>NC_142063.1:283955559-284265916 GCF_059756535.1 Pantherophis guttatus | reverse complement strand
AAGTCTCTTGGCTATTGTATATGTTATTCAATGCACATCCAAAAATTCAAATTCAGGAAACGCAGAAGTAATTGTTTCTCTATTTGGATGAGCAACTCAATGCAATTTATGCCTTTGATTGCCAATTTGACAAAAACTATTTGTATATCTGCTTATCTGAATAAGCAGACTAGATTAAATATGTGCCTTGCAAACAGGGTGAATTTGATTTAAATCAACTTGATTTAAATCGTAATTTTTAAAGAGCAACTGTCATCTCTATCCCACAGCGGCTCCTCCTCTGATCTGTTGTTGACTCATCAACAGTCCCAATATTGCAGAATATGCTACATAACTAAGCTCCATTTCATGCTGAATAAACTAAATTATTAATGTATCTTAAATAGAAAACTATCTTTAGATAGATTTTTATTCCAAAAGCATTTTATTAGAATAAATTTGATAAAAATAAAAAAATCCGATTTAAATAAAAAAATGATTTTAATTTTTTTAAATCGATTTTTATCCACCCTGCTTGCAAACGATAAATGTTGCTATGAAAATCCTTATAATGCAGAATGTCTTTTTCATCTCTAATATACAATTATATTAAAGAGCCATTTCAATAATATCAATTCATATTAAACTTGAATAATCAAATTGCAAACGCAACTTTGTGGCTAACAATTTTACCAACCCCAAAACCAGTTTACATAAACAGCAAAACAAGGTATTATAAAACAAGTTCAATTTTGAAGAAAGCAATGTTTATTCTATTGAAGAATTTTTTCAGAATCATACTATTTATTTAAACTTTTTTCACTTACCACTTTCATAAAGCTGCAGATAAAAACTTTTTTCTGAAAGATTTCAAAATCAACTTTGTAAAGCAATATTTTGCTATGACATATTTACAGTTCAACTTTTTTTCAAAAAAAAAAAAGAATTACTTCAAATACTACTAAATATTACTTCAAATATTTCATGTGATGGTAATAATAATCATAAATCCCCTTTACGATGAAATTTCCTAAACCAATCTTTGATCAATATAAAACTTTAAATCAGAACTAATAACTCAATAGCCAAGTCAAGATTGGACAAGATTACACATTAAAATATAGGAACGATGAGGATTGGCTGATGAATACATTTATGGGAACTATGGTTTCAAATGATCACTCATTTTTTTCAAGTTTCATGACAGTTGACCTATCATATGGACCTCGTGCTTTTGGCATAAGTAATAAGTTTCTTCAAATAACATATTTATAAATGTTACCATCCGTATTATTAAAAATCTAACAAACCTAAAACTCTGGTATAAATCTGCATTATAATTAAAAATGCTTAAATAATAATACATAGATGTACTTAAGGATACTACTGAAACTTTGTCCGCCTGATAGGATACAGTCACTTGCCTTTTCTATCCACCAACAGTTCAGTCTTCATGGTGATCAAAATGTCCTTGTTCGAATCTAGCAATTTTGGTCACGCCCCAGTATATAAAGACAGAAAATAAATGTACAATAAAAAGATGGGATAAATCAGAAGAGGCTTCTTGGTTTTAAATTCTTCACCAACTAATAAGGAAGCAGCACTGTATGCAGCCCAAAACACTCCAAAAAGCTGGCAGAAATAAAAAAAGAAAGAAAGAAATATTATCAAGGCAAGGAAAGTCCCAAACTGCACAGTAGAACTTTTTTTTTATCAAGAAACAACAGAATAAACTGGTTATGCACAGTAATCTGAAACTAAATTCCTACTGCTGTGTGGACAATCTGGTGCTGCAGTTCAACATATCTGGAAGGCACTACATAGCAGGAAGCTGATCTCCAGTTAATACAAAATCAGTACTGTAATACCAAATGAGTGTATTTACAAAATGAGAAAATTCTAACAAGATGTTTTTGTTTTGTTTTCCTCCCCTTACTTTTTAAAGTAGTCAATTTATTATTTGGAGAAAATAGTAATTTCATCCAACTGTTTTTGAAAGTTTCCTTTAACAAGCTGTTTTCCTTTTCTTTTTATATCATTTTTAATGTGAAAAATGTACAGCATGTTGATGTTTTTCTACATCAGTCAAAATATTTATTTATAGGAATATAGCCATTAAAAGATGGAGTACTGTAAGTCAAGCTTTATTATAAATCTCATACTGTATGTATCATATATTTTATATCCCTGCCTGAGTTGGGCTGTGAGAGACTGGCCCAAGGTCATCCAACTGATTTTCATCGCTAAGGCAGGACTTGAATTCATGGTTCCTTGCTTTCTAGCCATAATCACAAGTGAATTCAATTTACAGGCATAAATTAGCTCAAAAGCAAAGTAGAACATGAATACTAGCTGCATTTTATACTATTGTATAAAATTAATTGATACATTGTTGAGGTTTTGGTCTTCTGGTCATGAATGATATTGAACTTACTTTTATTAGAGTGGAAACAATTTCAAATGATCCAACAACCAGGAGTACAGGTGCTATTACAATAAGAGGAAGTAAAGAATATCCAATCACTCCAAGAACTTGACCATATGCAACCTGTAAATTTAAAATACTTCAGTCATTGTTTCCAGTAACTCAGTCTCCTAACAAAGATAATTGTTCAAACTTGAGTACGTAAGACATATATGTTCTTACAAGCCTAATTCCCAAATCCTCTTGTTCATGTAATCATTTTCTAAACAATCAAAATTTTGTAGAATTGTGGACACTCTGGTTTCATGTTAGAAATATTCCTAATAAGATCAGTTCAACAAGGGATATTGAAAAGGATATGCTAAAAGACAAGAGTTGATTTGAAAAAGGTGTTGAAAACAAAAACTATATTGAAAAGGATGTATTTGAATAGAGGTTGGATACCCATTTGTTTTGAATACTTTAATTTGCATTTTAGTGTTTAACAGCAGAATTGTCTCAGTGTTATAAACTGACTTTTCCAATGTTACCCTGTATCCTCTAAAATAAGACCCCCTGATAATAAACCCAATCGGGCTTTTGAGCGCATGCGCTAAAATAAGCCCCTTCCCCGAAAATAAGACCTCCCTGAAAATATTTAACTGCATGTGCAGCCAGTCTCCGCCATTTCCTCTGGGTAGGGTTAGAGAGACAGAGCTGGAAATCAGGTAAGACAGCAAGAGGAGCTCCATCTTGCTCCACGCACCCCAAAATAATAAGACATCCCCGAAAATAAGGCCAAGCACTTATTTTGGGGTTCAAAAAAATATAAGACAGGGTCTTTTTTTCAGGGAAACACGGTATCAGCTTTCTTTTTCTATACTTCCCAGCTTACTGTTGATACCTTCTGATAAACCAATAATAATGAGCAACTAGTATTCATCCAAGTTGTTCATAGATAGGACCATAAAATGAGCAATTAAGGAATGAAAATTCTTATAACCAATTTCGTTATACAATGTACAATGACAATAAAGGCTATACTATATAACTAGTCCCAATTTAAAAATAATTTAAGTTGAACTTTCAAATACCAAGTCAACTTTCACAAAATTCTTACCTCTCCTCCAAGAACCCTGGCCAACAGGAAGATTGTTAAGGATCCAAATATCCAAATAGTTATAATCCAGGATACCACCTTAAGAAATTGTTAAAAGATTCTAATCAACACGGTTATTTATGAACTGAAAAATTAATTAATTTCAACAAACAAAAACTTTTCCTTAAATTGGAAAAATAATGCCTTCAATCAGCCCATTCACTCTTGCTCATGCAATTGTGCAAGCCTTATTCTAGACAAAATCATCCCAAGTTTTCATAACATGGTTGCTTCATAATATGAAAATTTGTGATTATCCTAATTAAACTGAAGGACAGTAAATCCCAGAAAAGTGCTAGGCTTCGGGGTGGGTTTGAATATGTACATTACATTTATCAACACATCCTTAATTCAAATATGTACAGTATTTTCTTAAGATAATACAGCCACTCTGCAAACTCATGTTGATTTTTAAAGGAGATGCTGATAGAAGCAACATGTGCTCCTAGACTTGCTCCAAAATATCTTTTCAACTTCAGATCCAAAGTACAACCCTAGTAAATCCTGAGTACGTAACAGATGAACAAATGCAGTATTCTGTTCATTAACACACTACTGAATCCCATACTTCAATTAACATAATGATAAATTTTAAAAGTGACTAATTATGGATCAAATTATCTAGTGGTTCCTGGCTATGACAATCTATAACAGTAACAGGAATAGCAGTAATAGTTTTAGTTATTTTGCATAAATAAAATTTTCAGATTCAAAACAGTTGTTCCTATGAGCTGCTATTATCTGCCTATTAAATTCTTGTTGGCCACTATAAAAAACAGAATAGATTCAGCTTGATCCAGAAGGCCTCTGCAAAATTATAGTTCAAAAAGAAGCCAATCACTACAATGTATTATCAATGGATTAGGGCCAAAAAGTTCAGTCTGCAGAACACATTCCACTTTCACTTGGAAATAGTAAATTAAAAATAAACATAAAGCAGGATAACATAAGCACAGGCAATCTATTAAAGGAGAAATAAAATTTAAGAAAAAACATAACTAGATAAAAGAACCATATTCCAGTTATTTCTAAGAGTATATTCAGGTTTCTATATGAAGATGCAGGCAAGTTTAATATTTGACTGATAACAGTTTAACTGTATTAACAGTTGATGACAGCTTAAAATAATGAAGATGGTTTAAAACATTTTTCACCCACCTTGAATTGTCCATATAATGAGATCATTGAGAAGAATAAGACAACAGCCAAAGGGCCCCAGAAGTCAGGATTATCTCTTACTACTTGTCTGTTGAATCCAAGAGAAGGCATTGGCATCAAGACGCACCGAATTTTGTAGTATATATCCTTCAGATCAATGTCTAATTCTTCTCTGTTACAAAAAAGTAGAACTTCCATAATATGTCCTGAAATTATGGCTTCGCATTATTTAAGAATACAGACTTTATAAATTGTATATGAAACGTAGCAACTGAAAGATTTCCCCCCAAATATATTTAGCTATTCTTGAACTAGTGGAAGTTTTTTAATGCTAGGAAACAATAAGCTAAGCTACTCCTTGTCTGACAGCTATATTATTCCATGTTAAATATTGCAAGAGAATAATGATTATATTCTTACTCCCCAGGAAAGAAAATTATAGTAGGAAACCTAGAAAGAAGGTGCAACTCAAAAATAATCCATAATCATACTATTATCAGAAATTGATATCCTTTTATTCATGGAATACAGATGCAAATATACACACCTTAAGCATTTTTAAACAATTGTCTCTCATAGCTTTGAGCTTCTCCTGATTAAAGTTTTAAAGAATTTTACACTGATTCTACTGAAAAAATATTTTAATCTATGATGTTTTCTAAACAGTACAGTATGACATGTTGCCAAAATGGAATCTTCTATCTATAGTGTACAAAAAGTATTGAAATGATAGATGTATTTAAATGTCAATAAATACAGAATTATTCAATTGTCAACTTTGTTTTTTCATTTAATTCCTTGTTCACTATTACTACAAATCACTGCCCTTGGTCTAAACAAGAAATTAGTTTCAAAGGCAGAGCTAAGCTAAGAATCTCAAAGCAATGTTACTTACAAGAGTGGTTTGTTATCTTCAGGATCATCATCTTCCACCTCTAAAAGCCAGCCATAACCTCTTTGCCTCAGGAAGGTAGTTGCTGTGGATTCTTTCATAAATTCCACATTTCCTCCTCCAAGGTTGAGTTTCACATCCGTAGATGCTATTGAGCCACTTAAATCTTAAATAAAAAAAAAATGTAAGAGAATGTAGTCAAGAATATATACTGCTCAAAAAAATAAAGGGAACACAAGCAGAAGACATCCGAGATCTGAATGAATGAAATCGCCTTATTAAATACTTTGTTCTTTACATACAGTAGTTTATACACTGCTCAAACAACTAAAGGGAATACAAAACTACTGTATGTAACGAACAAAGTATTTAATAAGGCTATTTCATTCATTCAGATGTTGGATGTCTTCTGCCTGTGTTCCCTTTATTTTTTTGAGCGTATATTTTTGCTATACTGGAATATATATTGATATATGAGAAAAAGGGAAGGTTTCTAGGCCTAATTCTCATATCACGCTACATTGTTGCATTGTTGGTTTGTTTTTGGCTTGACCTGATATGCAACATTTTACAAAAGAAAATGTGGTTTATAAATTAAAAGTGGCTGAGTTTGCATATTATCCTAAGCTAAAAGAAGTGTAACATAATGAAAGAAGCTAAATTATCTATAAACACATATAAGAAAATAGCTTAAAGAATTCAAAAGAAATGCACTGCAAAAATGTGTTAACATAAACTTTCAATTTTTAAAGCAGTGATATCCTTTGGAAGGCTTGTGACTGCTTCAGAGGTTATTGGATGCATGCATAGATGACACTAGATTTGTGCATACATGGGCAGATACCTGGAAACAGTTTTTACAGCAATAATGCCAGCTTTCCAAAGGACCTGGCTGTTTTAAAACTTCAGGAAGGGGTGCCATGCTCATGTGATACATTTCGCAAAGCACTAACAAATACCAGCATATTATCCATTGTGGAGAACTGAAATATTCACTTTAGCATGAAGTTTCATAGGGTTCTTCCCTATAGTTCAGTTGAAATGCTCTCCTCCCCGATTAGCCAACAGGAAACTAAAGCAATATAGGATTTGCTGTCCATATATGCTTTTGCTTGCTGCTAAAGGATGATGTTGTTATTTCCTGTGTAGGAAAGACAATACTTTCCCATCTTCTCATCATCAACTGACAGGAAAACCATTCCCCAATCACAGAGAGAAGGCTTGAGCTGTAGATTTAGATCTTGACACCCTTCACTTGCCACTCAGCCTGGGGATCAGCTACCCAGGCTAGGAGAAAGAGTAGGCAGAGAAGATCTCTTTATTCCCAGGTATTTAAACTAATGACTCAAAGATTTGGACCAGATAATTCAAACAGCAGACTGGCACAGGAGTATCTGCTTTTTTAGAATTGCCTGCCCACCTCCCAGCTGTTATTCAGGCTTAGTATTATTTCAAAAGAACATTACATGAAGAAAAAGCCAAACAACAAGTGACAGATGAAATGTTAGGGTGGGGACAGGATATGTTATAAAATGCATTCTTTCTCCTGTATCATCGCATAATCCACTTTCATGTAGGTGGCATGGCAGGAAAAAAAAAATTTTTGGATTTGTCTGTAATATGGTTAGGCAGAAGAAGGGAAAAACTGCAGAAGACTTATGCATTGACAACAAATACTCTTAAAATCTTCTAAGTTAAAAGACTATGGGCAAAGCAATTTTATATGACAAATCTAAAAACAATAAAGAATTCCAGAAAATATCTGTGACTTAATCTATTATATATCACTCTAAGAATAAGACACTTTTTCACAATCCAGAGTAAGATGCAGCCAAACTCTGTCCCAATTATACAAAATAGATGACTGTTTGATCAGTGAGCAGGGTAGATTAAAAACATGGCCTGTTATTTCTGTAACAATAATGCTCAGATACTGCTGAAACATTGCATCTATTCTTTCTAAAATCCATAGAGCTGCTGTTATGCTTTTCTGTTCACTGCACAAAAGTGACATTTTGATTGAAGAGCATGAAGGAGGTTTAACTTAAAAAAAGAACAGTTTAACCATCAGTAGAAGTCATAGGACATTCAGTTTTGACGTGCAGAGCTATATACAGTGTAGAGAACTAGTTGAGTTTTGGAGTTTTCCATTAAAAATCTGGGAAATATCAATACATTTAAATACAGTAGTCCTCTACTTATGACGATTGGCACCAGAACGTCTGTCCTTAAGCGATGTGAGTGTTACATAAGTCACATCCAATTTTATCCTATTTAACAGAATAACAGAGTTGGAAGGGACTTTGGAGGTCTTCTAATCCAACCTGCTGCTTAAGGAGACCCTATACCATTCCAGACAAGCACCCACAACCTCTGAAGATAATCTGTTCCACTGGTTAATTGTTCTCACTGTTAGGAAATTTGTCCTTTGTTCTACCGTAGATTGCTTCTCTCGATTTATTTATTAAATTTATATGCCACCTGTAACACTATCCAGAGTGACTGTATATGCCATGGTCATTAAGCAAATCACCAAGATAATTAAGGAAATATTACAGTGATTAAGCAAATCCAGCTTCCTCTTTTGATTGTTGAAGTCCCCCAGGAAGGTTGTAAATGGAGATCACATGATCCCAGGATTCTGCAACCATCTTAAATACATGCTGGTTGCCAAACACTTGAATACTGATCAAGTGACCATGGAGATGCTGTGGTGGTCTTAAGTAAGAAGACCAGTTGTAAGTCACTTTTTTTCAATGTTGTCATAACTCTGAATGGTTGTTAAATGAATCATCATAAGTTGAGGACTACCAGCATTAAGGCCATAATGGCATCCATACTTAACTCAGCTCAAAGGCCAGTCTAGTTCAGCATTTTGTCTTCATGGCAGCTAATCACATGGTTATGTTCGTTGCTATATCCTTCAGCAACTGGTTATCAAAAGTTTTACTCTTTCTAGTTGCCATGATCAATAGGGATTGTAAATCTTATCCTTCAAACACTATACTCTCACTTTTTCCATCTTTCTCCCAAAATACGGCCAAGCACCATGAATCATACCCATCGGATGTGATCAGTCTAAAGTTTTCAACTTCAATTATTATCAATAATTTTGATCAGCAACTAATTCGCCCCCAAGTGTTGCTCTCCAGCGGTAACTTGACTACAACTCCCAGAAAGCTGCTCTAAAGTGCTTGTACACCTACAGAGATCTAGACACAACAGCAATCTGTGCTGATGCCCTATCAGAGTGAGTAACCAAGGTGCCACATCCACAGCCTTATGCGCTGGTGTGCGTGTGTGTGTGTGTGTAAAATATGGAAGAGAGCCCGCAAACAATGGAAGGAAACCACCAGAACTCAGTTTTAGTCTGTATTCCCTTCTTTAGCGGATCTGCGTAACTCAGTAAAGCTCCACATTCTCCTCCTTCTCCTCCCCCCACCTCCATTCCCATTACTCGATCCCTCCTTATTTACCGGACCTGTTAGTCCAGCCCTCCTTCTCTTCCCCGCAGGTGCCTCTGCCACGCAGACCAGGCTGCGCCACAGGGCTCCGGATTTCTTGGCATCTGCTCGGTTCCCTCCTCCAGGCAGCTCCCGGGGGTGCCCTCTCCGCGGAAGGCGCTACCCCTGCGTCCCACTCCCGTTCTTACCTTCGGCATCGGCCGAGGAGACGAAGGTGAAATCGCCGTTATTGGGAGCGTAGAGCGGCTGCAGCGGAGGCGAAGCTTTGGGGGGACCCGGGTGCTGCATGGCTCCGCCCGCCGCGACAGCTCGGTCGGAGAGCCGAGAGAGGGCCGAACGGAACCGCCGGGCAAGCCCGGTCAACAGCAACCCGCGGAGGCGGAGATCACCCCCTCCTGCCTCCTCCCTCCTCCCTCCTCCTGCTGACTGAGCATCAAGCAGCAAACCTGAGATCGACTTTCCGATTGGGCTCCCGTAAAGCCCTCTTTGATTGGCTGCTAAGATCTTCTTCCCGATTGCCTCGGAACTGGATTTCATTGGTCCGGAGAGCCCTGGTGCTAGGTAATTGGTTGGATCTGGACCAGACGGGAGGCGGAAGAAAGAAAAAGATGGGGGCGGAGTGGTGGTGGGGGGGGTAGGGGGAAGGACAGTTCTTCTGGTAAGGAAAGGGGGGTGGGGTAAATCTTGTACCGTCTTCCTTGAAACTTCCACGCCTATGATGATGATGTGACGATGATGCCACGAAAGAACTCTTCGGTTATAACGCTCTGATTGGCTGCTTCCTTGCATTGTGCATGCATTTTGTTGCGTAGAAAACAGGGGTTTCTCTGCTTACTTTTTGCTTAGCAAGCGCCTGTTCTGCTGATCTATTAATGCTCAGTCAGTATTGTAATGCTGAGGAGGCAGAATGTATCTATTGAATCTATTGTTAGATCTCTTTGAGTTATTTGCAGTAGATCAGCACGGAGTTCCAATGGTCGGTGATTTAATCGTGGCAGCAATTTACGCTAAAATGACAGTAGTTTTCAGATAAAACCAAACGCTCAAACAACCTCCAGATATGCTTTTTCAAAAACCTTTTCCGGTGTTAGAAGCATTTCTGATGCTTTTTCATGTCTTCTTATATTTATTTAGTTATTTATTTTATTTTATTTTATTTTATTTTATTTTATTTATTTATTTTATTTTATTATTTTATTTTATTTTATTATTTTATTAATGTTATTTTATTTTATTTATTTTATTTTATTTTATTATTTTATTTTATTTTATTTTATTTTAATTAAATTTGTATCTTGCCCTTCTCCCGAAGGACTCAGGGCAGTGAACAGCCAAAATTAAAATACATACAATATAAAATTTAAAATATGCCTTGTATACAATTGAAGGGGTATTACTTTTACCCCACTGCCTTTCCTTCACTGTTGCATCAGTTTTGAACCTTAGAGGCAGAAACAGAAATTGATTGCAGTCTAACATAAGCTTCCTGGCAGAAATGCATCAGTCAAGACCATTAATGCACCAAAAATACCAGGGGCCACAATATGAAAGATCCTTTCAATTACTTTTAGCAGCAAAGGACAGAAAGAATTCCGCCACTAAATTTGATTCTTCCTTCTAATCTAGAAAATGGTACAGCATTATCTAAACATACTCTTTAACATGCATATGGCTGTTTTATAAAAACAACACAAAAATGTTGATATTTGTTAGATTTATATCCCACATTTTCTCCAGAAGCTCAAGGTTACACACATGAGGGAGTCTAGTCATTTTATACTCAAGCTGAGGGAAGACAAGCGGCCCAAAGTCATCCAATGAGTTTCTATAATTCAAATGGACTAGAATCTGGATTTTCCCAATACTAGTCAATACTTTACTGATTACACCAGAATCTGGGCCCTTGGTAGGACAATGTGCTATAAGTATGTTAATTAAAAATAATCAATTTGTGATTGAATATGTAATGAACCAGGCCCATATCTATCCTCATATCCTGCTAACCAATAAAATATTTTATTATTTTGATTTAGTGTATTCTCAGAAATTATAGTAATAAATTACTATACCATAAATTGCTGGCTTCCTGCTTTTTTATATTGCTATGCTTTTTACTTTCATAGTTCTGTTAATCCTTTCACATTATTGTATGCATTATACTTTTAACATTTTGTTTTCAATTTTATAATTAAAAAAAAAACCAGTTGATTCACTGTCAGCTATCCATGGTTGCTAATGAACAGTCCTGTCTTCTGTTGTCTCACATGTGTTTTGTCTCAGATACGTCCGCAGCATTTATAGCTTTTATAGCTATTCCAGGGGCAGAAACAAGGGCAAAACAGGTTTTCTGAAAATTGAAATGGATTAAAAATTACTTGAGTACAATATTCCAGGATTGGCTATCTGGACTTGCCATATTAAATATAAAAAATGAGTGAGCTAAAAAAACTTAACCAGTTTCATCTTTTACCTTGAGCAAGAATAATTAATGAGTTTGTTTCTAATTATAAAATAAAAATTTCATGTTTGTATGATATACATTTATAATGCTTCATATGAAATAGTATTTATTTGTTGAGGGTGGAGTGAATTCTAGAGCTCATTTGCCTTTTCCTTCACTTTTGAAACAGTTCCTGAATTTTGCAATGCTATAATTCCCAGGGCTCTGACCTATTTAGAATTTTTAAAAGATTTAGAAGATTTAGAATTCTTAAAATTAGAAGATTTAAAATAGGGGATCTTAGTAGTCAGACAACTTTAGTGTATATCATTGCAATGTTGGTATAAGAATCCAGTTCTTTTTTTTATACCAAATACAATCTGAGGAAATTAATTCATGATATAATAGAATGCAAATAAATGTTCTATCAGCCAGTCCCGGGACATGTGGCAGCAACTGTCACCTAGATAGATTTCAGAATATAGTTCCACAGGCTCCCTGCTGTGAAACCCTCTGGTTGAAGTTGGGCTCTATGTAGCCCTTCAACTGTTACTACTATAGTGACTTTCCTGATGCACAGAAGCATTTCTGCCTATTTTGTCACCTTGGTTGACAAAAGCTAGTTCTTGGTAACTTCAAACTGCATTGGTGATGTAGAATTTGGAGCATTCATGGCAACCATTGACTTGAGCATTGGAGATAGCATATTGGTTTGGGCTTTCTGTTAGGGTAGTGTGATAGAATGTGCACCTGGAGAAGCCATGGATGGAGTCTTGGCAGAGCTTTCTCATGGTAGAGCCAGTTGTACATTCCAAAGAGAAGCCCAAATTAAGAGTCTGCAGTGCTGAACTAGATGGGGAAGGGGAGGAAGATGTTCAGCCACATCCTAGGATCTCTCAGGATACATCTATTAGAGTGGATGGATATAGCTTTAATTTGGCAAGATTCTGCCCATTACATGTAAGCAAATAAAAGATTGGATTCAATTGGATTTCATTGTGTCATCTTTGAGCTTGAGCATGACAAGTAGTTGCACTGGGAGATGGTAATGAAAGATATAACTACTAGTCTCTTGTTATGGTTGGGTCACTCTATGACTGCTTTCTCTTTGCTGGTTAGGGTTCCAGAAGGGTTTCAGAAGGATGGGTTCCAGAAATTGCTTGGCTTTATCCTGAGTTTTCAGTGGATAATTCAACTGAGCCCCTTGTTGCACTCTAAAGTAGGCATGTGAGGTGCAACTTAGATAGGATGGTTCCTATGTAGCTTCTCATTGTAATCAATCCTGGGGTGTTTCTTGGTTTTCTGAGAAACTCCAGCAGATGAAACAGTAGAAGAGATGCCTAGAGTAACACTGGAGAAAGATAATACCTACAGGTTTACTACAGGTAAGAACCCATCTTAAATTGTGGCAAAAAAAGCAACAAAATGTGAATATTTTTCCTGTTGTTATCATGTTCACAAATAGCTGTCCAGCAGCCCTTTATAAGGTGTCCCATTCATTGCTGCAGAGAACAGGCTACAAGAACTTTTGAAGAGCTGGGAAGAATAATTTAGGCATGTAGAATAAAGTTACTCAGATCCATTTGGAATTAAACTCCAACTGGGCAAGTCCTATCAAGACAATGGAAACACAGTCTTGCATGCTTAGCTGGGTTGAGTCTTGTCCAGGAGACACTTTTACCCTATTAGTCCTTTATACAGAATTCATAGCTAACAAACATTACTACTGAAATGTTGTTTATTGGTAGGCTATCTGGACAAATTAAAGAAGAAAGACCTGGTGGGATATATGAACAGGATGGTGCTACTAACCTTAAGACCTACTGGATGCTTCCTGTAGGTGTTTGGCTAATCACTGTGGGAACAGAATGCTGGACTGATTCACCAAATGTTTTAGAATCATAGCTTCCACCACCTGTCATAAAGCATCACCTCTTCCAGGGGTGAAATCCAGCAGGTTCTGGAGAACCGGTAGCGGAAATTTTGAGTAGTTTGGAGAATTGGTAAGGGAAATTTTGAGTAGTTCAGAGAACTGGCAAATGCCACCTCTGGCTGGCCCCAGAGTGGGGTGGGAATGAAGATTTTGCAATATCCTTCCCTCAGGAGTGGGGTGGGAATGGAGAATTTGTAGTATCCTTCCCCTGCCATGCCCACCAAGCCACACCCACCAAGCTACACCCACAGAACCGGTAGTAAACAAATTTGGATTTCACCACTGACTTCTTCCCATTGGCTATTGATGTCCAAATATGGCAATGGGGAATGTGGCAATTGATGTCTAATTTTACAGGACCACCATTTCTCCTCCCTTCTAAATCTTTGGTGTGATCCAAGCTGGCTCTTATTTCAGCCTAATACATAGCAGATGACAAACATAATACTTTCCAGAGGTTTGACATTTCTTAGGTTTTCCATGCAAAGGGGAGGTTGTGGTCAATTGTGTAACAAGATCTTATTTTCTTATTAGGAGTTTTTTGCCCAGGGACATGCATGACTTGTTGATTTTTTTAGATTTCATCTTTCTTTTATTATTCTTGGCCCATGAAGGTGTTTCCATTCCATCTTTAATATCCTGATCACAGATGTTTAATTTCTGAGTTCAGAATATTTAGTTAATTTATATTTAGCAAAATGTTCTACACTCCTTGGCTCTATCAGTACATTCCAACAACTAAAATGTAGCTCTATAAAAATGTATTCTCTTAACCTGCTTGGATTAGGCCTTTGCGTTTCGTAATTATGGCTTTATGTGCAGATCTAGAGGACTTTTAATTTTGTTTTAAAACATTTTTCTCTGGTGCACAGGAAGATGATGTAAGGGAAGATGCTGCAATGTTGTGACAGAGAAGTCCCAACTTTAATTCACTTTAAAAGAGAGGTTTGAAATTTTCTGGGCAAAGAATTAAGAACATCCCACCTGCTCAGGTTTATACTTCAGCTGAAATTATACCTAGAGCAATCACCTGAGCCTGACCTAAGTTACACATGCACTTGCTTCCTTGCCAGATCATTTGTAATGAATGTTGTGGAGAAAGCTGTCTTTGAATGGCAGTGTTCTCTTCTGTAAGCACTACCCTTTCTTGCAACACCCTCTTCTGGAAACCGGAAGTGCTGTATAGTATTCTGTGAGCTAAGTGAAACAAGTATCAAAGTTCAACAACTGGGCGTGAGAAGGAACTTAAAACTGCTACAGATTGGTAACATTTTCCCTAACAGCTTCTCAAAACAGGTATGTTTCTTTTTGCTTGATATACTTTGAACATTTCAGGCATTGTTTTAGATCAGTATTATAGAACAACCGTAACAAGAGATGGGTATTCCTTGGGGACGATTTCTACTTACATTTGTGAAAGGAAGGAAAGAAGGAAGTGGTGTGGGGAACATGGACAGAGAGCATTTCTTTACTAGAAGCAGCTCCAGATCTATCCATTAATCCTCTCCTCAAGATCCAGCTCCTGCAGCTCCAGTTCAGGATTCCTGGGGCTCCTTCAAAGAACTATATTACAACTACAAAAGCATGATCAAAATGCTTTACCTTTTGTGGGGGGGGGAAACATGGCTACTGCTCCAGAGCCTTAATATATTTGGTGAAACCAAACTGTGCAAATGAACTTTGCAGATGAAAGACAGCGATGAACAGCTCCCTGACAAAGTTATGGATATTTTCTGCCTTCCTTGGTGCCAGTTCTTTGTTATGCATACTGCTTTTATTCCTGTCAGATCTCTTGACTGCCTATTAGTTGAGCCAACTGCAAGTGTAGAAATCAGAGAGGGCTCAAAATATTTTGATGAAGGGCACTGAAAATCCATATGTTGTCTTGTTGCCTAGTTAAAAAAATACAATATAGATTTGATAGTTTGCTGTTAATTAACCGAACCGCACACTTGCTGCTTTAAACATATCTTCTTGTCAGAAGGGTCAAGTTGATTGTTAAGATTTTGTTATGTCCCCTGAGAAATGTATTCCTTTCAAAATGTTCATCTTTGTAAGAGAGTTTAAGGAATTAAGGACAGTCACATCACAAAACGAACCACATTGGAACATCTTGTATTATTGTTAGGAGATGGTTTTGGTGGATTCAACCTTTTTGACAGTTTGCTATGGACTTCCGCATACCAGGAAAGGAAATAAATATGGTAGATATGGATACATTAATTCACCATTCACATTTCCCATCCCATGAAGAAAACAAATGTCTTCATTTATCCAAGAAGATTCTATGCAGAATGTAAAACTTGGAAAAGGATTTTTTTTAAAAAATCAGTTTTTATAATTAGCATCATAGCATGGTGCTATGATTCAGTCTGTGTGCATTTGTGAAGTTTACATTTTATTATTAAAATCTCTGCATTTCCTCTAGGATTACCAACCATTTCTGCTGCTGTATTTGAACGTTCAGAATAAGAGTTATGACCTGCAGTCAAACCAAGTTAGCATTCATTATTCAGAGCACGAGTAGAATTGATTAGATTTAGATTGGAAGAACCATCTGCTCTCACCAATGGATTTTTTAGAGAATAACCGTGAACAGCTTATTCAAAGAATGGAGATGGCAACTGTCAAAAAAATTGTAGATTGTCTTTTTGCAAAATCTGTTTTGTCATGTGAAGAAAAAGATAGTATCCTTTGCCAAAAAGTAAGGCAGGATGCGTCAAGAAAATTGACATGCTCCATTTTGGAAAAAGGTGATGAAGCCTGTGGGATTTTGGTGAGATCACTGGAGAAAATCGATTTTTTCCTTTTTAAGAAACTACAGGGAAGCCGTAAGTAGATATTAAAATTTATTTTTTATTAATTATTATTATATTCTTATAGTAAATATCTTTATTAAGATTGCCATTTTTTCAAATTTGGTTCCTTTATTAAGTACAAATTAACTTTATTATTTTGCTTATGATAGAGGTGGTGTCAGGAGAAAGTCATAGCTTCTGCTATGACTTATCAGTTCGAATGCACATAAAAAATGCAAGTAGAAAAATAGGGACTGCCTTGATGGGAAGGTAACAGCATTCTGTGCGCCTTCGGCATTTAGTCATGCTGGCCATATGACCACAGAATTGTCATTAGACAGCACTGCTCTTTAGCTTAGAAATGGAGATGAGCACCACCCCCTAGAGTCGGGAACGACTAGCACATATGTGCAAGGGGAACCTTTACCTAGTTTTCAAGAATCTTGTACCACACCAGAGAAAGTTAAAACTAGCCCCTGAAGTGGACTCCAGAAAGATCCAAGCTTCAAAAATCCAGATAATTACCAAATGGCAGCAAAATAGATAGAGCCTCAGTGGTGCAGCAGACTAAGTGCTGTTAAGTGCTAGCACTTAGCTGCCAGCTGCCTGCAATTAGTGTGAGTTCAAATCTCACCAGGCTCAAGGTTGACTCAGCCTTCCATCCTTTCGAGATAGGTAAATTGAGGACCCGGATTGTGGGGGCAATAAGCCAGCTTTGTATAGAACAACACCGCCTGAGGGGAGGGGGCAAAGCCCTAATAAGCAGGTATAGACATAAAAGTATGCAGGCTATTGCTATAATGCATTGTAAGCCGCCCTGAGTCTACGGAGAAGGACAGCATATACATTGGACTAATAAATAAAATAAATAAATAAATAAATATTAAAGGGTTTTCTACTTATTAAGGCTTTTACAGCTTAGATTGGACAACAGCTCTAATTAAAATTAATATAAAATGTAGGTTGCCTCTATCTGATCTCATTTAATCTGCATTGTAATAGTATATCAATTAAATCATACTCTTTAGTAACATTGTATTCAGATCTTTCTGTTTTGTTTTAGATACAGATGGGCAAGTTACACAACAAGATGTTGATTACTTAGCTCAGGATTTAACTAACTTATATAGGAATCCATCCTTTGAACGTTTCCATCCACTGGGTGAAGAAATTGATATCATTTTTGATTTGAAGAACACCTATACAGATATCTTGCTTTGGAAGAAAGATATCCATAATTCCCGCTTGGTGCAAATGACTTTAAATGCTCTTTTAGATAACCTTGAAAGTCCCTGTATCATAGAGGGGGAAGCTGGGAAAGGAAAAACAACTCTCCTCAAAAAGATTGCTTTACTCTGGGCTAATGAAGATCATCCTTCTTTGATGAGATTCAAGCTTGTCTTCTTCATCAGCCTGAGTGGGGTAGAGGCAGGACTATATGAGACCATATGTGAACAGCTTCTTAAGAAGAACTATAGAATATGTAAAGAAGACTTTATGGAGATATTAGAATTGCTAGCAGAAAAAGTCCTTTTCCTTTTAGATGGGTATGATGAATTCAAGTCCCAGAGTTGCCCAGAAATAGAAGCACTGATAAAAGAAAGTCATAAATTCAAGAACACAGTTATTGTTACTACAAGGACTGAGTCAATTCGAAAACTGAGGCTGTTTGGGTCACTGATTGCTGAGACAGGTGATCTAACCATGGAAAGTGCAAAAACACTGGTTAAAAATGTTTTGAAAGAAGCCACATTAGCTGAGGGCCTGCTGTCTCAATTGGAGAGTTTAGATTCCACTTTCCAGAATTCAGGGACTCAGCTGGAGAACCTTATGAGGACCCCTTTATTTGTGATTATTGCTTGTGCCATCCAAATGGGAGAATCCACTTTTACTCCACATACACAAACCACTCTGTTCTCCACCCTGTACAATTTGTTGGTAGGGAAAAACAAGCACAAGATCAGAGGGACAAGTGACAACCATTTTCGGCTCAGCCTAATTCACTGTGGAAATTTGGCTTTGGATGGAATCTTTGAGCAAAAATTTGTTTTTCATCCCGAGGATTTTTCCAGTGTGAAAGAAAAAGTGCTGTTATCTATGGGCCTTATGCACAAGTACACAGCTCAGAGACTAAAAGAAGCATATACATTTTTTCACAAATCTTTCCAAGAATATATTGCAGGTCGAAGACTTTCCAGACTATTGAGATCCAATAGGGATGAGGAAGTAACCAGAGGATTCGATTATCTCCAAAGGATTAGCAGTTTCTCGGATATAATTACTACTTATCACAGTTTACTTTTGTATACCTGTGGATCGTCTTCTGAAGCCACCCAAAAAATTATCAGCCATTTATCAGCCATTCATCAACAGGGTAGTCTTTTTGGATTGCCTTTTGCTCGTGATTTATTTCCAGAAGAACTCAAGAAATATGAACAAATTGCTGAAGAAGAAGAAGAAGGCTTAATAGCAACTCGGGAAAATTCATTTGTGGAGTGTGCTATTAGATTCCTTTATGAAAGCATCTCTGAAACAACTGTAAAGAAGGAGTTTGAGGAATTTTTCCATGATAAAAAATTGTACATCAATACCCAGAGCATTCCTATCTATGTCTCTGGATTTTTTGACTACTTTTCTAATTGTGTAAGTATGTTAGAAGTCATCAAATTAGACTTCTTTGGTACTTCATCAACTACAAGGACAGCATGGAAAACTGTCATCCCCGAAAAGGCAGTGTCCTTGTTCTTCAACTGGGATCGAAAGCTCAAAGGTTTAGAAATTACCTTAAAAGATTTCAATCAATTAGAGAAGGGTGATGTTAAATATCTGGAAAAAATATGTTGCTCTGCCTCAAGTCTGAAACTGATCATCAACAAATGTCCTGGCCTCACAGGAAAGTTGAGGGAAGTCCTCAATAGCTGTACAAATCTGCAGGATCTTACTGTAGAGTCCACACCCCTTAGCATGGAAGATGAGCAACAGATAACCGAAATGATGGTACTGAAAACTATAAAGGTAAAAGACCTGCAGAATGAAAACCAGCATGGTATGTGAACAATAATATTGATAAATAACATGTTTACTGTTGTGATTCAGCTATTATATATTGTGTGTTTCCAGACCCCCATGCAAAATGCCCCTTTATACACTCTTGTATTTCTGTTCCATGGGCTAATGTGGAATATATAAATATATCACTATATCAATAAGATCTCTGTTAAGGTCATCTTCCCTAATCTCTATTCTGGATTATAGTGCTATCTAACTTTACTTGAATTGGCAGAAAGCTATATCAACATGAAATTTGCTATTCCTATCGCCTATTTCCTATCCTTCACCTTCATAATGCATTGTTCCTCAGTCATCTTAAAACATAGAACAGTTGGAGCATAGAATAATAGAGTTGGAAGGGACCTCAGAGGTCTTCTAGTCCAACTCCCTGGTCGAGCAGGAGATCCTATACCCTTTCAGACAAATGATTGTCCAGTCTCTTTTTGAAAGCCTTCACCAATGGAGCATCTACAACTTCTGAAGGCAAGCTATTCCATTGGTTGATTGCTCTCACCATTAGGAAATTTTTCCTTAGTTCTAGGTTGCTTCTCTCCTTGGTTAGTTCCCAACCTTTGTTTCTTGTCTTGCCTTTTGGTACTTTGGAAAATAGTTTGACCCTCTTGGAAAAGTGTGATAAAGTCTAACCAATTTTGACTGATGCTACCCTGATGTTGAGCAATATTTAAGGAAGAATGAAAACATGTCTGCTTACTCAAAATCTCCTCCTTTTATTTTCTCTGCATATATTATTCTCAGGTTTGTTAAAGGTATGTGAAGGAGAGAGAAGTATTTGGATGTAGAATGGAGAAGTATATGATGATGGGGTGGAAGAAAAGCTCTTTTCTGTTTCAGATGAATATTATTAGTGTCTGTTTCTCTGTCTGCCAGTTCATCCATCCAACTCCATCCGTCCTTATGTCATTATGAGTTTTTTAAAATCAAATGTTTTTTTTCTTAGGGGGTCTTCTTGATGGAATATCTATCCTCTCTAATGTGGAAAAAATTATATTTGATAATGTCAAGATGAACGAGAATGCTGCTGGCAAATTAGGTAACTCTAGTGAATGAACCCAGAAAGTATCCTATAGAGTTCAGTTGAAATTTATTTAATGTATGTTTAATAACATTTATATATTCTATCCCTCCATTTGTTTTTTCTTCCTTCATTTTATCCTGTTGCTAGATTGCATGTTTTAATTTTAAATATTAAATTTAGCATAAAAAAGAAGCTGAATATTCTACCATGTAAGTAACCAGTCAAATACTTTTAATTTGCCCTGAAAAAATAGATTAAAGCATCCTGAGTGATTGTCAATACATTGCACGTTCCTCCTGGTTAGCAGGATATGGGGAGCATATACTGGATTGGTTTGCAAGTTAGTCATTAAATTAGACATCCTATTTGCTTAGAAATGCATGCTTGAAATAAAATTGGATATTGGTTGTCCCTGAATTATACTAGCAAAATCATATTGTTCATCATATAGAACAATACTATTTAGTAATGAAAAAGGAATGCTGCATAACATACAAGCATTGTTTTTTACAACATAGTTTTCATTTCTTTTGCTTTTCTGCACTTTGCAGAATGTTGCTTATTTCAAAAGGGAATACCGTGGTGTTATAGATATGCCAGTTGTAATAAAATAAAACTGTAACTAGTTTTTTTCCCTCAATTTGTTTATAGCTGAAGGCTTAAAGAATTTGAAAAAGTTGAATTCACTGCAATTGAAAGAGCTTCCAAATGTTGGAGATGGAATGATAAGTATAGTAAAATCAATATCCTTAGATCTTCAAGAACTAGAAGAAATTTGTTTGGTTAACTGCTGCATTTCTGCGACTGCTATAGAAATTCTAGGTAACATCAATGTTTTGGTTATTTTTATCCACTTATTCTATTTGTAAGTTATCCAGTAATAATAGCATTCTTGGGGATATACCAAACTTCTAAAACAGATGACATTCTGAATAGTATTGCTTACAATTCTAGAACAGATTCCTCCCCACCCCAAACTGTTACTTTCTAGATATTAACCGTCTTGTCGGTTGTGAATTTTGAGAAAGGATAGTAGGTTGAGGGAATCTACACCTTAGAACAAAAACAGTATTTCAAAACAGAACAACCTTATAATCATTATGCAGTTCAGACTGTTTATCCCACTCTAGGACACTGGTGGCAGCTGTTAGGGGTGTCTGACACCAAGGTCATATTAGTTGATATTGGATCCTGTATGGTGGAAATGCCACCTGAGCTTGCTGATTTTCAAAACATACTGTATTCAACTCTTGAACTGTGACTTTTCCCAATCTATAAATCAGCCTTCTTCAACCTGGCATCCTCAGTATGTGTTGAAATTACTGCCCTCAGGCTTTTTAACCAAGATTACCAATTGAAAATGCTTCCTTTTTCTGGGGCCCTCCAGATGCTACTAAACTATAACTTTCAGGATCCTTTTAACAATAGCTTTGTTGGTCAGGGTTTCTGGGAATTAAAATTTTGGCAAAATCTGGAAAGCCAAAAATCCCATTCCTCTTTTAGCTAAACCTTCTTTCTGTGAACTACCAGTTCAAGACATAGTTTCCCAAAAGGGTGATTCTAAATCATGTCTTGTTATGTCATTCAGACATTTATCTCTGTTTTCATCTTCAGTCTTTCTTCCTCTAGATCTTCTAGAATTGGACCTTTTTCTTTATCCATTTGTATTTAATTTAATTTAATTTAACCTAACCCCATTAAACTCTCAGCAGATAATAAAATACAGAAAATAATTAAATACATATAATTTGACTGCTGTTATTACTGCTGTTTAGTATTATTTGTAATTTATCACAGTGGTCTTTTTAACGAAGCACAGATTTATGGTCTTATTTCATACTCTTTCCCATGCCTATAAGTTAATTCACTGTGTGCTTCTTATTTTATAGTTCAGAATATTTGCAATTTGCGCAAACTTTCTGCACTTGATTTATCCAACAATTTTTTGGGAAATGGAGGAAAAGAAGCTGTTTGTCAATTAGGTAAGAAAGATAATTTTCTCTCAGGAAAATGTTGCAATCATAGATTATATTTTGGTGTCTTGCTCAATAGAGGAACCATGTTGATGCAGTGGTTAGAATGTGATACTGCAGGTTAACTCTCCCCACAGCCAGAAGTTTGATCCTGACTAGCTGAAGGTTGACTCAGCCTTCCATCCTTCCGAGATCAGTAAAATGAGGAACCAGATTGTTGGGGGCAATATGCTGATTCTGTAAACCGCTTAGAGAGGGCTGTAAAGCACTGTGAAGCAGTGTATAAGTCTGAGTGCTATTGCTATTGCTATGTTCTAACAAATCTGAATCTTAATTTGGGCCTTGGATTGAAAAGAAAAATATACAAGAATGGAAATTATATGTATTTCAAGGCTAAATTGTTGGATTCTTGATATTCTCTGAGCTCGTTTTTTTTCCTGTGGACATTTCATTACCAGCTAGGTAAAATCATTAGCATATGGATGAGTAAAGTTTACCGGCTGCTTTTATATATGATAGCTTGACCTACCTAACAATACAAATCTAAAACAGCAATAAGGATTCTATAATATTGAATAAAATTTTATAAAATAAATTTATATTTATTTTATTGTTATGTTATATATATTATTATATACTATATTATTATAGATTGTATTATAATTTTATAATAGAACATAATTATAATATTATTTATTATATATTATCATATATAAATAAATTCTATAAAATTCTATAATATTCAATAAATAAATGCCAACTAGCAGGTCATTTTCTATAAAGTAATTCAATAGAATGCATTTCAGAGATGGGGTAATGATAGGGAAGACTTGATCGAGAATTGCAGACATACAAGCCTAGAACAAATTGTGTGAGCTAAATGGCTTGGTGAAAAATCATATAATAGGGATGTGGGCAGTGGTGAAATCCTCCACGGATTGCCACTGGTTCGCTGCCCGCACATGCACGGTGCGCACCAAAAGCACGCTGTGTGCATGCGCATGCAGAGTGCATGCCAAAAGCACGCTGCATGCACATGCGCAGTGCATGCCAAATGCACGCTTCACATGGAAAAAGGAGGTTTAACAAGGTAAGTAGAACAGGGAGGGGGGGGTAACAGCTGTGCCATGCAATTTAGATTTGCTAGAAAGTAGGATTTCCTGCTTTCTAGCGAATATAAATCGCACAGCTGATCATCAGAAATACCGATTCGGATGAATCGGTAGCTTTTATCAGCATTTCACCACTGGATATGGGAACTCTTTGCAGCAAAAAATGGGAATAAAATCAAGATTAATATATTGAACCGGTGATTTCTTTGAAATACAGCATATTATTTATCTGCATTGCTTATGTCTCTTTAATAAATAAAGGGCCACCATCCGTGAGCTGTTGGACAGTATTACTTGGTCTGTTGTGTGGATGTTTGGGTGGTTTAGGGGTGGAGAATTGTGGTGGGTGATAGTGTGTTTGGGGATTGTTATGTGTGTTGGACCTGGTCTTTGGGTCTTAAGTGAATTTCATTGTATGGGTATACTGTGTATACACGTACAATGACAATAAAGTTATTTATTTATTTATTACATATGCAGGCTATCTTTTAATTAATGCCATAGTAGATGACAGCTTTTAGTTGAATTTGCTGATCCCTGTAAAGTTAAACTGAGCCTGATTTGGTTAATCACCAGATTGGTTACAGGCTACATTGGGAGATTGAAAAGCATCCTGAAAAAAGACAGAGGGAAAACAAAACAGTAATCAGAAGTAAAGATGAATTTATTTTTTCTTTAGTTGAAAGCTTAAATAGCCTACCAAAAATGAAAATTCTGATGTTTCCTTGGGTGGATGAAGTGAATGTTTGCCTTGTTAAGTTAGAAGAGTTAAAGAGAATGCCACAGTTGACCAAACTTGGGCTAAAGAAATGGAGAACTACCAACTCTGATGCCAGAATTCTCAGTAAGTATATTTTGCACTATTAAAAGAGAGACATGAAAACAAGAGTGAAGGGCTCACATGTGGTAGTATACTGAGTCAAAGCAATAGCTTTGTAAGGCTATTGTAAGAGTTATTTGTTCATTTATATAATAAATATAGCCATCTCACTGCTGTGACTCTGAGTAGCTTATAAAGTTAAAAATCCAAAAAAAAGTTCAAGCACAACCAAAAAATAATGGCAAAATCATTAAAAAAAACCCTCTTAAAATAATGAAAATATTAAGAGCACCATGGGGAGAGAGCACCATTCATTTTCTTGAAAGCACAACCATTTAATCAGGCTCTCCACATCACCAGATCCCAGGCCGGATGACAAAGCCATGTTTTCAGACTCCTCTAGAAGGCCAACAGGATCAGGGCTAATCTCTCCTCAGAAAGGATGATGTTCTCAAAGATGGTTGCTGCGGCAGAACTGAGTCTCTTCCTGGCTCCTGTCAGAGGACATTCCTTTGTACACAGAATTACACCATGTCATTTTTGCCAGATCTGATGGACAGATAGATTTGATTAAGGCAGTCCCTCAAATACCTCAGCTGACTTTTGCAGATGTTCTACATGTTTGTGTATATAGAAATATGACCTAAAACAAAAATACATTCAAAAGATTAATATTCATACTTGGTACATGGAAAAAACAGAATTATGTTTCAGTATTTAGCAGTACAATAATGGGCCTCCTTGGGACACAATCTAAACCAGGCGTCCCCCAATCTCTTGGCCATGGCCCACTACTGGGCCTTGAGTTGTTTGGAACCAGGTGCCAGAAGTAGTAGGTGAGTGCATATGCATCTCCACTTGTGTGAGCAATGGGTCAGCACATGCGTGCACGCTACATTTGCACGAGCGGCAAGCATGCATGCCTACCACTTGCACAAATGGAGCTGCACGCACATACATGCTTGTCCACTGTTCACGCATAGCCATCCCCTCTCCACACACACACACACTTCCTGACCGATCTGCAAAGCTGGAAAGGTTGGGGAACTCTGGTCTAAACTACAACAGCACTATCTAGATTGCTACATGATTCATGATTCTATAAAACTTCTATGGAAGCATCTTGGAAGAAAACAATCTATTGCTTTTACACTTTAAGTTTTCTAAAAGTCTATGTTAGAAGAATATATATATATATTGGCAATAATGTTTAGCACCACAGGGCCTTCTGATCATGCAGGCAGTTGGGTATAGATGTAGAGTTAAGTGTTTACTTTGTGACCCTTTTTTATCTGTCACTGTCTGCTTTTTGCCTCAGAGGTCTCAGGTCACTTCCCTCTGTTTTCTTCGACAGGCACATGCGGAAGCATGCTTTTTGACTCTTCGCCTGGCAGGAATTATTATTTTAATTTATATAGCCACCAGGATTGCCGTAGCAACCCTAGGGGTTCAACAGCATATTAGAAAAAATACAAAAAAACAATAAAGCAGCAACATGAATAGAATAGAATAGAATAGAATAGAATAGAATAGAATAGAATAGAATAGAATAGAATAGATGTCAGATTTCAATGTCATCTCAAATAAATTGCACTCCCAAACAATTAATCTTTGCTGAAATATTCCATTTATTGAGTACGACAGATCTGGCCCCAACTTCTTCGTAGCCGATACTAACCCTCTGACCCCCAAACCCTTCCCTTTCCGTTCCCCAATTCTCATCTTCTCATTGGCCATCTTCCAAGTCAGTCTCCACAGCTTCTGACCTCACCCCACAGGAATGTCCCCCCTCCCATCCCATCTCCTAGGGGATATTATCTACAGAGAAAATAAGTAGGTGAAAAGTCAAACCTCGTCTCCTCCTTTTTATGGCAGCATCAGAATGCTGACAATAGAATAGAATAGAATAGAATAGAATAGAATAGAATAGAATAGAATAGGAATAGAATAGAATAGAATAGAATAGAATAGAATAGAATAGAATAGAATAGAATAGAATAGAATAGAATAGAATAGAATTCTTTATTGGCCAAGTGTGATTAGACACACAAGGAATTTGTCTTGGTGCATACGCTCTTGGTGTACATAAAAGAAAAGATACATTCGTCAAGAATCATAAGGCACAACACTTAATGATAGTCATGGGGTACAAATAAGCAATCAAATGTCAGACATGTCAGACATCTGAGATTAAAAAACCTCCATTCTATAGTAACTCATAACAAAAACCTCCTGTAGTTAGATAAATTTTGTCTATCCCTAAATAGTTCCAGTAAATAAATCTCCCCCTTCTTATTGCTGTACAACCTGCTTGCCAAATCCTTGATGAGGTCAGATTCTTGCTCTTGAGAATACTCACATAGGATCCTTCAACCTTAAATACTAATTGATTTGATTTTGAGATGTAAAGCATTATCTTTATATTCTCGTCGATATTAAGATTCATTCATTAAGATTGTAGGCCAATTTTGAACATTCATTTATATACATATGATTAAGCCTACACTCAATTATATTTGCTGTATAATCTGAGAAACAAGAAATTACTGAATGTAATTCAAACATATTTCCCTAGGTACTCTTTTTGCAAAAGCATCTTTGGCAGACCTCCAGCATCTGGACATGGCAGAGACTTGCCTGACAAGTGAGGGGTGGCTCACTATCTTGAAGGCATTAACTCATCTCAAAAAGCTGACATTTCTAGACTTCAGCCAAGAACAAGGCTTTACGCCCTCTGCCCTGTTAGTCTTGGCACTGGCCCGCCTGATAAACCAGTTGGTTTCTTTACAAGAGATTGATCTGACTGGCTGGCAGTTTGATACCCATGAGCTGAAAGAAATTAACAAAGCAAAGGAAAGTCATAGGAATGGGTTGCAAGTAATAGTTTCTTCAATCAAGCCACTTCTGGATACAACAATTTGATCATTCCCAGAGCAGTGGTGAAATCCAATTTTTTTTACTACCGGTTCTGTGGGCGTGGCTTGGTGGGCGTGGCGTGGCTTGGTGGGTGTAGCTTGGTGGGCGTGGCAGGGGAAGGATACTGCAAAATCGCCATTCCCACCCCACTCCAGGGGAAGGATACTGCACAATCCCCATTCCCTCCCCACTCCTGGGGGAAGGATATTGCAAAATCTCCATTCCCACTCCACTCTGGGACCAGCCACTCGTGGACCAGTATTTGCCGGTTCTCCGAACTACTCAAAATTCTGCTACCGGTTCTCCGAACTACTTAAAATTTTCACTACTGGTTCTCCAGAACCTGTTAGAACCTGCTGGATTTCACCCCTGTTGCAGAGCCCTAATGGCGTACACTTCTAAGTATCTGGACCTTAATATGAAGAATTTACAGATGGAAAAGACTTATAGATGAGGGGGAAAAAACCCAGAATATAAACTTGAAATCAGAAAAAAATGTGAAATATATGTATTTTGAAAAAACACAAACAGGCTTTTTAAAAATGTGGAAGGAAAGCTGGTGTTATACAAGTTCTCTTTATCTGGATTTTAATATATAGTATTATTATGTATAAACAATTACATTATTCTTTGTTTTGTTTTTTTAATAATAGGAGTGAATCTATTTTGAAAGACAAATCTAATATTGTCAGTATAAACAAGATTATGTCTGCACATTTTCCTTTGGTGTTTTGATGCTTTAATTTCCCCATCTTTTATTTGATGCAAAAACCAAGAAAGATTATTTTAAAGGTTATTCTGCAGTGAAAGTCATCCAAACATTTTATTCCCTTTTATGACTATTGTATCTCTTAAAAGCAACATAACATCACAATACAAACCAATAACCAAAGCCTCTGATCTCATCCCTTAGCAGGATCTCTTAGCAAATTTTGAACTGGTGTGTAATCAGCCATGTATGGATAAAAATGAGAGACCAGATAAAGAAAGAAAGCTCATTTTTCTTTCCCTCGTCTCTTCCACCTGTATCATTTCATTATCATCAGTGTTTTTTTTGTTTTTGAATAAGCGTGTGGCTAGGACAGCTTTTGACCTCCATTTAACCACCATATTTATTATCTGAAGAATGCTTTTACTGAGCTGAAGGTTAGATAATGCTAAATTAGGAATCCTGAAATATGTGTACTAGTAGGAAATGCATCAAGAAATATACTTTAGAGAGGACAGCTTGCAAATCATTACTTCCAGGTGCTGCTTCATCATTCCTAAGATGAGTGGCTTTATAGAGCAGCTTACCACCTTACTGGCAACTCTATGGTGTCCCTCTGAGACTTTTTGGTACATTGTATTGTTCCCAGTTGCAATGTATGGCTGTGAAAGTTGGACCATAAGAAAGGCTGAGCAACAAAAAATTGAGGCCTTTGAACTATAGTGCTGGAGAAGACTTCTGCAGATCCCTTGGACTGCAAGGCGATCAAACCGGTCAGTCCTAGAGAAGTTCAACCCTGACTGCTCTTTAGAAGGCCAGATCCTGAAGGTGAAACTCAAATACTCTGGCCACTTAATGAGAAGGAAGGACTCACTGGAGAAGAGCCTAATGCTGGGAAAGATCGAGAGCAAAAGGAGAAGGGGACGACAGAGAATGAGGTGGCTGGATGGAGTCACTGAAGCAGTCAGTGTGAGCTTAAATGGACTCCAGAGGATGGTACAGGACAGGAAGGCCTGGAGGAATGTTGTCCATGGGGTCAAGATGGGTCGTACACGACTTCGCAACTAACAACAACAACAACATTGTGCGATGGCTGTGACCGTTACCTATACAGGCAACCAGCTGGGCACATGGAGTTAATCTAAATATTCCTGCAGAGTGCATAAGGCAGACAGTCAATGGCTCGAGAGCCAGAGAGTCAGATGGGTCAATGTTGACACTCAAAGTGTTATGTTGGAGGAAGCTACAGTGTAGGTGGCACTGATAGAGGAAAAGTGGATTCTTTTCTGATCTCAGGTGGAAGCCCTTCTGAGTCAATCAGACATAGGA
This sequence comes from Pantherophis guttatus, assembly GCF_059756535.1. NCBI lineage: Eukaryota > Metazoa > Chordata > Lepidosauria > Squamata > Colubridae > Pantherophis > Pantherophis guttatus. Next base: position 284,236,743 of record NC_142063.1, on the reverse strand, counting down.
TGTTCTTAGACTGCCATGGCACATCTGCAACTCCAATTACATTGGCTAAGTGACTGGGAGTTTTTCTCCTGTTGCTTAATTATAGCAGATTTGGAGGAAGCTTTCACAGGATTTAAGGGTATGTGGAATTTCCCTGTTGAAGATCAGCTCTCCAATGAAAATCACTTTCCTTTCTCTTAGGTTCAAATAAAAATACTGTACATTCCAATTTGGCAGCAAGCTATGTAGTGAATAGTATCAGCTTGCCTTTAGGTGGGATCACTTTGAAGCACCTTCATTGACATGGAAAGAAGTCAAAATAGAGATTGCAAGACAAATCTTTAAAGAGTTAGAAAGCAAGCAAGAGCTGTTGGGTTTCTATAATAACGCTGTGGCAATGTTCATTATTATCAGCCCTACAAGCAGGACCATGCTAGGAAACCAATGGAATACAGGTCAATAATACTTTTATTGTAAAGCTGTAGTATCAGAATCTTGCAAGTCTGAATGTTCCCTTTATGTAGGGGTGAATTAGAGAGGGGCTTGTCTATGATGTTTACTCACATTACTTTCCTGGCCCAGGGCTCACATCCCTTTTATCTCATGGTTGCCTTGGTAGTGATTCTTCTTCATGTCTTTCAAGGCCTTTCCCTTGTCCCTCTATAATGATGTATGGAGTACCTTTACTCAGATCAGTTAGAAGGGAAATCAAACAGACCATAGAAATTAACCATGGGTTATACCAATTCTAGGTACACCTGCTGACATCAGGAACAAAGCTTTTTGCAACCACTTCAAGACAAACAATATTGCACAAAACCAAGTTCTTCAGAGATTATATGATTTCAGAAATAATTTCCGATAATGGTGAATTTCAAAACCCCCTCCCCACTATTTTGTTTTTCATAGTTTGATCAGTTAAAAACTACTGACTTTGCTTGGAGGTATGCAACCTTGGGGTCATTTTAGTTGGACTCTTTCCCACAAGTGCAATAAAAATGTCCTTAATGCTACTTAGAAGCTTGTTAAGCAGATTAGAAGAAGGGTTGCAGTAGTTGTATTAAATGATTATCCGATCAATGTCTAATCTCTCTCTCTTTTTTTTAAGAGAAAAAGGTATGTTGGAAAAGCTACTTTGAAATATAAATCCCAAACAGTAGCAATTGTTAACCGTCAGGTATTGATGTATACGGCTGGATTGTTAGCTAATTAAAATTCTTCCACAGAAAAGTCATTTCACCCTTGCCTTGACCTACCTCATATGACTGCAGAAACTGCATAGGATTAGTATAGCCGTATGGAATGTATGAAGTGCTTATTTATCACCTCTTCTCACTTAGCTTGAGTGAGCAAATGGTACAACAGGAGCTGTTAGAGTCTTAACATTTCAACCGTGTAGTCTTCAATTATAATGGCCATCAGGAAAATAGGCCCCCTTAAAAAGGGACAGGGTAGTTCTCCACTCAATGCTCAAATCTAGGTTGGCATTTCCTGCTCACATGTAATGGAAGGCATTAGCGGCCTTGAGGAAAGAAAAGGACAGATGCTTCCTGGGAAACAGTCAAACAAGATAGGTAGGTAGCCCACAATTGTTTAAGAGTCATAGAAAGAGGCTGAGAAAGGGCCCAGCCTTTCTCATCAAGCATTTAAAAGTGGTGGTGGGAAGTTTTGCACTTCCAGTTTTGCAAGATTCTGTTAATGTAGCCTTACAATAATTTAGATTTAGCTCAAACATTTCTTTTCTGGATTACCTGGGAGAGCTGACATCACCTTACCTCAATTTACTTTCAGTTAATAATAGCCACTTTATTGGGTCAATTTTATTGATGGATCACCTTTTGCTTCAGGGAAAAGGGCTGCTTTAAAGGACTTGAGGAAGCAAGTAAAGAAGTAAATCGTCTTGTCACATCTTAGGATCTTTCCCCATTTGCACCTAGCCAGATCAGAACATACCCTGAAGACATTTTATACTTCCACATCCTACAACACTGCATTTTTCTTATTCTCAATCATAGGCAAGACAAGACTGAAATTGCTCCTTAGCTCTACTACTGCGTGACTTTGTCTTGTTTTATTCTGAAGGTAACAGCCGGGTCTGTAGGGTGTTTTAAAAATGTCACAATTTTGGCTACAACCATGCGATCAACAACTGGACCTTTTTTGTGCACATCATCATGCATGTAGAAAAGGATGCTGATCACCTGGGTGTGGCCATCATCTTCACTTTTTTTTACTCCCCTGTAAAAATCTCTTAAGAGGAAGGATGGAAATTAGGAATGGGGAAAGATATTTCAAGCCAGTATCATTTTCTGATATTTCAAGGGTGGATTTTATTAAAAAAAAAAAAGTTGTAATTTTTAAAAGTAATAATCTCAAAATTAGGATAGTACAAATACCAAAGAATAGCAATAAATAATAATAAAAAAATTAGTTATGAACAGTAAGCCAATAATTTCGATTTGCGTTTCACACATTAGATGGCGCTATTTATCCATTTCTGCTAAACCAGGAAAAAAAGGAGGAATGGGCACACATTGCCAAGCTTAATTATTTTCAGGAAATCACGTTTGCAAGATGATGTAATTTATGTTTTCCTAATACTTTAATAACATGAACACTCTATAGCAAAAGCAGCTGTCAAAATTTTGAAATGGAAATAAAAGTATAAATCAAAAAGCCATGTCTAATTATCTTTCCTACGAACCCAAGTTATTGGTCAAGGTCAACAGCTCAGATGGCTTTAAGGGGGAACGGAGACAAATTTATGGAGCAGAAAACTATGGCTTTTTAAAAAACCATAGTTGTAATTATTAGTTCTTCTTACATTCTTAAATACTTTTTATATTATGTTAACTACAAGAAAATATGGCCACACAAATATGAAAAATGAAGGGCTGTTATTTGATAGCACTTAAAAGGTATATATGTATGCTTTCTTTTTGTTCAGTTAAATACAATAAAAATATTATTGAATGATCCATAATATTTTATTTATTTATTTATTTAATTTCTATACCGCCCTTCTCCTGAAGGACGCAGGGCGGTGAACAGAATAAGATTTCATATACATATAATAACTTTTTTTTTTATAAACAGTAAATAATAAATTGAGTCAACTTAGTGTATCTGCTAAGACCTTGGCATAGAATTTAGATGTTTATGCTAGCCCTGCTTATTGAAACAGAAAGGTCTTCACGGCACGTCGGAACGTGCGAAGATCTGGGATTATTCGTATTCCAGGGGGTATTTTGTTCCAAAGAGTAGGTGCCCCCACAGAGAAGGCTCTCTCCCTTGGAACTACTAGACGACATTGTTTTAATGATGGTACTATGAGTAGGCCTACTCTGTGAGAGCGTATTGGTTGGTGGGAGGTTATCAGTTGCAGCAGGTGGTCTCGTAAGTACTCAGGTCCTAAGCCATGGAGCACTTTAAAGGTAAGAACCAACACCTTGAAGCACACAATATTAAGAAAGCAGAAGTTTGAATTTTAGCCTACTTCTTCAGGTACGGAGAACATTATCTTGAAAGAACAATCCATACATAGTTGTAATTTTTTGAAATAGAGATGTACATATGTGAGTAGCATGTAAATATGAATAGCAAATAGAAAAATTATTGGAAAATGAAGTGAAGGATACAGGAGCAGTGATCATTAGTTATATAGTTGCCATTAATCAGACAACTGTGGCTGTAACTCAGACACTGGAAACAAATTAACACATGTAGTGCAGGGGTGGGTTCTAAAATTTTTTACTACCGGTTCTGTGGGTGTGGCTTATTTTGTGGATGTGGCTTGATGGTCATGTGACAATTATTTAGGATTTAGCAGAGGTACTGGTCTACCAGGCTTTTAACTGCTTGCAGAGCTGTACGGATCTACCCATTTATTTTTTGCAGGCACTGGTCTACCCATTTATTTTTGCAGGCACTGATCTACTCATGTATTTTTGCAGGCACTGGTCTACCCATTTGTTTTCTTTTAACACTGATCAGCTGTAGGGCAGCCCTTTGAAGCCCAGCAGCAAGAGTTTAAACAGGTTTTTTCCCTCTAGCCATCAGCTGGGACTCAGGAGGCAGCAATAGATTGGGGATGGGGCCAAATAAAAGGTAAGAATAACACGGGGAGTGGGGGGGCAGAACCGGTTCGGTGACATCATATCGTCACCGCTACCGGCTCGGGAGAACCGGGTCGAACCAGGAGAAACCCACCACTGATATAGTGCCATTAAAAGATATGCTTAATCAAGGGGAAATAGTGCTAAGTCATCTGACACATCCAGTGAAATAACCTGCCTTCAGAAATTGAGGGTGCTTTATCACTGGAGGTTTTTAAGAAAAGGCAGGACAGCCACCTGCCTGAAATGATATAGGGTCTTCTGCTTAAGCAGGGGGTTGGACTAGAAGACCTCCAAGGTCCCTTCCAGCTCTATTCTGATTGAAATCAGTTTTTGAATTCTTTTCATTGATTTCATTTCATTATCTGCTAGAATAAAGCTACCTGATCTTCACATCTTCACATGAACACTAGATGGCAGCAGAGAGTTTGAGATTTTTGAGTTTCTTTGCTTCCATCTAGTGCTCATCTGTATTTCTGCAGCAGAGATCTGCTATGTTGGGATTATCAGGCGAGCAGGAGAGGGGAAGAGGCAATGATTTGTTATTGTTCGCATTTTGGATCTTGATTAATTAAGTCACATTTCCAGGAATATTTTTAAAATATTATTTATTGTTTTATCATAAAAGGTAAAACAGAAAACAGAAAAACGAACTTACGTGGAGAAGAAAAAGCAGTCAACAGGTTAAGCTAAACATTACACTTCATTTCCAGGAATATTTTAAATTAATATAATTGTCAGAGTGTTTAGGTAATTTTAGATTCGGAGATGACTTCCTGACTAGGAATACAGTAGGAGAATAATAATCCAATATTTCTAAAGAATCACAGAAGGCTGTGGTAGAGAGAGGGTGAGTATGGGAGAAAAGAATGCTGTGCAGTAAATCCAGGAGAAAAAAATATTTAGAGTGTTACTGCCAATAGATGTCTTTGTTCTTAATGCAATGCCTGAAAATTAACATAAGCTCTAAACTGGGTGACTGTTTTTCAGTTAATTTCCATGCCCAAAATTTTTAACATGGCCTTGGGTTATTATTTATGGATAATGGAAATACACATCTGAATAGTATTTTTGGCAAAACTGTTTAACTAAGATGAGTGGGGTAAAACTGAATTTACCACTAAAGCATAGATCTCAGGTTCTATGATTTAAGCGGAACAACTTTTTTCTCAGTATACATTTTGCACAGTTGTGAATTAACTTCACACAGTGGATCCTGTGCTCAGTTTAATGAGTTTATACTATGAAATGTGGCTTCTAAGAGCCTGATATATGCAGTGCTTGATCAGAAAGAAAGAAAGAAAGAAAGAAAGAAAAGAAAAGAAAGAAAGAAAGAAAGAAAGAAAGAAAGAAAGAAAGAAAGATCAGATTGAGAATGGACATTAAAATGAGAAGGAAAGTGATGGAATTACAGATAATGCTCTATGCAAGCAGGGGATTGCTGCTCTTCGGGAACTATTTGGCTCGATGACAATCTATTGTCCCATTTTTTTGCTGTTGTATCCCTGGATTGAACAGGAGATGTCAGCAGGACAAATGCGTTGGAAAAGAAATGTGTTTTTCATCCAGCCATTCAAAACTGCACCGAAAAATGGTCCGGCCTTATCTGTCTTCAGTGAATTGTGGCAACACACAGCTTAGATGGAGTCTCAGCATGAATCTTGGCGGTGGATGCTGCAAAGTTTGGGAAGCATGAATAAAGGTATTTATTCCTGGGGAAAAAAAATAATATGAGACCAATTATTTTCTATGGAAACTGGAAAATAAACACCCAAACTGGCAGCCAAACATCTCCTTTCTGTTTAAGAAAAAGACCAAGTGAAAGGTTACTTTGTAATCTTCACTGCTAAAGTGTTTATTCAGTTAAATTCCACATTAGCTTTTCTTAGACAAACACAGAGAGCTTGATAGAACTTGCTGCGAAGTCAATGCAAAGAGTCTCTTTGACTTCCGTGGAAGAAAGGTCATGCCCATAGGGACACTTTTCATTGGGGGGTCCGGTTAGCCCAAATCCACAATTCAGCGAAAGCCAAATATTTGGCTTCGTTCTGACATGGCGCCATTCAAGTCAATAGCATTTAAATTTGTTTAAATCTGAAACATTTGCGAGTTGCTGGCCCAGCCTGTGTGAAACCCAAAGGTGCTAGTGGATTTTAAAGATTGCAATGGCTCTTCTTTTCCTGCAGTTGAATTTCCAGGTTAACTGATGACCACTAGGGAAATTCTTGAAGAACTGTTGGCCCCCAACCTCTCTCTCAGTACTGGCACATTAACATTTTACTGACACCCGAAGATTCTTTTCAAAAGGCCACTGGATTTCCTTGGGTTTTCTTCCCCCTTGAAAATGTTTTGCTTCTGATCCAAAAAGCTTCTTCAGCTTCTTGGATGAGAAGTGAAACATTTTCAAGGGAAAAAACAACAACAAAATGTCCAGTTGCCTTTTGAAAAGCACTTTGGGACAACCGTGACATGGAGATTGAGAATCTCCATTGACATTTTATTGACACATATTTATTTATTTATTTATTTATTTATTTATTTATTTATTTATTTATTTATTTATTTATTTATTCATTTATTCATTTATTCGATCATGTATTAGATAACAGGTATAAGTATAAACATGGACATGAACAAGGAATGCGTACAAATAAATGGGGACAGTAGGATAGGGACGGTAGCAGAGGTGGGTTTCAGCAGGTTCTGACCAGTTCTGGAGAACCAGTAGCGGAAATTTTGAGTAGTTTGGAGAACCGACAGTAAAATTCTGACTGGCCCCACCCTTATCTATTCTCTGCCTCCCAAGTCCCAGCTGATCGGGAGGAAATAGGGATTTTGCAGTAACCTTCTCCTGGATTGGGGACAGAATGAAGATTTTACAGTATCCTTCCCCTGGAGTGGGGTAGGAACGGAGATTTTACAGTATCCTTCCCCTGCCATGCCCACTAAGCCACACCCACCAAGCCATGCCACACCCACCAAGCCACACCCACAGAACTGGTAGTAAAAAATTTTGAAACCCACCACTGGACGGTAGGCATGCTGGTGTGCTTATGCATGCCCCCTTTACGGACCTCTTAGGAATGGGGTGAGGTCCACAGTAGACAGTTTAAGGTTGAAGCTGTGGGGGTTAGAGGATGTAACAATGGAATCAGGTAGAACATTCCAGGTGTTGACCACTCTGTTGCTGAAGTCATATTTTCTGCAATCGAATTTGGAGAGGTTTACTTTGAGTTTGTATCTATTGTTTGCCCATATATTGTTGAGGTTGAAGCTGAAGTAGTCATTGACAGGTAGGATGTTGTAGCAGTCAATATTACCTTGGAAAAAATAGTGGTCCTAAATATATAAGCATAAAACATGTGGAATGACCATTTAGAACTTACCTGACATTTCATGGTTTGGTTGAAATTTAAAAGGCCTGTTGGATTCGGAAGAAAGAAGAGCTCTTGGATTTAGGAGGCCAGACACCCAAATAAAAAAAATAACATACAGGCCCCAAAACTCCTGTACTTTATACTTGTCTGCCCCCACAACTGTGCTTTGTCCATAAAGACTTTGAGGAATGATGACAGGTCACATTTATTTTCCTAAATATGAATAATTAAATGCGTTCAAGTTAGATCTTTGATGTAGAAGAAGTTAATTCTTTCAGTGAAAGGTGGACTGTGGGGCTCTTCACACTCCCTTCTCCTGGGACAAAGTCTTACTTCATTCTTAGTAAATATAATTTGACTATGCCTGCAAAATATGTACATTTTTGTTTGGATTGTGCCCCTTGGGGAAGCATTAGGAACATATACTCTTTATTTACTTGAACTAGTTTTAGTCTGGATACATAATGCTTCTCCAGGGAGCTCATAAGGTCACACAACACAAATAATTAGAACTAGTAACAATAGAAGAGACTCAGTTTGGTGCAGTGATTGAAAGTCCCAGACTAAAAACTGAAAACCAGTAAGTTCTCATTCTTGCTTTAGGAGGTAGGGTTATGGGCAGTGGTGGGTTGCCCCCGGTTCGGACCGGTTCTATAGAACCAGTAGTAAAACTGGTGGGAGGCTCCGCCCACTGACCCTGATGTCATCAGAAGCGATCTGCGCATGCGCAGAAGCAAGGCCCGTGCGCAAGCGCGATCCCGTTGTGAACCGGTAATAAAGGTAAGTAGAACCCACCCCTGGTTATGGGAATTAGTTTTAATTTATAACAAAGACAACTTTAAGATTTGGCTGGCTGAAGAATCCTGGGAGTTGAAGTCCACAGGTCTTAATGTTGCCACGTTTGGACACTCCTGATTTATAAGACTGAAAAAGTTAAAAACCCACACTCCAGATTAACACTTTCTCAGGAACTCCTCCCACCAAACATCTTTTCCATGGGCTCATGCTGCACCTGCAGAGGTCAACAGTGAAATCCTGGTCCCACATACGCCAAAGCATCTTTTTGTTTTCAGATGCTAACTACAGGTACTGCGGGACTTAACAGAAATCTTCTCCAGCTTCACCCCAGGTAAGGCTTATTCCATGCTTTCTTCTACCAGGTCAACTGTTTTGATATACTGGGTGGCGAAATCCAGAAAGCCCTTTGCAAGCTTTGACACTGACTTCATTGTAGGTTTGCAATGATTTGTACAGTCTTCTCCTCTTTCTGCCCGATTTAACCTACACGGGTCGGGTTTTCTATCTAGCGCTTTGACCCATTGAGCTTCTTTCTTCACAGCAATTACAAAATGCACACCGAAATGTGCAATTTCCATAGGTTGACAGAGAAGCGAGTGTTACAGGTGAAGTAATCTGTTTGCACAGGCCAGCCTGCTGCATCAGTCAAGTGGGCTGTGTCCTACTTGCCAACAGAAGCCCCCCGGACCTGTCTACTGCATTCAGCAGCTGCCAAAAGTTGTTGCTAGAGTAGCTGGATTCTCTCCCAAGGCAGACTTTTCATAGCAAAGCAACAAGCCATTCAAGTTCATCTATGGCTGCTAGTCTTCCTGGCTTTTTCAACATCTGCCACAAAGGGTACTGTGGTGGATCTCTAGAAAATCATCCAAATGCTTCATTCATGGGGGCACAAAAGGATTCAAAAACACGATCTGCTGTCTTCAAGCCAGTCAGTCACAATGTGTGTTTGAAGTGCTGGTGATCAGTCCTTATTTTGGGAGCATTATAATAATTTGAAGAGGAAAATTCACTGCTGCTGTTTAAAAAGAAAAGAGATTTAGGCAGGAGTGTGTGGTCCCAGCCTGGATGCAGTCCACTTCTATAGCCACCCCTGCTTATTCAAGCTCTCAGATGACATTAATTTATTCATTAATAAAATCTATGGCTAGACAGTCCACAGGATTTTCAAGTTGACTGTGCACCAGTGATGGGTTTCACTTACCTTTGCTACCGGTTCGTTTGCACACGCGTGCTCACTCACCACATCTGCGCATATGCAGAGCATATTTGATGATGTCTGGGCAGGTGGGCGGAGTGTCCCGCCGCCGCTACTACCAGTTTGCCCGAACCGGGGCGAACCAGTTGCAACCCACCACTGGTGTGCACGGCAAAAGTGGGAGGATTGGGGAAAGAAGTTGCACGTTCAGTCTGCGCTCATTTGCACAAGACATTCTAAAGAAGTGTGTAAATAAACCAATTTAAGACATTTTTGCACACACACATTTTGCACACTAGTTTGAAAAGGTATCGTTAAATCAGAGAAATGATATAGGGTTGGAAGGGACCTTGGAGGTCTTCTAATCCAACCCCTTGCTGAAGGTAGGAGTCCTTAATTCCATCCCAGACAAATGGTTGTCCAATCTTTTCTTGAAACCCTCTAGAGATGGAGCACCCAGAACTCTGGGAAGCAAGCTGTTCCATTGATTAATTATTCTCATTGTCAGAAAATCCCTCCTTAGTTCTAGGTTGGTCATCTCCACTTTTGCTTCTTGTCCTGCTCTCAGATTCTTTGGAGATCAATATCAGAGCAGAGTCTCCTTTGGAGGACTTGGTTCAGGAGTTATGCAGCTTATTAAATATTATTAAATATTTAATTTACAATAGTTAAATATTTATTTATGCTTAACAACAGATGATTTATATTGAGCAACAATAATTAAATATTTATTTACAATAGGTTGACTGCAAGATTGAGGACTTTTATTTGGATGCTTATTCAATCTTTTTACTGGGGATTGAGTTTGACATGGAAATGTCAGGTGACAGGAAAGAAATGGGGTGCAATTTAATTGCAGTTTAGTAGCAGAATATTTTCTTTCCAGAGGCAAAGGAGACATTTTTCATTGCTAGCAGAAATATATTTTTTCAGAAAAAAACTAGACTGTACAAGGCAGGGGATAGGACGGAGCCACGTTTAACATTTGGTGATGGTCCAAGGGCTGCTTCTCTTTCTTGTTTGTTTCCCCCCCCCTCATTTCTGGGTGTTGCACTGATATTGGAAATCTTTACTTCTGGAAACACTCTCGCTTTTGATAAGGCAAAAAAAGTGAGGAGACTTTTCTTTCCATTTTGATTTTTTTGAAAAATTGTGAAAAACAGAAGAAATGATGCTATTTAGCTATGAAAAAAAGGGGGGAATTAGAAATTAATTATGCTGCAGGGACATAAATCAACAGTGGGGCAATTATTACATTGCTAACATTGCAGTGATAATATTTTATGAGAAAAATAAGTATAAGTATAAACATAACATATAAACATATAAGTATAAACAGGTATAAGTATAAACATAAGAAATGAGTATGAATAAATGGGAAGAGTAGGAGAGGGACAGTAGGCACGCTGGTGCGCTTATGCCCGCCCCCTTACAGACCTCTTAGGAATGGGGTGAGCTGTAGTTGGTAAGCAATAAACAATCAGAAAAAGCAAACAGGAAATACTTTACTAATAGTATAGAAACTGTGAGAAATCTCACTAATGTCTTATCAGTCAACATTGGACATATTGCTGTTGTTGCACTTAAGATTTATTACAAAAAACAAAAACCCACAAGTTTAAAACAAGAGGGATAAGGATATAGAATTCATTGAATTATAGCAATACAAGTAATGTAAAGCACATCTATTCATCTCTACTTCTAACTTGTAAATGCAATTTTTAAAATACAGTATGGACTTTCTCTCTGGTAAACGCATAGAAGATGGCACTGTAGCTAATCTTTTCTGCATCACAAAAATAATATCACTGTGAAAAGGAACCAAAAGTTGGCACCTTATGATAGTATGGGTATCAACTATTGTTTACACCTGCATAAGCATAACTAAGAAATAAAGATGACAATCATTAGAGCGATTTGTTCAGTTGGGGGGCTTTCAGAGCCATGTTTTAATACAGGGATGCAAACTCAAGGCCCGTGGACTGGATTCGGACCGTGGGGTGCTTAGATCTGGCCCGCGGGGCTGCCTTGGAAACAGCAAAGGACTGGCCCAGGGTGCTTCAGCTAGTTAAAATGTAGCTGGTGAGGGCTGTGCACTCACCTCCGAGCTCCGCTTTCTCTGGCAGAGGGTTACAGGAGGCTGTCACAGCCAAAAACAGCGCTCGGGAGCTCGTTTTCACTGACAGAGTGTTTGGGCTACCACAGGTGCCGCCCCCTGATGTGAGTGATGTCATGCTGGCATACCCACACTGGCCATGCCTCCACACACACACACACCACGAGGTCAAACACAACCCTGATGCAGCCTTCAATGAAATCGAGTTTGACACCCCTGTTTTAACACCATTAGTTTGATCAACTTTAACTCATTGTGAGATTATGCTGAGACTATTGCCAAGGAAGGATCCCACTCACATTGGGAAGTCCTTAGATGGGGAGTTCTCAGACTTGAAGAAACTGTGGGAAGTACCACTACTCATGAAAAAGTCCCAGGTGCGAGAGACTTGAAGAAGATGAGGGTGCAAGCCAACTCATACTCTATTATCTGGCAGCAGCATGAATCAGTCCTGTCTCTCTTGGCTAATTTGGTTCTGGATGACCACTTTGGTTCTGGATGACCAGTAGGAAATAGAAAATGAGAGAAACATGTCTTTGTTTCCTGGACCACCAGGTAAATACTTTTCTCCTGTTGCGTCTGTGTCCTGTCTGTGAATCAGCTGGCAAGCTATCTCTAATTATAAAGAGAGAGGAGCACCTTCAACTGTAATCTTAATATCACAATACAAATTGTTTATACATTGCACTTTAGTCATTTCAATTTAAAAGTGTTCTGTTTATAATGTGTTGTCTCTTGCCTTGGGAAAGCTTGGTTATGAAAAAAAAAACTTAATTTTTTTTTGTAAGGTAAAATCTGGACAAACTACTAACAATATTTAATAAATGCATTAAGTAAACAGACTTTAAACCCCCTTAAAGGGTTTTTAAGTCTATTTATTTAGTAAGTAAAAAGTATACAAGTTTTTTATTACATTTTGCAGAAAGTTGCTCCCCCAGCTGGATGTAGCCTGTAAACTGTCTGTTTGGCTATATTTGTATTTTAAGTGGTTTACTTTTCTGCTTACTTTGGTATTCTGTACTATGTCATATTGCAATATTTTTCACTGTCGCAAGCAAACCAGATCAATAAATCAATATCTGGATGAAAATCTTTCTGTGGAAATCAAATGTGTAATAGCAAATCTTGCAATAAGGTCACCTTGTCATCAGAATCTAGAAGAATGAAAAAACAAGTGAAGTCCTGCAAAAAAATGAAGTTCGGCCTGTTGTTGATGGAGATCAGAGCTCCAGGTATGTTCTGCTGGGAATGACGGAGCAGCTGGTGGTACATTTTGCCCTAATTCCGTCTCAGATTGTGATCCTCATGATGATGGAGAACCTATATAGTGATGGTGGTAGAGATGTTGTTGTAGATGAGCTGTTCTCTTCTTAGTTGATGAGTGTGGTGTGATAGTCTGTGGTGGCTCAGCAGAAAGATCAACAAGAGAGTGCCACTTCCAATTTTGCCTTATGTCTGGTGCATTGGACAGAGCATTAGCTGGATAAATTAGGCTAGCATGACTTGATTGCAGTTGATACAGTGTCATGAAGATTGGAGCCCTTGCTGGAATGGGTTGGGAGTAGAGTTCTCTAAACTGATGGTTCTGAAACTATCTTCTCTAGCCCAGAGTTTGAATGGCTCAGGAGTTCTTGGCCACCATGGACCTGATCCAGCTTATTAACAGTCACTCATGCCCTTGTCACCTCACGGTTGGATTATTGCAACACACTCTACATAGAGCTACCCTTGAAAAGTGTTCAGAGACTACAATTGGTCCAGAATGCAGCCGTGTGAGCTATTGTGGTACACCTAGATACACCTATATTACACCAATTCTCCATGAGCTGCACTGGCTCCCTATCGGTCTCTGGACGCAATTCAAGGTGTTAGTTATTACCTTTAAAGCCCTACATGGCTCAGGGCCAGGCTATCTTCGAGACCGCCTTCTACCGCATAGCTCCCTTTGACCGGTAAGATTCCACAGAGCTGGTCTCCTCCGGGTACCATCGGCTAAACAATGTGGGTTGGCGGGCCCGCGGGGGAGGGCCTTCTCTGTGGCTGCCCTGGCTCTCTGGAACCAATTACCTCCTGAGGTCCTGACCAACCCCACCCTATTGGCCTTCCGGAAAGTGGTGAAGACCTGGCTTTTCCGGCAGGCCTGAGGCCATTGATCTCGCTATGGCTATCTTACGAGACCCGACCATGGAATGGAGTGTATGGGTTTTTAATGTTCTTTTAAATTTTTTTTATGGGATATTGTTCTCATTGTTTTTTTGCTGTAAGCTGCCCAGAGTCCCTAGGGAGTTGGGCGGTATAGAAATGCGACTAATTAATTAATTAATTAATTAATTAATGGCCCAACTCATATTAGTAATATTACATTACATCTGATTTTTGTCCCGGAGCAATGACAACATGATGTAGGATTGGGGGATGTTAATATCAATACCTTGGTGCAGAGACATCATTCCTTTTTTGAACCTGGGATTCTCCTTGTTGGAGGAAGGAAGGATGTTTTTCATTTCCCCCACACCAGGAATTTAATGGACCCACTGGGATTTTAGAGGCAACTTCAGGTTATTTCTGAAGCTCTGGTGTATAGTTTGACTGAGACTCTGGTCACAGCTTGAAATGAGCATGTGGCTAGGCACTGGATCATATCATGCTGTGCAGAATCTCTATTTCCCAGATCATGTAGAACTCCCTGGCTTAGAGAAACACTGAGAGAGATGAAATGACTCAAGAGATGCCTAGAGCACCACTGGAGAAAGACAAAGAGCTAATCTGATGGAACACTGATAAAATCATTATTAGGACTGCTCTTTTTGTCATTACACTGATGAAGAGAGCTTACTTCTCTGTTCTTATTGCGCCCACAGTTAGTTCTCTTGTGGCCCTGTGTTAAACTAGGGTAAGGAGGGATTGAGAGAACCCCTGGAAGATCATTCTAGGCAACTTTCAGATAAAATCATTCAGGGTTGCTTTAAGTTGGACTCTGGCTGGGTTAACTGCAGTGGTGCGATCCTCCCGGTTTAAGAACCGGTTAGGTGATTGCGCGCCTCACTGCGCATGTGTGCACAGTTTGAAGAACTCTTCACTTCCACATTTCTTTGGAGGAGAAACACAGCTGAGGCACGGCAATCTGCTCTGCCGCACAAATCAGCTGAGAAGATAAAGGTAGGAACATAGTGCAGGTGGGTGGGCCCATCTGATCGTCGGGGCGAACCGGTTCTATCTGAGCTGATTGTTGGAGCTACCAGTTCACCCAGACTGGTCTGAACCGGTAGAATCCCACCCCTGGTTAACTGGTCCAGAATGCAGAGGCACATGCAGTTTTGGGCACCCCACTTTTCTCAATGTACTTGATCCCAATTAGTTTTCAGGTGCACTTCAAAGTGCTGGTGACCACCTTTAAAGCCATGTATAACATGAAGCTAGGTTATTTGAGGAACCTAATCTCATGTCATACATGCTTTTCTTGAGAACATTTACCTATCCCAAAGATTAGATAGAATGGACTTGCTGGAGGTCCTTTATATTAAAATGTGGTTCTGATGGGATCTAGGAATGATTCTTTTCTATAGCTGCACCAACTCTATGGAACACATAGCTTTCCATGTGAGATGTAGAAGGATTTGCCTTCCAGAAGCTGTTAAAACCTGGCTCTTCCCTGAGACATTGAACCATAATGGGTGGGTGACTCCAGCATATATTTTTTTTGAGACAGAATTATGGTGCTGGTGGTGTGCTAATCTTGTGTTTTTATTTTTTGTCTGTTTGCTGCCACCCAGGCTTGTTTTATATAATATGGGTGGCCATACATATATTTCTAATAAGAATAAATAAATACTATGTCATATTCTTTGACTTTATTCCAGAATTTTCTATAAAGGAGAGGTTGAAGGTGTTCATGGCTGGTTTAATAGTAGTAAAGAAGGAAATAGCAAACTATTCCTCTAGTATAAAATTATTACCATCTGGATTTATTATCCAGACAATCTCCGTTTGATTGTGCTGAATAATGTACAGTACATTTGGTAAACATTGCACATGGACAGTATTATTAATATTGCAAACTTTGGAAGAAAGTGAGGTCATAAGTATAAGATTAGACTAGCTGAAGAGAGGGCAGAATTCCAACAGATAACATGAAGAACTTGCAGGGTTGAAGACTTTGAAGGTCAGCTCCCACATGGGCAAAAGTTAATGCTGTCACTTGATGGAGCCTGTCCAGCAATTTACAAAAGTCACTCTCTTACATTTTGGCTTTCACCCAAGAACTGAACAGCACAGCTACAGACAGGATATTCCTATTCTTGGCTGAGGAATGGTTTGCCTTTCTATCTGAAGTGGAGACCTTGCTTGCAGTTGCAATATACACATGCGAAAGTAGTCTGCAAACTTGCTTCCATTTGCAATCTAGGCAAATGTTGACTGATATTAACAGTGTGCATCCACCATGCTCAGTTGAAACAAATTGCAACCATGCTGACTGGCAATTTTGGAATCATCTGAAGAGCACTAGCTTGGAAAAGGTTACTGTACCTTAAGAACAAGTCCTGGTTTCTAGGCATTTTAGTGCCCATTGGGATCTGGTACTTATTGCCCTCATTTGTTAGAAGCCCCTGGTAAGGTTGACTAAAACATTTTCAGATTTGGAGTGCTTTGAGATTGAAATATGGTTGATCTGGCCATAGTGGAAAGGTTCCAAGGTTGGTAGGACCATTCTGAAAACGTTTCAAGCTTGAAGCCAGTATTCTATCCTTTTTTTTTTATTAGTTTGTCAAACATGTACAAGAAAGCAGGTATAAATATAAACATGGACATGAACGAAGGAAATGAATACAAATAAATGGGGACAGTAATGCACGCCCCCTTTACGGACCTCTTAGGAATGGGCTGAGGTCCACGGTAGATAGTTTAAGGTTGAAGCTGTGGGGGTTTGAGGATGTAACAATGGAGACGGGTAGAGCATTCCAGGCGTTGACCACTCTGTGAAGTTGACCACTTGAAAGGACCACTTGAAAGGAGACATTTGTTTTGCTAAGAACATATACAATAAGACCAGAATAGTTGTTTCAACCTGTTGTTTCAACAGGGATCTTTTTGATAAGATTCCTGGCTTTTGTCCTCTCTGCTTACAGGTCTGCTTCATCTTTTGGTTACGGAAGCTTCAGCATAGTCTCACAGAAGTATCATTAAGCTGGGTGCTAAAAAGTTAAAAAAAAAAATTTTTTTTTTTTTTGGAGAAATAATTTTCACATTTTTTGGGATTGTTTGAGTGCAGACTCCATACCTGAAGAGAGGACACAGACCGGAAAAGGTTCTTTTTTAAAATAGCACAAGGAAATACTCATGAAATGCTGCAACCTCTACACTTCCAATGGAATAGTGATGGCTTAGAGAAAGCAGGCATAATAAATAAATAAATAAATAAATAAATAAATAAATAAATAAATAAATAAAGAAAGAAAGAAAGAAAGAAAGAAAGAAAGAAAGAAAGATTGTTTTTGTAATGAAGTAAAGGTGAATAAACACATGCTTTTTTCCGCTCTCCCAAAATAAATTGACATCATTTGTTTGTTTATTGACTAAATTTCAGATCATAAATCACAATCTTCCTGTCTTAGTGTTGCTCCAGGAGATCTCAGAGTCTTCTTCTACCAATTCCCGGCCTCTGTTAACCTTTCCCTGCTTTGCCACTGAAAATTATGAAAATAAAAACTACTAATAAAAAAGTGTCAAACTACTTCTAGATTAGTCCTTGAAGCCACCAGAGGTCAAGCTGAACTTGAAGAAAGTTTAACCTTTCTTTTATGAAATTGTGTTTTGGTTCTGAAAAAAATATGACTGGCAAGGAACTGTGATTTTGTTTTTGGCCCTCTTAAATAGGCTAGATCAGGGATCAGCAACCTGCAGCTCTGGAGCCGCATGTGGCTCTTTCACCCTTCTGCTGCGGCTCCCTGTCACTCAAAATATGCGTCACAACTGCCAATGTGCGGCACCCGCCGGCACGCGATGTATTGAGCTTTTCAACCCCCGGTAGGCCAACCATGGATATATCCAAGAAAAGAAAAGTTCCAGAAGAAAACAGAATGTTTAATGCAACTACATATGCTAGTTTTGTGGCCGCTCAAGAAATTTGTTAAGTGGGTTTTGCCCCATTTTATGACCTTTCTTGCCACAGTTAAGTTAGTAACATGGTTGTTAACCTGAGGAACCTGGTTTCCTCATTGATTTTGCTGGTCAGAAGGTCCAGATGATCATGTGACCCCGGGACAGTGCAACCATCATAAATATGAGTCAGTTGCCAAGCATTTTAATTGTCATCATATGACCACATGGAGATGCTACAATGTCCGTGTGAAAAACAGTCATGAGTCACTTTTTTCAGTACTGTTGTAACGGTCAATATACGAACTGTTGTAAATTGAGGACTATTTGTATGTTGCAAGTGGACAGTAGTGTGTTTTGAACAGCTACAACAGAATGGTGCCAGTTATACCCATTTTTGGAGGTGCAGAGCTGAGCCTGTTGACATATGTGCTATTTTACATCCTCCATTGTGGTCTACAGAAGGTTCTTTTAGAGCAGTTTATGGAGAATATTTGGCTGTCTTACTCTAGTAGCTACCAGTCTGTTCCTGATCATCACATGTTCAGGTCCTGGTTGTGACTTAGAAGAACCCCAAAACTTCTTTCCCAGCTTCCCCAGGCTTGAAGATCTTGATAGAGGAACTTCTCTTAGCCTTGCTACTATCACAGACATGTTTGGTGGAGATGCAAGAGGAAGCCTTCCAAGCTGTTGCAGCTCCTGGCAGAGGGAGGCCGGCTAACTCCCTCTCCATTTTCTTGGCTGAACTGCAAGCAAAACTATTTTTATTCAGGCAGGTTGGCTGACTTTCTGCACAGCCATTGTTTGTTTATTAAGGTGCTTTTCCTAACGTTTTAAGGTCTGTGAGCCCCCCCCTTTTTTATTTGCAGCTAGGAGCATGATTTGTTGATGTGAAGGCAGGATAGAACCAATGAAACAAAATACTGTATAAGTTTTAATTATTTATTCATTCAATGTATTCCATTTTTATTTCTGGTGCAGGGTGGAATTTTTTTTCTTTCCATTTTACCGCTTAGCCACAAAGCTTTCATTCTTGGGCCTACTTTTTCCTTTCCATTCCTAAAGATGTTTTCTATCTCTTAAAATGAGTCCCGGTGAAAAAATGTGGACCAAGGGATGGCTGGAGCAGTACCGCTCTTTTTGTTCTAGGTACCTACTCTGTTTCCCCCAAAATAAAACTGGATCGTTATATTAATTTTTGCTCCAAAAGACACATTAGAGCTTATTTTCCAGTTAGGTCTTATTTTCTGGGAAATAAGTACTAAATGCATCCGTCTGGTTGACAACCTTAACAGGCACTTATTTTGGGGGTAGGGCTTATATTATGAGCATCTTGAAAAATCATGCTAGGGTTTATTTTCCGGTTGGGTCTTATTTTTGGGGAAACAGGGTAGATGTCATTTCATTTTGAAATATGCATGTGCTAAAATTGCTATATGTTTTGACCTAAAAAACACACATGCGCACACACACACACACACACACACACATATTAAACAAAGACAAAGGTTTCTTTAAGAAATTTTCTAAATTGATTTCTTTGAAGCCAGTTAAGCTTTTGGTGATAAGCTAAGTAAAGACTGTTGCTTTCATGTTTGGTCGATTTTGAAAATACTCCATATGGTTTATGCTTAACAATCTTTATTGTGCCTTGACGTTTCCAAAATTAGACTGAGGAACATTATCTTCCTTTCACTGAGAAAGCAAAGCTATCTTGTGAAACTTTTGAAATGTGCATGCATTTTTTTTTGCTCCAAAAAATAACTTAGATTTAAAACAAAAAATCAAACTTACAGACTTGTTGATCAATCAAAGCAAAGAACAGAGGTGGGCAAGCTTCACTCAGTAGATCAACTGTGCCCACAACTCTACATTTTATGGCTGCTACAACTCCCAGAATATTACTATCAATATTCACCAGCAAGCATCCATACAATGCCTCTATTTGTAGAAAACCAAAGAAAGATGACTTCTCAAACATAACAAAAAGTCCAACCTTCTCACTCCAGCTTTTGATTTCTAAAAAAGAAAAAGTCCAGCCCCTGTTTATAGAAAATTAGTCCTACCCCAGCAAAAAAAAATTGCTAGAAAAGACGTTGGGATAAAAGTTGTGACAGTGGTGGGTTGCCCCCGGTTCAGACCGGTTCTGTAGAACCAGTAGTAAAACCAGCGGGAGGCTCTGCCCACCGACCCTGACATCATCAGGAAGGTTCTGCGCATGCGCGTGCGCGGCCCCATTGCGAACCGGTAGTAAAGGTCAGTAGAAACCATTCCTAAGCTGTGGCCCAGTTTCCCCCACCCCCCAAAAAAGTGCTTTCAAGGGCAAAGCTATTCTTTGCTCAGCAGCATTAGAGAAATAGCTTATCATTGCCCTATTCCAGGACATATTTTGGCTTCCCTGTCTTTCTTATAGACCTGGGACTCTCAGGCAGTTCATATCTACAACTTAACTAGGATTAATCCTGATTAGCTTCTGAGTAAACTAGCGTCATCTGGGTGCTTCTGCTAGTCAAGTCAATCCTATATACAGGTACTTGAGCTGTGAGGTGTAAAATCAGACACTTGGAAGAGTAGGACCTGGACAACAAACTAGTGAAGGAGTCGGAGGTAGATGATACAGGACACACAAAACTCTCTACTTATCACCCTTTTGAGGTATGCCAGGTCTTTGAACCGACAACATAAGGACTACTGAACTTCATTGCAATAGCACTAGCACTTAGACTTATATACTGCTTCACAGCTTTTACAACCCTCTCTAAGCAGTTTACAGAGTCAGCCTATTGCCCCCAACAATCTGGCTCCTCATTTACTTGCTTCACAAGGATGGAAGGCTGAGTCAACCTTGAGCCTGTGAGATTCAATCTGCCAAATTGCAGGCAGCCAGCAGTCAGCAGAAGTAGCCTGCACTATTGCACTCTAACCGCTGTGCCACCGCAGCTCTTAGGATATAAGCCTGCCAGAATTTTCTTCTTATGCTAAAAGAATCAAGGTGGGGTTACTTTGAGTAAAGCATTTTTGTTTCCTAGGACTAGGTAGAGATGCTATCTAACTGTGAGAAATGAAGAGAAGCCTATGGAAAAACCAAGTGAGGCTATTTGTCTGAAAAGACTGAAAGCAAGCTGACTTGCAATCCTAAAGCAAATTCCTGAGTACATGCACTCAGAAGCACATGTCCTGTAATTAATCATGAATATTTTTCATGGTTCTAATAATTATTTCTGAGAAGGCTGGAGTACACTGTAGATCTCTGAAGACTCCAAGGCACTGTACTGCATGCTTATCTTTCAGCCTATTGCAAAGGAAAATCAGGATATTTGTACAACGGTAACTTTGCATAGTCTGCATCTCACTATACTTTAATAATATATTTACAGCAATATATTATTTACAGGTGATTTTTTTTAAAGGAAAAAATATTTAAGGAAGTAGACTTATGGGCCCCAGGAAGGTACGCCAGGGAACATAAGATATGTTGAACATTGGATTCCCTCCCCCCCTGCCTCCCTGCTTCCTTTTAGACTTGCTCTTTTGAAGTCAGGAATTCTTGACCTCAGAAGTCAAAAAGGAGAGCTGGGGTGGGTCACCGATCCACAGGATGCCAAACTTCCTGGGCGCTTTGTTAAAATTTAGATGGGAACTCTAGGAAGGTCCCACCCCGCATCTGCTTAAGAAGTGAAAACAAACAAGGCCAAACAAGGAACACTATCCTTCTTATTTTTCCATTGTTTTGCATTGCTGGCTAAGTGTTTGGAATCTTTAGCTTAATCCAGAGCTGAGGAATTCTGATCAGAATGGACATTCCTCTGATTGGATTTACTACAAAGGCAGTTGCAGCTGAAACCTATGCGATATCTGCTAACTGAACATGGGAATACAAGGACCTAATCCAGAACCAAGAATTTATACTTTGTTTCATCTACAAGTGTTTGCATGCATCTATTTTAAATTAAAAGACTTATCAGGACTTGACAAAGTGTGGATATGTGTTGTGTATGATATGCGATACAAGAGAATCAGATGAACCTACAGTTAATCATAGCCCTCTGAATAATTCAAGAAAGTGTTGGTAAGAGTGAAAATAGTTCAAATATCAAAGTCATTAGGCTGCTAGAAATGCAGATGTGGCCCTTTTGTGTCTCTCCTTACACAGTATCCAATTGGTGCACACAATTCTGATTCCAGATTCATAGCCCTAGTTTTTCTCAACCTTGCAAACTTTAACCAACACGTGGACTTCAACTCCCAGAAGTCCCCAGCCAGCATTCTTCAGAATCTAGTTTTGTTCTACAACATGCAGGAACAGTGGCTATAAAACATTGTTCTCTAGTTTGGTGGATGATATCTTGGATTACAGATTCCATAATTCTGGGCCAGCACAACCTATGGGAATTTGAGGACTTTAGTCCAATACATTATAATGGCACCAGATTTAAGAAATCTGGAATAAGGTTTATAAAGGCATGGATACAGGTTACTGAAGGGACCATCTCATCCAAGTGGGGTTGACCTGCCCTACTCATGCTGGTAGAAGAGGCATTGGCCAGAGAATTTTGGCTTGCAGGGTCCAGGAGAAGGCCTTTTCTCTACTGTTGCACCTGCTCTCTGGACCATCTCTCCCCCTCCCTCCCCCTTCCCCCGCTCCCAGAGTGATGCCTGCTCCAAGCTCCAGGACTTTCCATAAGAATCTAAGGACCTGGCTCTGCCAGTTGGCTTGTGATTCCAAAGGACAGGCTCTATGGTGGAGGTGGTTGATAGATTAATAGCTGATCCCACCTCCCCCACTGCTCATCCCATTCCCTCCCTCACCATCTTTTAGCTATTGTATTTTGTATTTTTATAGTTTTGTGGTATTCTATTTATATAGTTTTATCTTTAATATTGTAAGCCTCCCAGAGTTACCTTTTGGTAAGAGGCGCAGCCAACAAATTTGGTAAATAATAAGTAAGTAAGTAAGTAATTAAGTAAAGTAAAATAAGTTAATAACCCAAAATGCAATTGCTGTACACATTGTTTAATTAAACTAACAATTTCTCTCCCTCAATCTGACTTGGAGCTGAAGTCTGAAAGCCAACTTGACTAAACCTAGTTTCTTTAGGGGGAAAAAAAATCTACTGCTGGCACAGATTAATGGACTATCCTAAACAAATACATCTGATTGGCATACTATAGGTAGGTTTCAAGGTGAAGGAAATCACCTAGTTTCTTGATTTACAGGAAGAGAGACCATAAACAGTAATTTTTAAGTCCATGATTTTGTACTGCACTTTGATTTAACCACAGCAAACCAGTGCATTTCAAATGAACTGATTAGTGTTGCTGATTTTATTCTCCTGTTCCAAGAAAGATGTTGGATAACCCTGAGCTGAGATCAAGGGCCTTGGAAACTAAAAAGATAATGCTTATATCAAACAGGACAAAGCTATGGCTTCATACACTGATTGTATACGACCCAGTAAAGTTAACTTACCCAGTAAACTTATTTGACCAGCCAGACTTTGAAAAGCTAAAAAAAGAAAAAATTGTTAGAGGAAGGAAATACTTCAAGATCATATTCTGTAGAAGCCATTACTGTAACCTGTATCTGTAGTTTCTTAGCAACAGCTGATCCAGCAATCCCATGCAAGCCATCCCACGGGGCCAAGACTACTTATCATAAATGACATTGTTGGGCATGCAAGGCATGTCTGATGGTTTGCAGACCAAACATTAAACGTACACACTCAGTATGAAATGGAGCTCTTACAATGCAATCAGAAACTTCATTGAAACCCACAGCTCTTGGGAAAACAACCCCAGAAATAATATATAATCTTGGAAAAATATCTTTTAGTAGATGCATAACGAGAGGTAGATTTTTTTAAAGGTTTCCATTAAGGCAGATTTAAAGGTTGTTTAAAAGAAGCTCTAAAATTGGATTTAAGCTTGAAAATAAATTGCCTGATAGGCAAAAGGTGCATGCCCAACAATGTCATTCATGATGTTTTTTTCTTCCAAAAGGAATTTCATCGAATTATATTTATTTACGTTCATTTCATTCACATTGCAATTATTTATAAAAACTATGAAAACAATATCCTAGGAAGAGGACTTTCAGGTGATTTTCTATGGCAAGAGTCCAAAAAAGTAGATTCTTGGGAACTAAGAGAGTTTAAAAGGGTAGATGGAGAGATGACTAAAAAAGGTTTCTCCTTTTATACCCAATCTTAACACTAAATAGATTTTCTCTCCAATGCAGGGGTGTTAAACTTGATTTCATTGAGGGCCGCATCGTTGGGTTTGACCTCGGGGGATCGGTATGGGTGTGGCCAGGGTGGTCATGGCTAGCTCAATGTCAATCATGTTGGGGCTCCTGTAGTGACTCAAATGTTCTGCCAGTGAAAACAGGCTCCCGAGCTCCGTTTTCATCTGTGACGGCCTCCTGCAACCCTCTGCCAATAAAAATAGAGCTCGGTAAGGCCGCCTGTGGGCCTCACAAGCTCCATTTTTTGCTGGGAGAGGCACCGCGGGCCGTCCTTCACTATTTCCAGGATGGCCCCACGGGCCAGATCTAAGCACCCCGTGGGCCAGTCCCGGCCCCCGGGCCTCTGGTTGGAATTCCAGTTGAAGAATCTCTGGAAAGCCTGAGTTTTTACCATTTGCTTTAAAGTATAGTCACTATTGATATGCAAATATGTAAAATTTCTGTCTTTGTAAGTGATATGGTCTTATCACCAATTGCAATACCATGTTTCCCCGAAAATAAGACCCTGTTTTATATTTTTGGAACCCCAAAATAAGCGTTTGGCCTTATTTTTGAGGAGGTCTTATTATTTTGGGGCGCATGGAGCAAGACAGGGATCCTCTTGCCATCTTACCTGATTTCCAGCTCTGTCTCCCTAACCTTAACCAAAGGAAAGGGCGGGAACCAGCTGTGCATGCGGTTAAATATTTTCAGGGAGGGCTTATTTTGGGGGGAGGGTTTATTTTCAGGGGAGGGCTTATTATCCAGGGAGGTCTTATTTTCAGGGAAACACGGTAATTAAACAAGGACTTTGTGAATCATTAAGTGAAGATCTGACAGGACCTCAAGTTGCAAATTCCTGCTGGCATCCCCATTGACTTTGCTTGTGGGAGAGGGTCAGGGAAGGTCAAAAATCACGATCACATGACCGCAGGACATTGTGATGAGTTGCAAGTACAAGGATCGGTTGTAATTACCACTCGTTCAGTGCCATTGTAAGTTTGAACCAAAGTATAATAGTATATTGCATTATATGCTTTGATAATAAAAGGAAGAAAAAAAATCCTACATTCTCATCATGGAAGCCTGTGGTTATATTTTTCATACAGAATAAGTTCCCAGATAATTAGGATAATTAATATAATTAAATCCATTTACATCAAATCATGGCAGAGATTGTGCCCATTTACATTAAAATCTTCATGTGAGGTTACTTTATACAGTTGGGTATCTGTGGCTCACACAGTGCTACATAAACTATTGAATCCTGAGTGAAAATAGTGCCTTGTCAGCCAGAGGTACTCAAAAGAATTTCCCCAGAGACTCTTAAAACGCATTGGCTAATAGGAAATTAATTTTTTAGCAGTAGAAGTTGCCATTTCCAGTCACCTCAGAACAGGCTGTTCCAGCCTATCCACATTTAAAAGGGAAAGAATGTTTATTAAGAGTTTTGTACTTAAAGGAAAAAAACGCACACAGACAAAAACAAAAAAAACAAAAAACAGGGCAACAGCAGTTTGGCTTTCCAATGAGCCAGTGAAATAGCATATTGTTGACCTCAGTGCAATAATATTGCTGATCACCCCAGGACAATTACATCAGAAGGTGCCAGTATTGGAAACTCCAGTTAATTGTTGCTCTGGGTCAGTAACGTTAAGAGCTGAAATTCCAAACCAGATTTACAATCACCTCTTCTTTCCCCAAATATTTTGCTTTCAGAAGGATTCTTAACAACTTCATTTTGAACTGAATATCATATACCTCATAACTTCATAAACCACTTGAAATGACTTTTTCCACTTTAGAAAACCATGTAGTGCTGTCAGGAGAGAGTCTATGAAACTCTAACCAAGGGCCTTAGTATGTCATTAAATTATTTTTCCTGGGATTCTTTGCAGAAAGCTTTATACTTGAATTATTATAAAAAAATGGGTGGAAGTTTATAGTGCAGATACATGTTTAAGGATCTTCAACCATTTCCCTCTTTTCTCAGGGTAATTGGCCACTATTATCTGAAGTCAAGGATTCTGCAGAAAGGACTAAACAAGTCAAAAGGGTGCCCCAACCACACAGTTGAAGTCTTGCCCGCTTTTTATGTGCACCACACACATGATACATATATCAAGGGGTAGCTTCAATGCAGGGTGGGTTTCACGTACCTCTACCACCGGTTTGCCCCGTGCACACACGCTTGCTTCATGTGTGTGCTGTCCATGCATGTGCTTTGCTTGCTTGTGTGCCTTCCGTGCATGCACCTGGCCTCAAAAACATGCCTAAATAGCACAACTTGGAGCCGCGCGATCGTTGCTACCGGTTTGCCTGAGCCGGTGTGAACCGCCTGAATTCCACCTCTGCTTCAATGCCACAATTGCAATTGCTATCTCAACCTTTTTGACCTTCTGTTACAAATATTCCTGATAGAAGTACTCTCTGCCTATCTTGAGTTAATTAAAAACTACCCTGGTTTGAAACCAGATTGCCAATCCTGAACATGCCTCTATGTTTTCTGTATACTGCACTCTCCTTAACCTCTGTCAAAGGTAACGGTTGATAAAGCCCAACAGTTTCAATACTGCTCAAAGCAGTTCTTGAATCTCTCTCTTCCTTCTCTTTTCCTCTTGATCAGGCAGCTATGCAGCTGAGTCAGCTCTAACTTTGCTACCCAGAGTAATTTTGATGCTCTGGGCTCCCAGCTGCAATGCACAGTTTTGAAAGCAGGGAAGGCCTGGATAGATCTGCCTCTTTGAGACAGCATAGTAATTTAAGCAAGGGAATCAGCCATCGATCAAGGCGCTTTTAGGACCAAAGCATTATTGAGTATCACATTATTTAAAATGTGTCATTTTAACAAGGCTACTTCTGTTTAAAGAAAAGGCCTCCTTCACAGTTGCTATTGTTAGGGAATCCAGAAGAGGGTTTGCGCTGCAAATTCTTTTCTGGAACGGTTGGATTATAACTGAGGAAAGCCCATTTCCTGTCAAGCGGGACTATTCCTGATATACTGTCTTTGTGGAGTCAACCTCTTCCAGGCTCTGGACAGGATGGGGGCATTTATCTAAATGAGGCAACATAAAGAATTAGTGTTGGAGACAGTTGTTGCCTCATTTTGATAACAGCCTGGTCAGAATCAGGGGTCAATGGGGAGAATATTACTTTCACAGTGGCATAGTTAAGTCAATCTACAGACTGTCTAGCCACCTCATGGAGAAACTTGACCTTCCAATTAAGTTAGAGGTTATGTTCCCATGCATTTTTCTTATCAATACAGATGACAAGCAGGTCAGTCCTGCTCTTAATTAGCCTTCAATGTGTGCAAAAAATCCGTAGTTCGGATCCAAATGTCTCTTGATAGCCTCTTTTCAACATAAGATCTTGAACTCTTGATCCCTTCCATACTTCAACATATACCGTAGCTCTAAGAAAAGCAAGAATTTGCTGGAAAGTAACTCACCACATAAAACAGTTAAGAACCATTGTTATACTAGCAATTTTCCTGTTGTGTTTCTCAGGCAACCTTTCAGGAATGCTTCTTGTCCCTGGATATGCAAGCAAGTAACCAGGATATTATGTAATGTTGGCTTGCTCCCCAGGGAACCTGGGGTTTTTAGAAGGCAAGATCATTTCAATTCATCGGCAATAAGATATACTCTCATATTCTCAAAATTGCCTTTTCTGATGAAGTGTGAGAAAAATGGCTACAGTATGTCTGAAGTATGTAAGGATGTGGCCAATGGAAAACATCCAACTTTTCCATATAATACCTATCCACTTAACTGAACATAGAGGAAAATTCCCAGGCAGGTTCATAACTATTCGCTTCTGAATCCCCAGATCTGCAGAGCCAATGCTAAATCCATCATGACATACACTTGGCAGGTACAACTAGTAGTATACAGGCATAGATTGAAGCCCCAGTCATCTGAATGAAAGATTGGGAAGTGCCACATTGCATATAGTTAGTTTTCTTTCCAGCAGAATTGGATGGTTGTTTTGGAGTGATCTGAATAGTTTTTTCCCCCCAGACCTGATAAACATGAGTGATGCTGTGGCATTAGCTAGATGCCAGGTAAAACAGTTTTGTAACTGTCTTGCTTTCATCATTCTACTGCTTCTTAGAACATCTTTCTGGTCCTGGACATGAATGGTTTCCTTCCCCTTGACAGGACACAGGGGGGGAAAAGTCATAATGTTAGAGCTGTACACCTCTTGAGAAATTATCTCTTGAGAGCCTTGATAGTACAGTGGTCTAAGTACCCTGTTATTAACACAGCTGCCTGCAATTTCTGCTGGTTTGAATCTCTCCAAGGCTCAAGGTTGACTCAGCCTTCCATCCTTTCTAAGGTAGGTGAAATGAGGACCCAGTTTGTGGGGGCAATAAGCTGACTTTGTATAAAATATACAAAAGTATGAAGGCTATTGCTTAATGCATTGTAAGCCGCCCTGAGTCTCCGGAGAAGGGCGGCATATAAATCAAATTTAAAAAAAAAATATTTAGAAAACGTGCTTTAAAGCATGATGCACTTGTCTGCAGGTCTTTAAAGCAATCGTGGCTTTTCCCAGGTTCACTCACCTGCTCTTTGCGATTTCTATGTGATTCCAGGTGCTGTGATGTTTATTCTATTGTTTATTCTGAAGCACCTTTTTGGAATTGAATTTGAAGCAGGGCACAGCCTTAGTAAATAGGCATCTCAGATCTCAGGTCCTCACTTCTATATGTTTTCAGGGTGATTTTGAAAGATCTGAACACTGGACCAGTCTGAATGTATTGTATGGCCTCTGATTCTGAAGAATCTAGTAAAATTGCTAATACAAAATTATATTCCTTAAAGAGCTTAGTGTACCAACCTCTTACAGCAATCCACTGAAAACAAAAACAGCTAGTAAATTGAAAGTTGACTTGAGTCTTTTCCAATGCCCTTTGTTTCATTTTCTGAAGAACTTGAACTGATGACTTGCTATCCATAGAAGGATAAAAAATGTGCTTCAATAGCTAGTCGGATTTCAGTTAACTGGTTCTTGGCTTCTCTCATCACTGATTAATGATGCAAAGTACAAAGTAATTGAAGGAGCCAAGAGTCATGCAACTGCGAGCAAGTGAAGAAGACCAGAAAATGTTTCTGATTCCCAAGAGCTCCCATTTCGTCCTTTTCTTAATTAGTACAACGTCAGCTAATATGAGATGTACTCATTTTTGTGCCCAAACAAGTAAACTAACCTGATAAACCTGGTAACCAGAAAACATGGAAGAATCACAGCTCAGTTCCTACAACATTCTCATTCCCCAGCATAATTTTGGCTCAGCCATTGCTTATTTGTTTTCGATATCCTTCCGTTTTCCTTTTTGTGTGTGATGTAGGTATACAATTCACGGACAAGTGATTAATGGTCTCTCATTTTGGGAGAGGGGTGGGGGATATCTTTAAATGCCAAAATGAGAACTGTATTACTCTGTAAATTCTTCATTACAGTTTTGCGCTAGACCTGAGGAAAACGTTTTCAGTGTATTTGCTATATGAAGCCTGTAAGCTTCCCTTCCAGGCTACATAAACATAACTCCATTCTATATGAGAATACCTAACTCATCCTTTTCTTATTGCTTGAATTTGGCAATATATACTTTTTGTTCCTTCATCTTTTGTAGAGTTGGCTGAACCCAATTTGGTTTTTTTTTTAAATTCACATCGAATGCCTATATATTCGTCCTGAGAAATTTCTTCACACATTTTCTTCAATATTTTTGTTTTTCTAGCCTTCGATTCAACTAATCTCTTCCTGGTAAAAACAGCAATGGCACTGTGAGGTGAGTATATTGTAGTAAAAGAGCTGAGTCTAGGTCAGCCTAACAAGGTAGATCTGAGACCAATGCCATGTAGGTTAGGACTATTTATTTTTTTTAGTAACACAAGAAGAGGATCTTGCAAGTCTGCATGTGCTACCTGTTGCCTCCTTTTGTGGATTTGTCTGAGATGTTTTCTCAAGTTATTTCTGGCCCCATTTATCTGCCTGTTGCCTTAATAGTGACTCTTCCTCCTGTTCTTCAAGGCCATTTCTTCTACCCTCTGCAGTCTATTGACTGGAAGACTGTTCCATTACAGGTAGTCCTTGACTTATGTCCATTCTTTTAGCAATCATTTGAAGTTACAATGGCACTGAAGAAAAGTGACCTAAGATTAGTTCTCGCACTTATGATCATTGCTGCATCCCCACAGTCACATGATCAAACTTTGGGTGCTCAGCCAATGGCATGTATTTTCAACAGTTGCAGCATCTAAAGTCACAGGGTCACCATTGTGTGACCTTCCTAGCTAGTTTCCAATAAGCAAAGTCAACGAGAGAAATCGGATTTGCTTCATGACTGCATACTTCACTGCAATGATTCACTTAACAGCTGGGGCAAAAAAGGACCCAAAACAGTGGTGGGTTGCTCCCGGTTCTGTCCGGTTCTATAGAACTGGTAGTAAAACCGGTGGGAGGCTCTGCCCACCCTGCACGACATCATCATTGGTGATCTGTACATGCGCAGAAGCTTCTGCGCATGCGCAGAAGAGTAGAGACGTGTGTGTGAGCGCGATCCCGCTGCGAACCGGTAGTAAAGATAAGTGGAACCCACCCCGACCCAAAATTGGCTTCAATTCACTTAACAACTGTCTTGCTTAGCAACCAAAATTATGGTCCCAATTGTGGTCATAAGTCAGGGACTACCTGTACTTGGCAAAAAGAATGGAAATAATGAATACATTGCCTTTTTAATCCATACCCAACCCATATAACTGTTTCTGTGCAAAGCAATATTTCTTCTCACCCTTTTGCATACTTTATGTCACTTGACATAAATATGGATGACAGTTAAGGTAGTTAATTCAGATAGCTAAATTCCTTCTTGCTTTGTTCATAAGCATGTCTGAAATGGGGAATAGGGATCTAAATCCACCGATCTCACCGGAAGTAACAAGCAAAATTTACTCTGACTTATTATCTGTGTAATACCATTCTCCCAGAAAAGCCATACTTTAAAAAAAAAGAAAAAGAAAATGTTTTTAATCTCCAATGTGTTACTGTATTATTTGCTTTGGTGTCTGTCCAAATCCCGTTATGGACATTTTAATGTGTTCATTTATTTTTAATTTCTCCCGGTAGTGCCTGACAACAAAATGGAACTATAACAACTGTTTATCTTCACTGTACATCATATAAATAAAATAAATATTCCCTGGCATTTCAATGGGTTTGTGGAAATATTTATGAACCGAATGCAGACATATTCAGTCATAGATGCTCTTAAAATGTTACCAGGATCAATAACCCTCCCACATTCCCTACCAATGTTTTTGTTCTTTCATCAGTAGAGCCTATTGTTATAAGATTAAATAAGATTATTAAAGTCTGGCATATGCCATAGGCTTTCCTGACATAGGACACAGACACTCCTCTTTCCCCCTCCGTACTATAATATAATCTAAATCTATATAGGCATTTTAGGCCATCACATGAAATGTACGACACATATATTGATCTACTTATTTATTTTAATATGTGACCACAGATTGCGTGTGCTACCAAATTCAGTTTCATATGAATTGTTTCATCATCTGGCTGCATGACAGCATAGAAGAGCAGATCCTGCCCACCTACCCACAAATGAATTTATGCATCTTGGGGGAACTGCTCCTGACTTGAGTGTTATGAAAGAATAGGACTCTGCTCAGGGAGAGATAATATTATTTATTTATCTGTTCATTTGAAACATTTTTAACACCTTCTATTTAAGAACTCTGGAAGTTAAGGTTATCTTTGCTAAAAAAAAAAAAAAAAGCTGGAAACGTTAAACTATAGAATTTTCTGAAAGCATTGTGAAACTGATCATAAAAGATGAAATTGACTGGATTGCATTATTTCATATATGAAACTAATGTAATATGGTTAATTGTTTATCTTTATCATTCTCCTTCCATCCAGGAAGTCATAATAGTCTACACATACTTTCCCTCCTCCAATGTTATCACCTTGACAATAGGTCTATGTTCATTTCTCACTAGCACCTTTTAGCATCTCCTAGAACATTTTTATCAACCTGAGCAACTTTAAGATGCATTTCAACTGCCAAGAATTCCCCCCAACTTAAAATTTCCAAGATTGAGAAACATTGTTCTAGAATCATTGAACCACTGTTGTGCCAAAAATGATAGTAATGAAGATAGGAATTATATCATTTGGTGATGGCTGGATTGGGTGACAGAGGGCAACTCCATAATGTAGTCTAAGATGCTTGTCCCCCATGCTGCTCCTGGATGCTTCAGTCAAGCTTGGAAATCCCAATCTATGTTGCAGTGGACTGCCAAGGGGACCAGATTGGTCCTCATTCCAGATTCCAGCCGCTGCTGGACCTGATTGGTTGTTCTCTTACTTCTTGCCCTTCTGATTCATTAGAAAAGGTGATCCCTGATGTTTGGGTCCTGCATAGTAGACAATTGGAACTCACTAGAAAACTAGTTTCTAGTCCACTGTCTTAACTACTCCACAAAACTGGCTCTTAGTTAAATAATCCAATAAGATAATAAAAATATGAAGAATCTGTGGGTTATTTTTTAAATTTGGTTCCTTTTTTAAATGTGATTTTCAATTTTGAATCATTAATTTACTTCTTGTACAAAATGCATACATTTTAACATTTTTCAACAGACTTATTTAAGTGTTTTTTTGCCTCCTAATCAGCAAAAATAATATCTTTTCTCTGGGGTTTCAGATAAAGCCATGTAAGTACTTGTTTACAAGAATATAATGTGACTCAGCCAGCCGAGTACAATTAACTATGGTAGATTTGATCAGAGATACTACTGAGTAAGATGTATAAAATTGTATTAAAAGAATTCTTTTGCCTGTGGGGGTTATCTTGCATCAGAAAAGAGTTTTAATCCTAATTGCTGGATATATTGCGTGATTGTTTCTGCGGCCATTTATTGTTCGTAAATAAAGAGGAACTGTCATAATACATGGTTTTATAGCTGGGTTCTGATTTGAAATAATGTTGATGAATGTGCTTCAGGAGACAAGCAGAAAATTACATGGATTCTTTTTCCTGGCCAAAGGAAAAACAACCTTCTGTCTTAATAAATGGAGGGCACAACATCTCCATATGTATCATTGTGTGACACTCTATGGAGTGAGCTTAGTCTCATAGATTTACAGTTAAAGGTGAATAAGTTTCTTTCAACTGGGAATATTTTTTGTTACATTATTTGAAAGAGAATTTAAGTCAATTCAGACTTGACACAATCAATGTTTTGTAAATTTATCAAAGCTGACTCCTGATTAAGTCTTGATTAACTATATAGTGGAAATAGTTAATAAGTAAAAGGTTTTTGAAATCCTTCATGAAAAGAAAAGAATGAAGATTCCTAACAGATGTCATTTATTATTTATTACAGGACCTTTCAAGCAGGGGTGAAATCCAGCAGGTTCTGACAGGATCTGGAGAACCTAGAACCCTGTTATTAAGCTGGTTATTAAGACCAGCTGCCTGCAATTACTGCAGGTTCGAATCTCGCCAAGGCTCAAGGTTGACTCAGCCTTCCATCCTTTCTAAGGTAGGTAAATTGAGGACCCAGTTGTGGGGGCAATAAGCTGACTTTGTATAAATATACAAAAGGATGAAAGCTATTGCTGAGCACATTGTAAGCCGCCCTGAGTCTCCGGAGAAGGGCGGCGTATAAATCAAATTAAAAAAAATAATAATCTAGATTTTTGGTTTCCTTTTCATCAAGAAGGTTCTGTTTGATGGGAAAATCAAATATAGCACTGGATGTGAGATTTTATTAATAGTTTTGACAGACATTTGCCCATACTATGGAAATAGTTGTGTGGATTACTTGCCTCACAGCTTTTATTAAGAAAAATGTCAGCATTACCTGTGCTATCAACAAAGCTTTGCAACTCTGTCCATGCATAAACAATAGATCAGCATAAACTGATCTATTCATTCCTAGTGGTCCATAGTTACAGAGTGTGATATTGTGGTTAAGGCTAGAAACTGGGAGTTGTGTTGTCTAGGCACACCTTTGTCATGAAGCCAAGAGGATTACCCATGGATCAGTCTCTCTCTCTCTCTCTCAGCCCTAGAAAGCAAGCAAAGGGCAAACCACTTATGAAAATCTTGCCAATAAATTTGTAGGGAGTATCCAGACAGCTGACAGGAGTCAACACTGATTTGAAGGCATGAACAGACAGACAGGCACAGAGTTACAGAACATCTTTTCCTCAAAAATTTAGCAAAACCCTCGTGCATAAGAGACTGATTAAATGCCCTATTCTGATAGAGTATATAGGATAGGATTGCCTCAGGTTTTTTAATTATTAGTATCTTCCCCCCAGAATATCTTTGGGAAATAAGCAGAAATGGTTGGGGCACATAGATAAATGTTTGCACTTATCCCAGGGGTGAAATCCAGCAGGTTCTGACAAGTTCTGGAGAACCGGTAGCAGAAATTTTGAGTAGTTTGGAGAACTGGCAAATACCACCTCTGGCTGGCCCCAGAGTGGGGTGGGAATGGGGATTTTGCAATATACTTCCCCTGCCACACCCACCAAGCTACGCCCACCAAGCTACACCATGCCCACCAAGCCACGCCCACAGAATCGATAGTAAAAAAAATTGGATTTCACCAATGATTTATCCCATCATACCTACTACTGCTGGACAAGACATGGCAAAATTCTTTGAAATAAAACCCCTAGCAAGCAAATTATGTGACTGTCAAGCTGTAGTTCTTTAAGCATCAAATTACAAAAACTAAAAAAACAAAGCTCCATCTGGAATGCAGCCCCTGAACTTTTATTTTGATTTATATTTTTCCTGGCTATTTGTAAAATGATCTGCATTTTTCTTCTACTATTGTTGCAGAATGTGGAGAATAGGGGATTATTCAAATAAAGTGTATTAATATCTTCATCAAAATTACAGGAAAAAAGATTTCGAAGTGGTTAACAAGGACATATGTCTGGAAAATGTTTTCAGAAAATAAATTCTTTGTTTAGAAAAAAAAAATTATGGGGTTCTTCAATTCCAAGAATATTTTTACAGAAAAATGCAATGACCAATTAATGGGGAGAATTCAGTTATCCAAATCTAGAGTTATATTGTCATGCTTACCTATTGTCAAGTATTAAATATTAGAAGTCAACAATTGGCATTCATTTCCCGATTTGGAACAATCTGGTATATACATACAAAGTACTTTGGCTGAATGGATAGTATTAATGTCTAAATACACTAGAACTGTTAATTACTATTAGGATATACTTCGTTTCTTTTCTTTTTTTCTATTGTACTGTTTCATTTTTAAGCATTTTTATGCATAGTTTTTATGGATTTGCATTATAATTGTGGTCTGCTTTTTAAAATAAACAAGTGAACAAACTGAGGCAAAATGAAAATGGTAACAAAAACAATAAACGTGTATATATAATCCAGTGATCAGAACAATAAGGTAGGGCAGGTGTTTTTTCAGGAACCATTAAGGAATGGACAAACATTGATAATATTGGCACTGTCACAGTTTGCTAAAGTATGATTTGTTAACCACAGATGAAACTGTAAACCATGGTCAACGGTGGTTAGGTTCATACTTGCATTAAGCCATGAAGTTGATTATTTGGCTTTGACGTAGCATAGTTTATGAGCCCAGTAACTGCCTTCTGCAATTCTGGATTGAATTACAATGAAAAACCTAATCAGTAATTAACTGATAATTAAGTAATTGAAAAGAATATTGTTCTGTGAAAAACAGTGAGACAATAATTTTACAGAGGAAATATTAAAGCTTAGGAATCAATATTAATATCAGGAAGCAAATACTTAATGCAAAGTTTATGAATTTGCTAAAGAGAAAAGATTTTTCTTAGCAACAGGATAAACTTGGATATTAAAAAAAGCATATCTATTCCTTTAGTCCAAAACAAACAGATTTTAAATTTAAACAAAAGCAATGCCGTTCTGACAGCCACCATTAAATACCATAGGGTTAAATGATCCTGAAATTAAAGTTCACCTGGAAGCAATATGAACAGCCATGTCCCTTGCCAAATTCAATTTTGCTCTCCAGAAATCTACTAGCAAGCCAACTGCACATTTCTGAACACCACTCACAGCACCAAAGGGATACATTTCAAATAACAAGTCAAGTATTTTTGGCATTCCATGGAGAACTTGCGTTGGGCAGCCAAAGCTCCATCCACAAGGCAGCAGGATTAAAAAAAAAATAGCGAGGCACCTGAGAAAAACTTTTCAAGGCCACAGCCTGGCTATAGCCCAGCAAATAAAACCTGCATTTATATTTACTAAAATATATAGGTTAAATAAAATATTTATCTTGCAAAGCAGCAACTCCCCTACCTACTTTAAATTGCATTTATTGGTAGTCAGAGTATGCAGTTATCATATGATTACATGGCAATTACATGTGATTACATGGCCATATGACTTGAATTTATGGATACAAAAACAATTCTTATGGGTGCCAGTCCATATGTGAAAAGTACCTTAGCTACAACTCTTCCTCCATCTGTTCACATCTATGATGGATAGACCCGGTGCATTACACTTTGTAGAATTCTCTTCCCTATAGGGTGCCTTCCAGATGTGTTGAATTAGACATCCCATAAATTCCTAGTCAGCATAATGCCTCTAGTTTGGTATTTAGCTTGAATTTAATCTCTGTTCTCAGAAGGCCTCCTCCCTCCTTTTAAGAGTTTTGAAATATGGGGAAATTATACTGTACCTGTATGTCATTATACAACTCTTTAAGATAAGGGTGTTGTGAGTAAATTCCCAAAAGCTAAGTCCTTTAAAAAAAAAAAAAACCCTTCCTTACCTCCTCTCTCTTTGTACAATCCATTTTTGGGAAGGAAAGGCTATTTTCCAGCAGACCTAAAGTAGCAACAGTGGTCTTTGAAAGTACTCAAGCACTGACATTTCTTATTGCAATTAAAAGAGGAATGTATAGCACTGGGAAGAAGGCAAGTATCTGATAATAACAGAGCAGTTATCAAGTTTTTATCTGCAGGTTAAATATCTTAGTGTACTTTTTGCTTTTCTGTTGAGATTTTTAATTTATTATATTTAGTAGATTTTTCTCCCACCTTTATTATTTTTATAAATAAATAAACAACTTTATTGTCATTGTACATGTATACATAATATACCCATACAACGAAATTCACTTAACACCCAAAGACCAGGTCCAACACACATAACAATCCCCAAACACACTCCCACCCACCACAATTCCTCACCCCTGAACCACCCAAACATCCACACAACAGACCAAGTAATACTGTCCAACAGCTCACTGATGGTGGCCCTTTACTTCATTGTTGAGTGCAATTATAGCTCTGGGATAAAAATTATTCAGAAAACGCGTGGTCCGAGTTTTAATTGTTCTGTATCTTCTGCCAGAAGGCAACAGTCCAAAAAGATTGTAAGCAGGATGGGAAGAGTCTCTGAGAATGTTATGCAACTTTCTCAAACAGCGAGATTCGAAGATGTCATCCAGGGCTGGTAGCTGGAGTCCGATGATATTCTGGGCAGTTTTAATGATTCTCTACAGAGCTGCTCCCATACCATGCAAGAATGCCGTATGTCAGGACATTCTCAAAGGTGCTGCGATAGTAGGACAGAAATAGATGCCGAGATAGATTTATCTTCCTGAGCATTCTCAGGAAGTACAGCCTCTTCTGTGCCTTCTTCACAAGCATATTAGCATTCATAGTTCTTGAGAGGTCCTCCGAGATATAAATGCCCAGAAATTTAAAACTAGGCACCCTCTCCACATCCTCACCATTTATGTACAATGGTAAATGTACATTTCTCTTCCTCCTGAAGTCAATTATAAGTTCTTCAGTTTCTGTTTTTGTGTATTATAAATAGCTTAGAGTTATATATACACAGTACTCTTTCCTCCTCCTATTTTCCCTCTATGAACAACCTTGTGAAGTTGATTGGGCTGACAGAGAGTGACTGTTATTCTGCTAAAGTCCAATATTGATTATATTCATATTGATTATATCCATTATATTCATTTGGATCTAGTTCAGTGGTGGGCTGCCCCCGGTTCGGACCGGTTCGTAAGAACCAATAGTAAAAATCCGGTGAGAGGCTCCGCCCACCACCCCAGATGTTGTCATAGGTGATCTACGCATGCGCAGGTTGCACAGATCACGATCCAATTGCTAATCGGTAGTAAAGGTAAGTAGAACCCACCCTTGATCTAGATGTTGTTCCCAGTGACATTCTGCTCACAATGGAGGAACAAAGCAAAAAAAAAAATTGTGTGTGTATGATTTTCTTCTTTCCTTTATAAACTACCTTCCACTGATGTGTATAGAAGCTTTTTTGGGTGATTTTGAGGTCATTGCAGAATGGTACAGGAGTGGCACAGATAAGAAAAGTGAAAGGAAAAATGGGTAAAAATGGAAATCTTATCAAAAATAGATATTCTATTTGTTGCTTCATCCAGGGCCAACGGGAGCTGAT
Source organism: Pantherophis guttatus (assembly GCF_059756535.1). NCBI lineage: Eukaryota > Metazoa > Chordata > Lepidosauria > Squamata > Colubridae > Pantherophis > Pantherophis guttatus. The sequence continues at coordinate 284,198,317 of NC_142063.1, read as the reverse complement.
GTGCCATCACGCTCTCAACAACCTTCACAATAAAACAAAGGTTGGAGACAGGACGGAAGTTATTCAAAATAGCTGGATCCAGACTAGGCTTCTTGAGGAGGTCATCACCTCCCGGATCGACTACTGTAATGCTCTCTACATGGGGCTGCCCTTGAAGACCACCCAGAGGCTTCAGCTGGTGCAGAATGCGGCTGCGCGGGTAGTGATGGGAGTGTCCCGACACTTTCATGTTAGTCCCCTCCTGCAGGACCTGCATTGGCTACCGGTTGCCCTCCGGGTGAGATTCAAGGTACTGGTAATCACCTATAAAGCCCTACATGGCTTAGGCCCGGGGTACCTGGTGGACCATCTGCGGCCAGCAACAGCTCCCCATTGCCCGGTGCGCTCTCACAGGGAGGGCTCCTCGGGGTCCCGTTGGCCAGACAGTGTCGACTGGTGACTCCCAGGGAGCGGGCCTTCTCTGTGGGCATGCCCACTTTGTGGAATCAGCTTCCCCTGGAGCTCCGGATGGCCCCTGACCTTCTGCCGTGACCTCAAAATATGGTTATTTGGCCTGGCCGGATTGGACTGATGGGGTTTTTAAAGGGATTTTATTGGTTTTATATTTGTACATGGAATTTTATGTGTTTTTATTGTTGTGAGCTGCCCTGAGTCCTTTGGGAGAGAGGGCGGCATACAAGTTTAAAAAAATAAAATAAATAAATAAATAAATACTTCAGTGGGAAGGTAACAACATTTTGTGACATCATGGTGGCCATGTGAATGCAGAAATGTCTTTAGACAGTGCTGGGTCAATGGCCTTCAAAAGGAGATGAGCACTTCTTCCCCCCATAGTTGGCAAAGATTAGCAGAGTAAAATTTGCAGGGATTCCTTCACCTTTTACTTGGTAAATAACTATTTTTCTGGGCCCTCAAGTCTTTGGTGGCAAAAATTTTTTGTAGTAAATTAATTGCTTGGAAAATGACATTTATCTCCACTGTAATTGCTTGAAGAAAGGCCAGGTATTGGATAACAGAGGTTTATGTATTTAAAACTGGATACTTGTGTGTTGAACGTTTTTATAGCTGAGAACACTTTGAAATTTCAATAATCTTCCTTACTTCAATAAAAACTATTTCACATCCTTACCAAAGAAGGGAATCATCTGCAGAATATAAAGTATCTTTGGCAAGACTGAGATCTTGATGAAATCTGCCCTTCCAAGGCACAAGAAGGGGATTGTTTAATTGCTTGAAAACTTCTCACTTGTTTTGAAGTTTTCATGTTTTATATCAGTAATATTGAGGCTTATTTTAATACTTTCAGTAATGAAATCCAATGTTCAACTTGAAAATATAATATTGTGATGTATTCAGTCTAATATTATAGAGAAATCACATTAAAAGATCTTGATTCAAGAAACATGGTTATAATTATGATTTTCTTAAACTTAAACTTAAAAAAAAAGACTACTTTGTTAATATGCTTTTTGTATGTAGCCCTTTGGTCCAATCAGGGTTAAATGTATGTCAGTTAATCTAAATGTCAAGATGAAAAATAGTGCCTTCATCTTTATTAGTCCAAGAATTCTAATATATATTTTGCATCCAGCAATTGTCATTCCCCACTTAATACAACTTCTAACACGTGTCACCATGATAAAATTCCATAAACAGATTTTTCGGGTGGAATGTGTCTAACTTCGAAACATAATTGGGTCATTCTAGTTTCTTTTTGAATGATCTCACTTGTAACAGGAAGACTCAATAGAAATGTGCTGAAGGAATCCCCATCCAATATGGATTTTAAATAATGTATTTGCCTTCTGCAAATAATTTAGACAATCCGTTCAGATAGGCAAAATTGTGTCCTTTGAAGTCTACTTATTTTGTAACCTTGAAGGGCACAAAGCCAACACTGCATTTGAGCAGCTTCTCTAAGCAAGATCCTTTCTAGTGTATTGAAGATTGACTATAGAGGCTGAATCTTATAACTCCTGAAAACAAATTCTACTTTGTTGCTATTCTTGTGTCTTTTCTATTGATCACACAAAGATGCAAAAGTGAGGCATCAGTTTTTCTGCTGCTTGCTTTCCTAGAGCTCTGGAAGAACTCCAGAGAGTCTGCAAGAATTGTATTAGGCATCCCAAAATAATCAAATAACAATACTAGAACAAAATATTATTGATGGTAACAGTAATCCAATGTACTACAACTTCTCTTTAATCTTAGAAGTAACAGGGTCAGTTTGCTTTTCAAATAAGCTCTGAGGAGTGCCACTGAGATCTTCATAAAAGGAAAGCACCTTTCAAAGATTTGCCCAGCTCTACATTCTGTTAGCAATGTTCTTTAGTGTTGCATTCTTATAAAAACCCATCCTGAATTTAACAGATTTTCCCATGCTTTATCAGGAGAATGATTTAATAATACTTTGGATAAGATTGAATCTTTGCCATCTGAGAGTGTATTTATTTTATTTATTTATTTTTGCCAAGCATGTATTTTATAACAGATACAAGTGTAAACATAATTATAAATACATGAAAAGGATACGAATAAAAGAAAACATTTGGACAGGGATGGTAGGCACGCTGGTGCGCTTATGCATGCCCCTTACAGACCCCTTAGGATTCACATCATCAGTTTTAATTTTGCTTCCATTCTGTAAATATTCAAAATATCCACTAATCTATATTCTGTATCATTTAATATCATTTGGAGTTCAAGGGCTTGATTGTCATGAACTATATATTCCAGAAATATAGAGATCAGTTTTGCTGCTTTTAATGTTCTGCATTTTGTACCTAGGGGACATGGTGGTTCAGTGGCTAAGATGCTGAGCTTGTCGATAGAAAGGTCGGCAGTTCAGCGGTTCGAATCTCTAGTGCCGCGTAACGAGGTGAGCTCCTGTTACTTGTTCCAGCTTCTGCCAACCTAGCAGTTTGAAAGCACGTAAAAAATGCAAGTAGAAAAATAGGGACCACCTTTGGTGGGAAGGTAACAGCGTTCCATGCGCCTTTGGCTTTTAGTCATGCCAGCCACATGACCACGGAGATGTCTTCGGACAGTGCTGGTTCTTCGGCTTTGAAACGGAGATGAGCCCTGCCCCCTAGAGTCGGGAACAACTAGCACATATGTGCGAGGGGAATCTTTACCTTTATTTTGTACCTCTTAATTTGTGCTTAAAAAAGCTTTAAAATCAGTGAAGTACTGGTTTGTATGAAAATGAAACTAGGATTGTTCCTATTGATCTTTTTGTCCATTTTGAAGATACTAATGGATATTTGTGCCTTTCTGAACTGAAAATTGATTTCTCCAATATTTTCATGGGATGCATAAGAACCTAGAGCTATTAGCATGGTGTATTTCAGAGGGGATTTAATCAATATAAAGAGCCTATGAGTGGAGGGGGAAAATTACCTAGAGAACACCACAGGGCATCCAAAACTCAATGGTAGTCTATAAAAGCGACGAGAAATTCTTTTCAATTCTTAAATGGAAATGTCTGTTTGCATGAACTACTGATAACCATCAAACTGTAAGAAACCAGGGAGATATTCGCTGTACAGTTGCTAAGATACAGGCAATTTTATTATGCTTAATGTTTCCATTTATTTTTCCTCTCTAGATTTAAAAGTAATAAGCTTTGCTTTTTTATTTATTTCATGTGTTGTTATTGAAGTCCCTGCAGAAAACTGCATTGTAAAATACAGAAAAGTAAGGGAGAAAAATCATGCTTGAAGTATAGACTGAACTTTTGTCCTCTTGAGTATTTGGCCTGTTAGATGGAGCTAACGATGCACTGAACATTTTAGACCTCATCCCCAGCACACACACATATTATAGGTTACTGCTGTTTTATGCTATGTTCTTATTACTTTGTCTTCAAATCATCCTCATTCCACAGCTGGAATTTATGTTTTCTTTAGCTCTTTTAGTGTTAAGGTATTCTTTTTCCTCTTCTTCTAATACACTTTTCCCATAAACATGATTTAGCACAATAACATGGTTAATAATGTAGCCAGGGACAGAGGTCTGCCTAACTCCTACTGGCTACTCCAGGCTCCTGCAGCCAGGGCCGCCCTTGTAATTCTATATGGAATAAACTTTGGGAAACTGGGCAAAGAGATGAGACAGAATACATGAACATGGAACAGAAGAATACATTCCAAAATTAGGGTACCACATATTAGCTGCAAATACACAGATAACCACAGGATGGCAGCGAAAAGATACAGATCATTCTAATATGGTGCGGCCATCTAACGATTGTTTAGATTTTTACAACTCAGATCTGGTAGCTCTACTAAAATAGCTCTCTCAAACTGTTTTTTTCAAAATTTAGTCCCATCTACGTCAGGGTGGGTTCTACTTACCTTTACTACGGGTTTGCAACTGGGCCGCGCGCGCACTCTTCTGCGCAAGCGCAGAAGCTTCTGTACATGCACAGAAGCGTTTTCATGACATTAGGGTCAGTGGACGGAGCCTCCCGACGGTTTTACTACCAGTTCTATAGAACTGGTGCGAACCGGGGGCAACCCACCACTGACCTACGTGTATGAGATTTCCTATCCACTCTGACCTTAAGCTCCCCCAAATGTTACATGGTTTGGCCACCAAACAGCTGCCCCATCCTTGTCTTAAATGAGCAGATTGTATCTCCTAATCTAAGCAACTGAACAGAATATTGCTTGTATGCTTTTTCTTCTATTAGGAAAAGCTAGAGATAATCTAAACAATGGGTAGTAAGAGTTTTGGAAGATAGAAGCCTCCACATTCTGATCACCGTAAACACACAGCTGCGTGCTAAAAGATCTACTAGTTCCTAAGAAGGCTAAATTCTATTTATCCAGTAATGGATTATTTCTCTTCTCTTCTCTTCTCTTCTCTTCTCTTCTCTTCTCTTCTCTTCTCTTCTCTTCTCTTCTCTTCTCTTCTCTTCTCTTCTCTTCTCTTCCCTTCCCTTCCCTTCCCTTCCCTTCCCTTCCCTTCCCTTCCCTTCCCTTCCCTTCCCTTACCCACCCCTCCCCTCCCCTCCCCTCCTCTCCTCTCCTCTCCTGCCTTTGAGTCAGCATTGATTTCTGGTGACTGCCTGGACAGGACCCTGCAGTTTCCTTGGCGAGATTTCAGAAATGATTTGTCCTTGCCTTTTATCTCAGGCTGAGAGATAGAGCCTCAGCCCAAGGTCATCTAGCTGGCTTAGAGCTGAAAGCAGGCTAGGTTTCTAGCCTGTTGCTTTAACGACTACATCAAATTGATTTTCAAATGTCTCATTACATTGTATGATTAAGAATGAAAAACCATCAATGACATGGAGCAAAAAGCTTGTTTCATCCTTGTGATTGCTTACTACAATGAATAAATGGCTCACTATTGAATTGAACAATTTTAAGTGATTTTCCAAAGGCAGCATCAATGTATGCATTAGCCTTAGGACGCCAATATTTCATATGCCGTATGTTATTAAACCAACATTTTAAAGCTTGTAATGTAAATGTTGAGAAATCAAAGTGAGGGTGCCTTGTTAATCAGAATAATCACATTTTCCACCATACTCTGCAGACAAGCTCTCTCTAATGAAAATACACTCAGCAGGCTTTTGTTTGATATAGATCATAAATATAGGAATGCTGTTTTTTAAAAACTTTATAGAAGCATTTCCTGTGTTAAAAAATAACAGTGCTTGTGCCCAGGAGGAAAAAAAAATGTTCTGTGATTGCAAAAGATACTGTACCATTAGTAACTTTCAAAATATTGTTGAATTTTGGGGTGATGGGGAGGGCTGCATTTTTGTTTGGTTGAATTTCTTTAACAACTTGGATACTTCTATACTGAGTTTCAAAAATCATAGATACTAAATCAAATATCAAGGTAGTCGAATGTTCTCTGCAGACATCGTATGGTTTACTGAATGTATATTATTAACATTCTCAGAAGGATCTTGAAGAAATCCCCTTTTTCACCTGGTTAGTGTCCAGGGACCTGACTGGTGAGTAATGGTGATTGTACCTTTCTTTACTCAAAGAGAAACAAAATCCAATAAGCAAAATGTCTTGCTGGACTATTCTGCCATCCTGATGTTCATTCTATACCTTGGGGGTGACCAATTTATTTTCCTATGCTTTATCTTTTCCAAATGTTCTTTACTGGATTTCTCTTGTTGTTCCACCTAGATCAGGAGTGTCAAACTCGATTTCATTGAGGGCTGCATCAGGGTTGTGTTTGATCTTGGAGGCCAAGGTGGGCGTGACCAGAGTGGGTATGGCCAGCATTACGTCACTCATGTTGGGGGTGTCTGTGGTGGCCCAAGCACTCTGCCAGCGAAAACAGGCTCCCGAACTCCATTTTCAGCTGCGACAGCCTCCTGCTGCCCTCTGCCAGTGAAAATGGAGCTCAGGGGGCAGGGCGTGTGCGGTCCCCCGAACTTCGTTTTCACTGGCAGAGGGTGGCAGGAAACCAGTCCTTTGCTGTGTTTAGGGTGGCCCCGCAGGCCATACCTAAGCACCCATGGGCCGGATCCGGCCCCCGGGTCTTGAGTTTGTCATTCCTGGCTGATTATGTGGCTGGTCTCCACATAATCTGGAATTTATAGTAAGGAGCCAAATTCTCCAACTGCAACATCAGTGTGGGAGTTAGAAAGGAGAACATTGACAGCCCATCATTGAAAGCTTTGCAGAACTCCTTCTTTCTTGTTTTTTATGTTTTGCCAATGAAGCCTCAACCTTAGCTAGCTAATTCTTGGGTGCAGTAGAGGCAGTCCACTAGTTATTTCCTCCTGGGGAAGGGCAGAACTCTGTCGACAACCAATTCTCTTTTCTACTTTCCTGGCCTGTTGCTGTCAGATATGATGCAAAATGCCACTCATCGCCAGTTTGGAGTAAGATTTAGAGGCTGTCTAGTCAATTGCTCAACATGGTATAGAGACAATGAGCACCAGGCTCTACTTTGCCTTAGACTACAGAATGTCTTTGGCCAATCATGAGGCTCAGGAAATTATGTGAAGCTCATATTTCACAACTACCCACCAAAGCGGGGAGGCAAGGAATGTTTCTGGTCCCATCCCCTAGGGCAGTGATGACTAACCATTTTGCTGTCGCATGCCAAAAGTGGGGGGAGCGTAGGGGGGTCATATGCCCGCATGCCCACACCCATAATTCAATGCGCCTTGCTCCCTATGCATGTGCGTGTGACCCCCCTGCACTCCCCCTGCTTTTGGCACACGATGGCATGGTGGGACTGGTAGGCCCATTTTTCACCCTCCCTAGGCTCCAGAGACTTTCTAGGAGCCTGGGGAGGGCAAAAATGGCCTTCCCCACCCACACCACCTGGAGGCCCTCTGGAGGCCGGAAATGGCCCGTGGTGGGCCCAGAAGGCCCAAAATTAGCTGGCCAGCGTGCACATTCATCTGGAGCTGAGCTAGGGCAACACATGTGTGCCCACAGATATGGCTCCACGTGCCACCGGTGGAACATGGGCCATAGGTTCACCATCACGGCCCTAGGGAGATACACCTGGTGGAACCCAGAAGAAGAGCCTTCTCCGTGGTAGCTCCCGCTCTCTGGAACATCATTCCCCCAGAGATTAGAATGGCCCCCACTCTAACACTCTTCCAGAAGGCGCTGAAGACCTGGTTCTGCCAGCGGGCCTGGGAAACATGGAGTGGGATGGAGCCCATTAAATGGCTCATATGATGTGTTGTCACTGGGGTGGTGGGTGGTGGGTTATTTTATTTTATTATTTTATTATATATGATTCTTTTATTAATTGTATTGTTTTTTATATGATGTTTTTATATTTTTGTAAGCCGTCTTGTGTTGCCATCTGCGAATAGCTAGCAATATAAATCTCCTAAATAAATAAATAAATACTTTTAAGAGAATCTGCACTCTGCTTTCTTGGTCCAATAAACAGATAGAACACAAGGGTTTGATAAAAAGAGAAATTTGAAAATAGAGCCAAAGAATAATTCCAAATGACGAAGGGATTTTGCAACGATTTCGCCTACAAATGAGAGAAAGAAGAGACAGTGGGATGGATGAAAGGCAACGGCTTATGACAAATAGATGACACTTCCAAACAACTGCCAGCCTCTAATCCTTGGCAGCAGTTTTATACTACCACTAATGTATTGCCCAACACGCTCTCCAGTTGACCAATAAGAGAGCATAAAAAAAAGGTCTGCCTCCCACTTTTTTTTTCTTGCTACATTTGCTTTTTGCAATCAGGGGAGAAAAGGAAATCTTGTCATTTTAATTCAACGTTCCAGGCAGCCTCTGTTGAATTTCATGAGAAATAGAAGCATAATCTTCGCTTAAACTCTTCTAAAATAATTTGATTTTAAGAATTAGTGGGTTTAAAATGGATAGCTCTTTGAATGACGTCTCGTTCAGTTGAGAAAAAGAGAATAAAACAGAGGTTCTCTTTTAGCTGCTTGCAGTGTAAAACTTGGATTTTTATTTATTTTATTTTATTTTATATCGAATTTATATACCGCTCTTCTCCCTGAGGACTCAGGGTGGTGTACAGCCAAAGTAAAAAACATAAACTACACACATTAAAATACAATTAAAAAGACACACATATATATTTGGCCCCATAATTAAAAGCAATGACAAACCAATTAAAAACATTTTAAAAAGTGTTAGGCCAGCCCGGCTTGCTGAAAAAAGAAAGTTTTAAGGGCATAGCGGAAGGCACTGAGGTCTTGGATTCTCCTTATCTCTAGGGGCAGCTGATTCCAGAGGTTAGGTGCCCCCACAGAGAAGGCCCTCCCCCTGGGGGTCACCAGCCTACACTGTTTGGCTGATGGCACCCCGAGGAGGCCCTCTCTGTGGGAGCGCACAGGTCGATGGGAGGCCGTCTGTAGCAGCAGGTGGTCTCGAAGATATCTAGGTCCTATGCCATGGAGCGCTTTAAAGGTAATAACCAACACCTTGAAGCACACCCAGAAGACCACTGGGAGCCAGTGCAGCTCACGCAGGAGAGGTGTTGTATGGGAGCGCCATGCAGCTCCCGTAACTACCCGCGCGGCCGCATTCTGGACCAGTTGGAGCCTCCGGGTGCCCTTCAAGGGGAGCGCCATGTAGACAGCATTGCAGTAGTCCAGGCGAGAGCTGACGAGGGCATGAGTGACTGTACACAGGGAATCCCGATCAAGAAAGGGCCGCAAATGGCGGATCAGGCAAACATGACAAAAAGTCCCCCTGGCTACAGCCATCAGATGTTCCTCCAAGGAATGCTGCATATCCAGGAGGACTCCCAGATTGCGAGCCCTCTCCGAGGGGGCCAAAGACTCGCCCCCAATAGTCAGTGATAGAGTCAACTGACTGTATCGGGATGCCGGAAACCACAGCCACTCAGTCTTGGAAGGGTTGAGCGCCTTGTCTCTTTAAAATGAAGAAAATAGCTGGTAAAGGTTTTCTTAGCAAGAAAATTAAGTGAACAAGATTTCTATAATTTCGTGTAGGTTTGGATCAGGGGTGAAATCCAGCAGGTTCTGACAGGTTCTGGAGAACTGGTAGCGGAAATTTTGAGTGGTTCGGAGAACTGGAAAATACCACCTCTGGCTGGTCACAGAGTGGGGTGGGAATGGAGATTTTGCAATATTTTTCCCACAGGAGTGGGGAGGGAATGGAGATTTTGCAGTATCCTTTCCCTGGAGTGGGGTGGGAATGGAGATTTTGCAGCATCCTTCCCCAGGAGTGGGGTGGGAATGGACATTTTGCAGTATCCTTTCCCTGGAGTGGGGTGGGAATGGAGATTTTGCAGTATCCTTCCCCAGGAGTGGTGTGGGACTTGACATTTTGCAGTATCCTTCCCCTGGAGTGGGGTGGGAATGGGGATCTTGCAGTATCCTTCCCCTGGAGTGGGGTGGGAATGGAGATTTTGCAGTATCCTTCCCCTGCCACGCCCACCAAGCCACGCCCACCAAGCCACGCCCACAGATCGGTAGTAAAAAAATTTGAATTTCACCACTGGTTTGGATAGCCGGTAGACCTCCTTACCTATATTTCTAATTCCAATGTACAATAGAATTTGTCTTTATGGGAGCTCAGCCTAGAGTGCTGGAGGTTTCTTTTCCCATCCAAACATGCTCAACTGTACCCAAATTGCTGAAAACCGGGAGGCCCAGTTTTGGAAAATGTTCACTCATTCATTTTTATTGACAGTTCTCAAAGTGGGCAAAGCTTTTTTTTTTTTTTTACCAGTAGCATAATACAGACAATCTTATTCGACTAAGGCAAATTGTGATAATACATTGCCTGCTGTGATTTTGTTTTTCCCCAAGGCATGAGCCCAAGGAAACTGGTGCTGCTTTTATTTTTAAAGGTAGCTGGTCATTTATTTTAAGTCTCTGCAAGATGGGAGTCCACCGTTCCTTAGAATTTCTGTAGGAAAATCGAAAGTAGATAACCTTGATCATTATTGAAGCCGAGATCTGGCAAAATTGGTGCAATTTGAGGAAATGACTGAGTGGTTAATTGCCTATAATGAAAGTCAATCATTATATACGCAACCTTAGAAATAATATCATACAGCGCAGGATATTTCGGAGTCAAAGATAATGCACTTCTCACTGATATGTAAGCTCGGGTAGAGTTGTTTTTACAGCTGCTGTTATGCTTCAGACTTCTATATTGGAAATGTGAGGACACATGAGCTTACCCTGCACATGACAGCTCTCGTGACATGGCTCTATCGCAAGTCACTTGCACAGCACTAGCGTTTACTAGATACTTTTTAACTTAATCATGAATCCCATCTAGTTCATAAAAGAACAATTGTTTGCCTTTTTGGAGGGGCAAAGCTTGCCTATCTATGGTTTCAATTGTCAGCCAGATCCAAAACGTGTGGCATTAAAGGCTGCTCTGACGAGCCACACAGCACACAGAGCTATAATGTGGTTTTAGCTCAGTGTGTGTATGAATGACCTAACTGATTGATTCAATAAGCCATCCTGTTGAAATCATTAGATCTGTATGAAACTAGCAAAGAAGTTAAGCTAGGTGAGCCAAAATCTCAATGTTTGCGATATGGGATGTGTGTAATTCTTAGGAAACCAGTGTTTGAGCCCAGCTTCCAGATTTAGTTTCCTGTATGACAACTCATACAACATGTGGAATGCACTAGAAATTAGCTTGACACAAAGCATACACCCAGGTTGAGCATTCACAGGCTGCGCCAGAACTGAGATTGTGTGCCTGTAGTGGTTTCTGAAAACTGGCAAAAATCATGGCAATTAAATTAATACTTAGCTGTTCTTTCCCCATGTGTTAACTTTTACAGCATCACAAGGCAGAAAGTTCTGAATTCTGAAGGCTGGGAGGGGTCATATATCCCACCGGTAATTTTCCCAAAGAAAACTGATCCCTAAAACAGCGGCAACCAGAAATTTGCATGACAACTTGGTGCATTGCTTTTTGAAGCAAACCATTCCTGTTCTCCTGATCGGATTACTGGCAAAGCACAGGCATCGGATGAAGTTTTATTTTCTAGGTAGCCCATTCTGATAGAATTTTTTTTAAAAAAATTTCACCTACTTTAAATTGTTTGTTTAAAAAGCCTAAAATCTAAAGTTGTACTTTGTTCTTGATATCTGGAATATCTTGACCTGATGAATCAGAGTCTGTGGCAGAAAGAAAGAAAGAAAGAAAGAAAGAAAGAAAGAAAGAAAGGAAGGGAAGGAGGAGGGAGGGAGGAAGAAAAGAAAAAAAAGAAAGAAGGAAGGAAAGAAAGAAGGAAGGAAGAAAGAAAGAAAGAAAGAAAGGAAAGAAGGAAGGAAGGAAGGAAGGAAGGAAGGAAGGAAGGAAGGAAGGAAGGAAGGAAGGAAGGAAGGAAGGAAGAAAGATGATTAAAGCTGACCGAGAGGAGAGAGAATCTGGTGAACCCATAAGAGCAGGGAGGATAAGAAAAGATGAAATGACAGTCACAATCATACAATCAAAGCCACACCTCTTTTTAAAAATTTGCATTGCATGTTTTGATCAGGTAGTTATAACCACCATTTTGACTTTTCTGACACATACGTCGCTATGGAGGCATTGGAATTAATAAACTATTATACAGTACATCATCTAGGATTTTACGAATAAACCAGAATTCTGACATTTATGGTTTACAGTTCCATGAAGATGTTGCTAACGTGTCTGTTATTTCAGTTAGGTCAGAGGTGGGTTTCAGCAGGTTCTGACCAGTTCTGGAGAACTGGTAGTGGAAATTTTGAGTAGTTTGGAGAACCGGTAGTAAAAATCTGACTGGCCCCGCCCCCATCTATTCTCTGCCTCCCAAGTCCCAGGTGATCAGGAGGAAATGGGGATTTTACAGTACCCTTTTCCTGGAGTGGGGTGGGAATGGAGATTTTACAGTATCCTTCCCCTGCCACACCCACCAAGCCACGCCCACCAAGCCATGCCACGCCCACCAAGCCACACCCACAGAACCGGTAGTAAAAAATTTTGAAACCCATCACTGAGTTAGGTGCAACAAATCACTTCTTGAAATGAGATTGAAACATGTGATTCAAAAATAATTCAGAGTAACGATGGGATGTTGCTAAATTACAGGTAGGCCATACAATATTTTATGGGGAATTGAAGGCCATAGTTAATGGAATGATGAGTGATGAAGTGAAGTGGGCAGAGCCATATATACATGGGCAGAATTGGGATTTCCCAGTGTTTTAGGTAATGGTTTAAAACTTTTCACATTGTATCTATTTTAGGACTTGCACTATCTGTTTTTTCAAGAGTGGGAAACAGAGGTGGATTTCAGCAGGTTCTGACCAGTTCTGGAGAACCGGTAGCAGAAATTTTGAGTAGTTCAGAGAACCGGTAAATACCACCTCTGACTGTCCCCGCCTCCATCTATTCTTTGCCTCCCGAGTCCCAACTGATTGGGAGGGAATGGAGATTTTACAATATCCTTCCCCTGCCACGCCCACCAAGCCATGCCATGCCATGCCATGCCATGCCCACCAAGCCACACCCACCAAGCCACACCCACAGAACCAGTAGTAAAAAAATTTGAATCCCACCACTGGTGGGAAAGCGAACTTGATTGACACGTAACACCAAAAAATTGGAAGGATGACCAGCTTCCCCCTTTTATTACTGTATTTGGCAGTCATTCGATGATTAGTCCTGATGGTTTTGTAATAGGTTGCTCTAAGTGGTACGGCAGATGCAACTCTTGTTAGCAACTCTGAGAACTTCCACTGTTATCATTCATCAGACATGCCTTTGATAGACCTTTGAAGTGCCAGCTGCTTTCTATGCTTGGCTGGAATACACAGTGGTGAAATTTCTTTCCTACCCACTGCCTACCAGCAAGAATTGGTCAAAGGTGTGTTCATATACACGAAGAGTCAGAAAAAGGGGGAAAAAGTAGAGAAGAAATGCTTTGGTATATAAAGTGCACAAGGAAAGTTACTTAACAGACCAAGAAAAGCCCTTTGTGGTCAGCAAGGTGCATTTCATCTTGCAGTTTTCCAGATTCCTGTACCCGATAGTCCTTAATGGTATTAATGCCATTTGTAAATTGGTGCAGGTATTAACACCTTTATTAGGTGGTGCAAATATTTGGTCTGCATATTGGGTTAATAACTGGGAGCAATAGCCTAGCCATAGATGAGCACTTTCCAGAAGCCTGCCATATACATGTACTCCTCAACTTATGACCACAAATTGAGCCCAAAAATTTCTATTGCTAAGTGAGACAGTTGTTAAGTGAGTTTTGCCCAGTTTATGACTTTCTTGCCACGTTTGTTAAGTGAATCACTGCAGTTGTTAAATTAGTAACACGGTTGTTAAGTGAATCTGGCTTCCCCATTGACTTTGCTTGTCAGAAGGTTGCAAAAGCTGATCACATGACCCCGGGACACTGCAACGGTCATAAGTATGAAACAGTTGCCAAGCATCTGAATTTTGATCATGTGACCACAGGGATGCTGCAATGGTTGTAAATGTGAAAAATGGTCATAAGTCATTTTTTTTTCAGTGCAGTTACAACTTTGAACAGTCACAAATTGTTGTAAGTTAAAGATTACCTGTACAGTAATGGCCTGCTGCTCAGACTGCTTAGCTTTGAAGCCAAACAACAGCTCTGAAACCAATCAATGGCCTTAACTTCTTCTCTAATAATATATCAACTGTGGCATTTTTGGACTGTTGTAATTACTCTTGGAAGATGTAAATAATACTTTAAAAAGTGGTTCTATTCTTACTATGCCAGTCACATCTATTGTCTTTTCAGGATTTTATACAGTACCATAAAATTTAGAGGCAGGGTTGTAAGTTGAAGGAAGATGGATAGCCAAGCCAATAAATTGCCAATGGTAAAGAAGAATAAGAGGCAATCCTTCCAAAACTATCTTGATATAGATATGACCACTTTGGCCTCCAATGGTCAATGGGACTATCCATTATTGTTGTTGATTATTAGTTGAAATAGTATGTTTTAAAAATTATTTCCATATAATAAATGCTTGGAGGCCAATGAACCATCTGAAACTGCATGAAGGAGTAGATGGGTTCAACAGTTTGGGACTCCTGATTTAGAATTGGTATCCATCCATCCATCCATCCATCCATCCATCCATCCATCCATCCATCCATCCATTCATTTTGTTACATTACTGACCAGAAAACTCTTGACAGTTTACAATTAAATATTTAATAAATGTGTCCTGATTTCAAAGGCATTTAGAGGCATTTATACCAATCCTATGATTTGGTTGAGGAATAATTACCTATTCCTGGCCTGAGGATGAATATGACTGGGTCCATGGATGGAAGAGTCAGAAGAATGAGGAACCTTTCTTAAATAATCTCCTCGTTTGTTTTCTCCGATTCTTGAAAATTTGGCGAACTATAGTAATCACATTTAAGCCAACGGATAATCCTGGCTTCTTTATGTTTGTTCTGATCCCACATCCTGATCAGAAGAAAGTGAAGAACAAAGGCACACAAACCAAAGGATGCTGCCTTGAGCCAAATTCAAACCACACTTCCTTCTAAATTAGCAAGATTGAAACCAACTGGATGTGGCTTTTCAAATGTTAGGCTTGAGGGTTTTAAAAAAAATTTACTTGGACATGCCAAGAACTGAACCTGCAACCTTCTGCATCTCCTATCCCAACCCTTCCTGATATGGACAAAAATCAACCAGAAAAACAGCCTGCAACTTTTTCCAAAATTGAAATACCAATGCATACTATTGCATACTGTGGAATGAGATAAGCAAGTTATTTACCTACAAGGACCTTAGGATCATTCCCCTAAGGTCCTTCACTGCATGAGGCAACCAGTAGCCTCAAAGGAGAGGGCTTTTCCTGTTGGAGTGTCCATCTACGGAACAAGTGACTAAGAGAGAGAGAAAGATCTCGCACCTCTTTGAAGAGCCATGGGATGCTAGATGAAACTACAAACTCATTTTCCCAGTTCCATTTTAAGAACTGGATTTTATATTTATAGCTTCTATTGTCGTGCTATTATTGTTGTTGTTACTTTATGTTCTATTTATAACTGCTGCCTGACTTTTATCTTGTGGGAGGTTTTTATACTATTTATATATTACATTATTTTATGCAGTTTTATATTTCGCCATGTGTACCCTGGAAGATTTTTATTGGATTTTGTAAAGGAGCAATGAATAAAACAGAGGTACAGTTTTGCCATTCCTACAATGTTTATTTTTTATTTAGGAAGATTGCCATTGATATTTGTTTAACAAAATTGACTTGTTTTTGTGCTTACTCTATTCTTTTAATATTTTTCCTACTAGCTGCTGAGCTCACAATTAGCAGGGACAACTAATGTTTCATTTGATAGCCTTCCACCATGTATACCGTCAGAAATCTGTGGCAACAGAGGTCTCTCCGGATTTCCAACCACATAGAAAATCCGTCTAAAGAGCCCCAAGTTCAGGAATGCTGTTTTCTGTTGTCACTCATCTTACTTCAAGCTTTGCATTTTTGTTCCCATTTGAGAAGCACAACTAGTATACGGAAAAGTTTCCAGAAAACCTCTCCACAATCATTCTTTGCCAATTCAAGATCTGTGGCAGACTTCACACAATGCCAGCTGGGTACAACTGCTGAGTTGATTATCTTCCAACTTTGCAGCAGTTTAGTTGAAATTGAAGCAAACAAGTGAATTTCAGAGAATAATTGGCAATGGTTTATATGTGGTATGGTATCCCCATTGGCAGGAACTCTTCCCGCATCCTACTTATTGGCTTCTGAACTTATGCTGTGTTCTCCAACCCACCATACAGGTTCATACCTTGGAATATCTCTCAAGGGACTTTCCATTTCAAGGCCATTTTTCAAACACATAGACATTCACATACCTCTACATACACAATAACCAAGCACAACATCCTAACCTTTGTAGCCAGCTGATCTCCTGCTAAAGACCAAAGACAAACAGACAGAACTCATGTCAATTTCATTCCTATTTCATTTCCCTAGATTATTGTGTTCAGGGATCTGCAAACTGCTACAACAGTCCTGGTCAATCCTGACTGTTGCTCCATTCCTGATGCTACAGCAACAAGTAACCATGGTTAGTGTCAACGTGAAAAGGGGCTGGTTCCAAAAATGCCAACTTGCTAAGCTTTTGGCGTTGACATTTGCAGTGGCTTTTAGAGAGAAAAGGAATGGGATCTCTGTTGCCAGTTAATTCTTCTCATAGCTCAAGGTGCTTTGTTTGACAGATGCATACCATGTATTGGAAAGAAGTGTGGGTGTGCATGGAGGTATACATGAGACTAGCAAATTGTTTTCTATATACTTTGTGTAAAGTAAGGACATTTTGGTTATTCCAAAACTGTTTACAATTCAGTGAGGACGACATTAACTAAATGCTCTTTTTCTATTGTTCATCTGGAAGGAACATTGATCAGCCCTTGGTGTTTCAGCTGTTCTCAGTATTCCAAGGTTGACTGAATTGAAGATGATCAAATAATTGGCTTAATTTGCTTGTCAAAAATTGGTAACAAAATTAGAGACGGATGTACTCTTCACCAACCCAAACTTTTGGAAAGCTGAAGAATTGAAAAATTTAAGGATTCTCCAGTGTCAGACCCAGCCCAAGAATGACGTTGAACAATCCAGTCAAAGTTAAGTTCTTTATTTGCTCATAAAGACAGAATCTTGCCAGACTAAACCTGTACTACTTCAACCCTAACAGGTATATCCTGGAGAGCTATCCTAAATATCTTTCTCTGATCCAGCTCTGGATTGTATTGTTGCTTTTCTCCCCTCCCCTCCTTGGAATGTTCTATCTTCCTGGGAAACGGCCACTTCATTGCAGTCCATCACATCCAGTGATGTTTCAGAGTGTCAGTTGCAGCAACTTTCCCTCTTATCTGACAGACAAAAGAATGGAAACATAGCTAATTGTTGGGAAACTAGACTACTATACTCCACCATTCCCGTATAATCTCAGCTCAGGTAAAGAGGAGTATAAAGATAGCCTTGAGGAATTAAATGACTGTTATGAAAACATCTACTAATCCCAGATAGACAGGATGGGGGAAAGAAACTCAAGATTGCCCAAATTCAATTCTCTTTAAAATGAAGAGAAAAAAAAAATATCTGTCAGGCTTTCAAGATTATATTTATTTATTGTTTATTTATTTATTGGTTCGATTTATATGCCGCCCGTCTCCGGAGACTCAGGGCGGCTTACAATGCATTAAGCAATAGCCTTCATACTTTTGTATATACCTTCTTAGTAGGGCTTTCGCCCCCCCCAGCGGTGTTTTTTTTTTATACAAAGTCAGCTTATTACCCCCACAAACCGGGTCCTCATTTTACCTACCTCGAAAGGATGGAAGGCTGAGTCAATCTTGAGCCTGGTGAGATTTGAACTTGCAGTAATTGCAGGCAGATGGTGTTACTTAACAGTGTTTTAGTCTGCTGCGCCACCATATAATTATAATTATATAATTATATCCCATAACAATAAATTAGATCTCAATAGTTCACATGGTATCTGTTTCCTTACTTAGTCAAAGGGTTGTCATCGGTACGTCTGAGGTTATGTGTTTAAGCTAGCTCAGAGTAATTCACACTCTTTCTTTCCTAGCAAAAGCTCATGTTAAGTGAGAGCCAAATACAATCTCCCATGAAAATTCATGAGAACAAAGATTTGTTCCAAACAATTTACCTTCCTCCAAGAAAGGTTCAAAGGGAGTGAAACTGAGATTTCTTAAAACTTTAGATTCTCTAATCTCCATAGTGGTGGAAGACCTCTGGATCCTACCTAACCAAGCAATGCATTTCATGGTGGTCTGGAGGCACCTGTTCACACTTAATTGAGTTGCCCTAAATTTGACCTTCCCTTGACATCTGTTTTTGTGTAACAGCCAAGTTAAGTATGACAGTGCTTCAAATAGACAGTGCTTGGCACCTGTTATTTTATTATTTATCACAGAGATCGTGTCAGTAGTTACTTCCTTGTGCTCACTACTGTCCAAACATGGAAAGGTGATCTGCTCTTCTCCATTCTCCCATCCCCAGCAATAGATTATCTGAGAAAAGAAACAAAGGAAGGAATATGCATACTTTGGAAGCCATAGTTTAAGAAAATAGTCACTTTCTCCAAGTTCAATATATTCACCTTGTCTGATGGGATTTAAAAGCAAAATTACCCCCCCCCCAAAAGGGTAGAGTGGAGATACTGGCCATGATCCAAAACATCCTTATCCTATGCAAAAAAAGGGTGTGTGCACCCTTTCAGATTCCTCATTTCCTGACTTCCAAAATGGGTTTACATTCAGGAGGATTTATAAGATAAAACAGAGAAGAAATGAGGGAAGAGAAGAGCTTATTGCCCAGAGCTGCTTGATCTGCTGTTGATCTGCTGTTTGAGTTGTATGACTGCAGTCACATGGGGGTTGGGTGGGGTGGGCAGGGACTGTACAAAAGTAGGATGGTTGTGTTAAAGTGAATCAAATCAAATCAAAACAAGTTGCTTTACATTAAAATCAAATCATAAGATGAAATATATAAATAATGTTATTGGAGCTCATGGCAGCCTAAAATATGATAACTTGCAAGGGCGTCCAGGGAAATCAAAAAAGTCAAGAAGGCAACTATGACCTCACAATCAAAATTTTCCTCTTTTTTTATGTCTCATGTATAATGGTATGTGCACAGTGGTGAAATCCTAACTGGTTTGCTACTAGTTTGCTGGCTGCGCATGTGCGCCGTGCGCCAAGTGCACACCGTGTGCACATGCATAATGTGCACCAAACACATGCTGTGTGTGCATGCGTGTATGTGCAGTACGCACCAAAAGGAGGCTTGGGAAGGTAAGTAGACCAGCAGGGGGAGATCAGCTGTGGCGCGCAATTTAGCTTTGCTAGAAAGCAGGATTTCCTGCTTTCTAGCAAAGCTAAACCCCATGCCACAGCTGATCGTCGGAAATACTAGTTCGGAGGAACCGGTAGCTTTTTTAAACTACCGGTTTGCCCGAACTGGTAGTTTTTATCACTACCGGTTTTCCCAAACCGGAGTGAACCGGTAGCATTTCACCCCTGCACATGCAACTGCCAACTTGACTTGACTTTTGTGATTGTATTATCCATGCAGACACTCCTGTTTCCTTGTGTCTGTTTAAACATGCTTACCTACCCATGGACACTGCTGAAATCTTCTGATTCTTACTGATGTACAAAGTAATAGGTTCACTGACAATGCACTTCCAACTATGAAATTGATGAACTTTGGGTAGGCAAGAGCCACCCTTAAAGTGGGTGCAAAGGCTTCTGTGGGTTTGATGAGGAGTACTGGACTTGGATTTATTTTTTCCTTTTGTAGGTCATGGAGACAAAGGAGAAAGGTTTTTTTTTTTTGGTTATTATTTAATTTATACAGTAATTTATTTTATTTAAAGCCTAGTTTAATTATTGGGAAATTTTCCACTGAAACGTTCCATTCCTTCCTCTGAAAAAATGGAAGGAAATCAACCATTTGCCTTCATTTGTGTGACATTACACTGTTGATTTGGGCAGTTGTGTACCAAAATTCAGCACTGCAATTTTTTTGGGAGGGTGGGAAACACTCTTGGAGTGAGGAAAAAAAGAAAGGTTCAGAAGCTCAATTGCTAAGACTCAAAAGGCATTACAATGTGTGAGTCAGAACAGTCTTCTAAAATCTTGTATCTTCCGGTTGTGTTGGAATTACAGTTCAGAATCTATCCATGATGGGAAACAGTTAATAAAAACTTAAACAATTATATATTATTAATGCTTGTATGTTTTAGTATTGACTGACAAATCCAAGATTTGAATGTGCAAGTTAGTGAACATAGGTAATATGAAACGGAGCTAAATAACATCAAGTTTCAATGAATTTTTGTAGGAAACAAATTGGGTCTCCCTAATATTGTTGGTCATGGAGTGTATTTGTGCAGTTGATATTGCAATGAAATCAGGTCTTTTTAAAAAACATTAAAGCTGCAACCCTGCGCCCACTTACCTAGGTGTAAACACTGAACTCCATTCCTACAGTACATTTGACCAGCTCAGTTGCTCAACATGATCCTCAGTCAGATTCGATCACAGACCAATGAAAAACCCAAACCCCTCATCACATAGTGCACTTTGATAACTTCATAATCATAAGTCATAATCATAAGTTTATTTGTCAAACATATATAAGATAACAGGTAAAAGTATAAACATAATTTGAATACATGAAAAAAGTAAGTAAAAAGGAATATAAGGACAGGGATGGTAGGCACGCTGGTGTGCTTATGCATGCCCCTTACAGACCTCTCAGGAATGGGGTGAGGTCAACAGTAGACAGTCTAAGGTTAAAGTTTTGGGGGTTTAGGGAAGAAACCACTGAGTCAGGTAGTGCATTCCAGGCATTGACCACTCTGTTACTGAAGTCATATTTTCTGCAATCGAGTTTGGAACGGTTTACCTTGATTTTGTATCTACTATTTGCACGTGTATTGTTGTGATTGAAGCTGAAGTAGTCATTGACAGGAAGGACATTGTGGCAGATAATTTTATGTACTATGCTTAGGTCAGACTGAAGTCGGCGTAGCTCTAAGTTGTCTAAGCCCAAATAAATAATAATAAATAAATAAAATAAATAAATAAAACTTCGTTATGAGAACTGAAGCAACCTCACACTGTAAAGCATACAGATTTTGCAACCATGCAGGACAAATGCTAGTAAGGAGAACTGCTTTATAACATGCTAAAATGTGTTGCATTGTTAACCTTGGGCCTGTTTTGTCTTATTTATTTAGATTTGAGGGGATGAGCTAAATCTGTTACATAAACCCATCTTGTTTGGCTACTTTTTCCCTTCAATGCATTGTGATTTTTTTAAAAAAAATATTTCAATACAAAGTTAAATGTGCAAATGCAGCTATTTGGATTTACTAATTAAGCCCCTTGGGTAGAATTCCATTATGGATCCAGAGATGGATGTCTGAAAAATCCTGTGCAGCTCTTCTGTCTTCTCTTCACTGAAGAGGAAAAAAGAGGGAAGAATGGTTGAGAAGGCATTAAATGCTATGAATGAAATAGGGTTTAATAAAGGCCCTAGTTAAAAGCATCCTAAAGATGAGATCTCAGTTGGCCTTTCATGTACGTTTTTATCTGTCTCTGATTTTTGGTGGGAGGACCAATCATCTAGGGTTTTTTTTCCCCCCAATGAAATGGTATAGCTGGGATTGGAGAGATGGTCTTCAGAATAGAAGCTACATGAGTGTCCATGGACATACAACTGCAGTTCTGTGAGGTATACATACAGGGGTAGACGAAACAGTTGTATGTTACATTTTCAGAGTTCCAGGTACCTCCTCAGCTGTGTAACTTCTGTGTACATAACTCTGAGATTTATCACAGCTTGTGAATTGTCTGGTTGCTTTGGAGGGCCCCAGGCTGTTTAGATAAGTGAGGATACACTGCACACATATTTGATTCATGAACGAGAAAAGCACTATTCATTTCAGCAAAGCTTTGCAGCTAGTTTTAAACAACTGTCTCCCTGGAACCCATGCTGGCAGTTCCTTCCAGTGTTCACAGCTGCGGACCATTTTATAAATGTTTGGGTTTGATCTGCATTAGGGGTGTTGACTGTTGACAGCCCCAGTGGTACCCCTGTAACAAAGAGCAATTCTCTTTAAAATTGGTGGTGGAGGAGCAATTACTTGTGAATTACCTTTGACATTAAGGCAAATTATACCCTACTGAAATAACACGTGTATTGATTTATTTAGATCAATTTTTTAAATCCTGCTTTTTAGACCCAGAGCTTGCAGATCATTGATAAAACAATCCTGGCACTGAGGCCTCCAGCTGAAAAGATTGGACCCTATCCATGTGGCTGTTTTGGTCTTTCTAGATCAAGATACTCAGTCAGGTTGTGGGAAGGAAGAGGAGTTTATTGAAATAAACCATGTTCTGCTCTGTGCACATTTCTTTGGGATTAAATCTCAATTCACATCTTTGTTCTTCCAAATAAATGTACTAGAAATGTCCACTTCTACTCTTAAGCTTTCCTGAAGTGCAGCACAGAGAATGAGGCCTACAAGATTTTGGAACAAGGCTAGATTTTAATGCCTTGATAGCATGTTTGCACTATTCAGACTAGTTCAGGAGTGGGTTCTACTTACCTTTACTACTGGTTTGCAACAGGGCCGCGCGTGCGCTTGCTTCGTTTGCATGCGCACAAACTCTTCTGTGCATGCGCAGAAGCATTTTGATGACGTCGGGGTTGGTGAGCGGAGCCTCCCGCCGGTTTTACTACCGGTTCTATAGAACCGGTAGGAACCGGGAGCAACCCACCACTGGTCTGGTTGGCTATAATTTAAACTAAACTTTCTCAATCTGGTGCCCTTCAGACTACAGATATGGATAGGCTGGGATTAAAGGGAATTTTAGACCCAGAGGTCTAAAATAGGGAAGAACAGCTTAAAACTTTTTTCCCTAATGAATTCCTGCCTTGTCATTCCTACTCTTCCCTCAGAGGAGATAGGTTTGCAGTCCAAAGTCACCATTCCTCATCTTGTCTCAGGGGATTTTCTGCAGAGCCTGTGGCCATAAGATGATGGAAAGTGGTGTCATGAATATTGTCCAATTAATTGTCTAAAGAAAACCATGCACCATTCTCTATCTTTGTGGGTCAGCAAAACTAAAGACAGTGTAAGCTACATGTAGCAATATTATCTTTGTTATTCTTCTGGAGGGATTGTCTATGCCAGGGATGTTAAACTTGTGGCCCACGGGCCGGATGCATCACATGCTGGCTCTGCCCCCCCCCTGGTTTAGCGAAGGGGGGAAAAGTCCCAATACATTACGTGACGCTGCTGTGATGCCGTGAGTTTGACACCCCTGGTCTATGCAATGAACCAAAGGATTGCTTCCTATCTGAGAAATTTTCACCTTAAAATAAAAAGTCATTTGATTATTACTAAATATTCACTGAAATCCATAAATTATTTTGCACAGCCCAGATCAACTGGGAAGTTATGCAAGAGTTCACTCTGATAAATCGTATGATCCTTAAATAATTTTTAAAAATATATTTGTATCCACCTTTATTTTTACAAATAATTCAAGACGGTGAACATGTCCAACACACCTTCCTCTTCTTATTTTCCCCACAACAATAATCTATATGGTGGTTGGGTTGAGAGTGACTGGTCCAAGGTTAACCAGCTGGCTTTCATGGCTACAGCAAGATTTGATGCCCTGATGGCACTGCGGTTAGAATGCAGTATTGCCGGCTACTTCTGCTGACTGCCAACTGCCAGCAGTTTGGCAGTTCGATTCTCACCAGCTCAAGGTTGACTCAGCCTTCCAACCTTGCGAGATCAGTAAAATGAGGGCCCAGATTGTTGGGGGCAATATGCTGACTCTGTAAACCGCTTAGAGAGGGCTGTAGAGCACTGTGAAGCGGTATATAAGTCTAAGTGCTATTGCTATTGATCTCATGATCTCCCACTTTTTAGCCTGGTGCCTTAACTACCAGACCAAAATGGCTATTAATATCTGAATAGTATATTTATATTCATATATAATTACTATGTTATATATTTATACACGAATAATGGAATTATTCATCAACCATATGAGTAAATGCATATTTCTTAACCAGCTTACCAAAGTCAAATATAAAATGGTTATATAAAGTAAAGGGCTTTTAGTTGGTGCATAAAACACATTATGGTTTTGATTAAAATTATTTCACATTTTGACATGGAATACTTATATTTCAACCTACCGCTTTGTTACATCAGGGATCCTGAAGTGTTTGGGTTTTGTTCGGGTTTTTTTGAGGGAGAGAGGGTGGGTGAGGCAGAGACAGCCAATATTAAATTATCAATTAAATGTGAAAAAGAAGTAAATGGCACTGAAAAGAGAAAGATAATAAATAGCATGAAAAGATTGTTTGCTTTTAAGCACTAGCTCTTTACCCACACTTTGAGCTCAGCTTATTTAGGTGACCCTTCTTAGACACCCAGAACCTTCTTAGTAGAGTTCTGTTCTGAAGGAACTAAGAAAGAGTGTTGAGTTT
This sequence comes from Pantherophis guttatus, assembly GCF_059756535.1. Lineage (NCBI taxonomy): Eukaryota > Metazoa > Chordata > Lepidosauria > Squamata > Colubridae > Pantherophis > Pantherophis guttatus. The sequence continues at coordinate 284,173,791 of NC_142063.1, read as the reverse complement.
TAGAAAAAGTGGACTTCTCTTTCTCTAACATTAACATAAAGATTTTTCTGATGGTTCAAGAAGGTCAATAGGTCTTGAGCCAGCAGAAAATTATTAGCCTAAAATTTGCTGTTTCCACTGGTGATCTTTATCTGTCACATATACAAGGATATTACAATACAAGCCCTTAACAGCGAACAAGACACATTAAGAACAGGACTGGGTGGATTCCCCCTGCTTTGTTTCACTGCCTTTCCACCAAACAGGCAGCTGGAAAACATTCACCAATCACTCTTCTACATGCGAGATACAACTGGGCTTGGGGAAGGAGACGAGTTTTGACAATGACTAGACTGGCTGTTTTAATAATCTTTCAAAAACTTGTTCTGGTTTTGCAGTTTTTTTGTTGATGCACTCAAAAGAAGCTCAATTATTAGGTAACTGGGCTCCTTTTAAATATAGGCTTAACATGCTCCAGAAATGTTCATAAGCAGCCAAAAAAATAGCTGACAGGCACAGGTGGGGCTGAATAAGGAGCAAGGAAAGAATCTCGGCTCTTTCTGTTTCTGCTGCCACTGCTGCTCAGTTGTTGTTTAAGATAATCTAGGCTAACTACCTGGGGGAAAGGAATCAAAGAGAGACCCCATTTTGAAAGAATAATGCCCAGAGACTGCTTGGAAGGGATATATATCCCTGTACCAATCTAAAATGGCTGATGGAAGCCATGCTGATCTCACCAAGGGTAACTAAGGAATAGCTGACAGAATGCAGTTACTGATATCCAAGGAAAGCTTATGTTGGCATAAGGCAGGGCTGTCAAAGTTGCAGCCCACGGGCCGGATGTGTCATGTGTTGGCCAGGCCCATGCCCAGTTTAGCGAAGGGGGAAAAATCCCGATACATCAGGTAACACTGCTGTGACGACACAAGTTTGACACCCCTGGCATAAGGGGAAAACACTAATTTAACAAAGGTAGAGCTATGGATGATTTAAGGCTGCTTCAATATGGGCTGGGGATCAGGTGAAGGAAATGTCACAAGGTCACAGCTACCACAGTTACTTGCATGTGAGGAAAGGTTTTCAGTTTATTACTGTGTAAAGGGTAATTTAGCATCTCTGTCCATTCTTAGAATATGATTTCTAAATATCTTTGCCTTATTCTCCCTTGGCCTCTGCCCTGTTTTGAACCAACAGTAAAGCAGGTGAAAGTCCCTTCTTTAAACATCTATATCAGCATTTCTTAACTTTGGCAACTTTAAGAGAAGTAGATTTCAATTCCCTCCCTGCCAACTATGCTGGTTAGGGAATTCAGGAAATTGAGGTTCACCTATTTTAAAATTGCCAAGTTGAGAATTGTTAATCTATATTATTTGCAAAATAATCCAACCCACCCCATATTTTTTTTAAAAAAAATATGTTGACATTATTTATAGAAAACAAGATATTTAACCAAAAGGACTCCCAAATATCATATATAGTCTTATCTACGTCTCTTGATCCAATTAAAGATTTAAATGGGAAATATAACTAGAAAGAAGAAAGTGAAGCAAGTATCGAGAAATTTAGATATATTTAAAAATGTGCTAGCAGCATGCTATTTAATGTTGTTTTTTGACTGCAGTTTCTAGAAGATCCTCATTCAAAATTTCAAAGACTATTGGATCAATGCTTCTTTCACTAAGGAACAATTTATCTTAACTCCCATTGCAGTCCATAAACCTGTCATTTTGAGTATGTTGTTGTAACCTCCTATTTTTGATGGAATGTGCTGAGGATCAAATCAAGAGCTCACCATTTTTAAGGCTGAGTCAAGGGCAAGGATAATTTGTTGCTTTACGTCTTGCCAGAATAGGGTAAGGATAGGACAAAACCATAACATATTGATTAAAGGTACTCCAGACTGCAGTCTATCTCCAGCAAGATCTGTAAATCCAGGTTGATGTTATTGGTCAAAGGTCCAATGAACATGCAAGGCAATTATTTCAAATTATGAATAACATACAGTAGGTCTAATGAGAATTAGATTAAAATAGAATTCCACTGCAATGAAGAATGTATAATCCAGCTTCATCGCTTTTCTACTTAAACTGTGGAAAGATTTATTCATCACTCTGTATAGGGCTGGTTATTTATTAATTTCAAGATGGAGAAAGCATCAGGAATTTCCAGTGCAATCCGAGCCTCAGGACCAAGTTTAGCACCAGAGCTCAAATACTTCCAAATGCTAAAGAAGGTAAATTAAATTCCAATTTACAATCCAGTTGTATTTAAGGCAATTGCCTCCTATTACTTATTTCTCCAAACTGCTGCGCTTCAGTTGTTTTGGTACTATAACTCTCTGAATTCCTGATTAGCAATTACAATTTCTTATACTGAAATAGTACAGTCCACCATATGATAGAGCAGGGGTGTCAAAGTGGTAGCCTGCGGGCTGGATGCATTACATGTGGGCCATGCCCACCCCAGCTCCATGAAGGGAAAAAACATCGTGATATGTCATGTGACAGCAATGTGACCAGGAGAGTTTGACACCTATGCGATAAATACAACACTTCTGATTCATCGCTGAGAAGTTTTCTGCAGAACTTTTGTTCTTGCTCCTAATTTTAAGGTGTGATGATTTGTCCTAATAAAGGCGTATCTTTCTCTGGCAAATATTTTTATTCCCAAGGAACCTATTAAATACTTCTTTGGTGCCAACTCCAATCTATTTTACCCTGAAGTTAAAAGTAAAAGAATTGGTGAAAATTAAAGTATCACCAGTTCCAATGAAATGCATTTACGCATATATTTAACTGTTTGGGATGATACCAATGGGTTATAACAGTGCATAAGTATCTTAGATCACACTCCTTATTTCATGCCAGGAAACTTCAAAATCCGCATTTGAAAAAAAGCTATATGAGAAGGCTTGCCTTTGCCATGTATTTCAAACCAGCCTTCTTTCTTTTGTGCGTGCAGTGTCTCTTGAGTGGTTTACTGCTGTGAAAACAGTCAGGTTCTCACAACATCAGCATTCTCATTTGATGAGCTCAAGTAGAAGCAGTTGCTATTTTGTCCAAATAGTTTTCTCTATCCAGTAAAGTGGCAAGGGAAATAATCAAAGAATGCAAAACACAGAAAGGTATTATCTTAATTGCAAGATCACCTGATATATTTCTCTAGCGAGAGATTCCCTTTCCAAAGAATAGCATTTTCTTAAAGGCAACATAACAGATTACCTCAAACTTGCAGTGCAGCCAAAAATATCAGACTTCTGGTCAGTGCAGGTCCTGGAAAATTGTACTTTCTGATTCCATTATAGCTACTCTGAAAGACTATCTGGCCCTGCCAAAGATGAAACCATTCCCACAGATCCCCTCCCCCAATCCTCCAACACACTTTTAGTATGTATTTGCTGACTTGACAGAAAGGTAGAAAGTTCACATTTATTGAGTTCATCTGTGTTTTATTTGGGCTTTGCTTTCTTCTCCTTGGAAATCAGGTCCATTCATACAACATGGTTAACTTGGTTAAAGTCATAGCAGTTGCTGTATAGTAATACAATATACACTACATCTTGTTACTTTCAAAATGTTAGTTTTTCTGCAAATTATCCTGCTAGGTCAGGGGTGTCAAACTCATGTCGTCACGGCAGTGTCACGTGGGGTATTGGGACTTTCCCCCCCTTCGCTAAACTGGGCGTGGGCAGCATGTGACCCGTGGGTCGGGAGTCTGACAGCCCTGTGCTAGGTGAACCTGAAGGTTATATGCAAAACACTTAAATCTGACAACTGATTTTCTGGGTTTGTTGAGTAACCTGACCAAGTGGACTTGATTCACTCAAGGTTCCAAGACACAAAAAAGTCAAGATCAACCATACTTAACATGTGCAGTAAACAAGCCTGCTACCTCGATCCAGCTAAATGTATTGTATGAATGAAGTCACTAATTTTAAGAAAGAACTGTATATACAGTACACCATTACTTTAACAAGACATGCAACATATCTTGTTAAAGTAATGTTCTGTCCCATTTGATTGGGATAGGAAGCCTGTTGTGAGATTTAGACTTAAAAGCCTACTTATAGGCTGGGAATTATGGGGAATCAAAGCTATTCACATCTGCAAGGCACTAGGTTTTGGAAGGTTACAATTATGCAATGTAATTGTACTCCACTATTGAAAAACTTAAGAGAATAGGGAAATCTGAACTGCAATAAAAATGAAGATACTATTTTAATTATAACACTAGTGTACATAGCTCATGACACAGAGATCCATTTTGTTCATATATCATACTTAACCTGGTTAAAGTCATAGCAGTTGCTAAACAGTGCTGCTACTACTACTAGTTAGAACTATGTAATGGGAATACTGTGCGTTAAATGATACATTTTGAAATAGTCCATTCTTTCATAATTATAAAGCAGTCACAAACACAATTTTACATATTTATTCTTTATTGTATTGCACAAAGTATCTACGCAACTCAGGGCCATCACAATAGTCCCTGAATACCAATTGCTCTAGCACAACCTCTTCTGAGCATTGTAACTAGTTGGTGCTTCCTTCTAAAATGTAAAAGAATCCATCACAAAATTTTAAACATTTGTCAATATTAATAACCGATAGGACAAAGTTAAAAGATCAAAATATGGATTTTATGTGAATGCACACAAATATACAGTTTATACTCAGATTCTCAAAAAAAGGGAAAGAAACAACAGTTCTCTGGTGCAATCACAAGAGTTTCTGTTTGTAGAAGTTGTTAAAAGTGTAATGTGCATAGAAATAGATTTCAGCTCATAAAATAATGCAGCTTTAACTTCACTTTATTTCTTCAGATTGTCTAGTACTGAAAATGTATTGGCGTAAGAGCTTGCACAGGAATCGCCCTTAACTTTAGTGGCACCAGTTTGTATTGGCTACACATTCTTAATTGTTGAACAGAAAAAGCCATTCCCATTTCAGCTTAGAACTATACATTAACACTAAACAATAACAGTGCAGCCAGAATGAAAAAAAAACATTGCTAATATAATAACAATAATAGTTATAGTAGTACTAGTAAAAAGAATTTCATCATTCTGGGGAGTTACAAATAATTTTGAACTAATTATTTTTATTTCATAAAACATCTGCCTGGCATACACGGAATATTTGAGAATCAAAAACTTTCTGATTTTCAGAATAAGTTCAAATATTACATTGACATCTCTTGTTTTAATGAAACATTTTAATACAGCTGAAAATTGTGTCATTAAAATATGTACTCATTTGAAAACATTTGCCATGCTAAAAAATATGTAAAAAAATAGTTTAAAGTCATTTGTTTTTAGAAAACATGTCAATTGCAAAAAGAACCAATTTCTTTATATACACACAAAAGGGCACAATCCATCCAAAGGTAAGCCTATTTGTTTTCCATTTATTCTCAATAGCTGAGATTTAAATATTTACTTAATTTTGCTCATTCAGATCAGTTGAGGTTTGACACCTTTTTATGAATAAGCAAAAAAACACTGTGAGACTACTGAAAAAAAAAATCAGCAATGCATTAGATTGCAACTTTAATCGCTTGACATTGGATGGATGATGTCTGCACATTTCAAATATATTTATTTGAAGAAAACTGAGAGGGCACAAAGCAGCAAGTTCTATGATTTGTTTTTGTCCATTACACTGAGTACTTCATCCAAAAGTGAGGGTCCGAGGTCAAGCTGCAAAGAAAGGAGGGGCTCTGCCAGGTCTGACAGAAGGTCGTCTGATTTAGGCTGCATCTTGGTTTGATCACATGACAGATGGGGGTTGTCAAGGAACTCCTCTGTTTGCCATTTGGTGTATTGTTCTGAATGGCTAGTTGAATGGCTGCCTGTTCCATTAGAATAATACGATGCTGGCGCTTTCTGCTTCCATGTGATGTCATCTTTGTATATTTTCCCATTCTCTAAGTGTTTGCTCTTCTCCTGCAACTTTTCTTCCATTACGGGCTCACAACTATGCCTGGGATTCCTCAGGGGTCCCAACGAGTCCCGCTTTGAATTAAATGTCACTGGTGACAACAAGGGCAACATAAGGGCTTGAGAACCACCGATGGCAGGAAGCGATATGGCATTTTTAAGGACGGGAGAAGGAGTTTCAATAAACACTGAGTCAGAAGTGCTGTTTGCCCTTAGGAATTCATTGCATCCTTCATATTGGCTGGCTGCTGTTTCTCCCTCATTTCCAGGTAGAAGCTCATAATTTCCTTTCAGAAAAGAGATGTCTCCAAACACATCATGTTGTCCTTCTTTCCCAATGTGAATTGTGTGGCGGAAGTCACCCAAGGGTGGACTGATCATATCTGGAGATAAAATGTCCCTCAACTTGAATTTCTTTCCTTTCTTATTATTGTCAGCTTTCAAGTAGATGGGTGTTTTGGCTGGCATCTTTTGACTATATGTGGAAAGAGAAGACTTTGTCTTCTTTGTTAAAAAAAAAAAAAAGGAGAGGGGTCAAAATACTATAGATGTACAAAATCTTTTTCTCCAACCAATTCTTTTGTGTTAGTATAAATCTATGCTACATTATTGATTGCAGTATCATTTATAAAAACATTCATATAACTACCACGGATTCCGTCTCACAAACAAAATTTTGTTTGTTGTATTTATGAATAGTATGTTTCTTTAAGATGACAGAGAGAGCTAGAATGTGGTGTTGTTTTCTCTCCCAACCCTGTAAAGAAAAAAGAAAAAAGCTTAGTATTTACTCTTTATAATACATTCAATCTCTATTACACAAACAATGAATGGTACTTTTAATAGTTCTGGCCTGATTACCTCTGTAAAATAGCTTTTCTTCATTAAGCAAGATAAAAAAAAATAATCTAAATATGAGCTAACTAGCCTTTTTTCTAACTTGGCTCCTTAGACACAATTGCCAAACACAACTATCTTAATAAATTTACTATTGTGGTTTCATTTTTTTTGTTCTATCATGGAATAGAATTCTTATCTTCAGTGGTCAAACTTAAGGACATTCCGTTTAAACATCTATGCCAAAAAGGACCTTCACGTTTATTAGCCTTTGAAACACAAAGTTGAAATATGTTTCTATTTGAGGTTTTAAAGGTCAAAGACAAAACTGTTTAAATAAATGCCTAGAAATCTTTTGACTCATCCAGGTGATTAGTTCAAATATGATTAGTTCAAATACTGGCCTAACTTCCTATTTGTATAATGTGGCAAATTCTGTTTCAAGTAATACTTCATCCAGGGAGTTTAATGAGTTGGGGTAAATTGTCCTGATACCTGTGTGTGGTGTGTGTGTATCCATATCAACATACAGATGCAGAAATCTTAGGTTGCAAGTGAAGATTAAGTATAAATATTGAAATCATAATCTTAGTATTAAAACTGTAGTTTCAAACCTTACTGACATGTTTTGTTCCTGTCCAAATTTGCTTTTAGTGGCTGGCTTCCAATTTTAGGGCAAAACAATTTAACAAAATGAAACCATGATTAAATTATCAGTTAAAAGCCACCCATTGAAATCTAGCCTTGTTATAGTAACCAATTAAATAATCGCTTCCTCAACGAACAAATGGATTTTAAGCTGTGAAAGCCGATTTCAATAAGGATTCAAATTAACTTCCTATTCTGAATGTCATATATTTCATAAAGAAAGACACAAAACAAGTAGTAGTTACTCTAATACATACAAAAGTATAAGTGACTCTTCCCATAATAAATAGAAGAGAGGCACTTTCTTTCAAGAAACAAAAAATACTAGAAATATATAAAATTGTATTCCAATTATATAACAATAGAAAAAAGAAAATAACTGAATATTCTAAATCAGAAGCCCTTAAATTTTGCAACACTATAGCCCTATAAAATTAAAAGACAATTCTTCAAAATTCTCAGAATGTTGCTCTTAACAGAATTTATTGTAAATAACTCATTTAAAAATATTCGAAGTATAAGAAAGAAAAATATGCTGAAACTAAGAGTAACCTACCATGGGGATAAGGAAAAAATGAAACTTTGCAGGATTGAGTGAAGCCAAGTGCCTTCAAGAAGGAACTGTATTGTGAAAAGCAAGGGAACAGAAAATATTCCCAATGTTTGAAGATCCAAGTGGCTTTCACAACAAGGTATCATGATAACCAAAGAGAGGATGAAAGGCTTGAGCAATGAGATAGAGGCATGCACAATGACTGGGAACAGGGTTTTATCTTCGAGCAAGAAAGAATAAGAAAAGATATGTAAATCAAGAATGTCAATAACTAGAGGAATATAACCAGAAAACGGAAATGAGAGCTCTTTTAAGAGAAATCACAGGGAAATATAGGTAGACCAAGAACACTCTCAAGAATAATCATGATCTGATAGAACAAATGAGATTGAAGAAAAGAAGTTGGAACAGATAAATATGTACATGTACTAAAAATGCAAATAGGAGATTAAGGAGGAATGCAACAAAAATGTAGATAAGATTATGGAGGATAAGGTTATTTCTGTAACAGCAAAGCTGTTAGGCAATAGTCTTTCTAGTAGTAATATGTGAAACACGAATACTGTGAAAAATAAGGGAAGAAATAGAAATCTTTAAATTATGGGTTTGGAGTTAGATTCTAAAAATAACAAACTTTAAGAAGAATCAATCAATCATGCAAAGGTCCCTCATGATATTTAAGATTGCTTGGAGTGGTTTGTTAAGGTTTGTTAAGAGTGTGCCTGCACTCTTCGTGTTCTCAGATCTGATTGTATTATTATTCCTGTAGTTGAAAAGCAGTAAAAAACCCAAAAAATCATGGTTGCTTTTTTTGTCCATGCTTCCCATACGGCTAAAAAAAATCCAAAATATACCACAGGTATTATTTCATCTCTTGAAAAAGGTGGGATGATAATGCCTATAGAAAATAGAAGGAACCATAATCTGTGGCTCTCTGGCTTCTGTAACGTCAAGCTGAAAAATGTGCTAATTGACTAGTATGTTGAAGAGGGTTTTCTGATATGCCTGTTAGCTAAGTGCCTGATAACATATTTTATTTGTTTAAAAAACTTTTTCTCAATGGGTAAAAACAAAGTTGTGCTTCCATTGTTTCCTGTGAAGATTTATTTTATTGTTTTCAAAAATATTTAAAAATCATACTCTACGCTAAATTTTCTAAAATTTAAGTGGTAGGCAGCACTATAAGACTACTACTCAACTACTACCCGATTGCTTGCAGTCATGGGTAAAAAAAATCAAATAGCTGATCAAAATACCTAAATCATATTCTTATTTAAGGGACAAATCATAGTGTAAAGAAATAGATTGCTTGAGTTTCTAGAGATATTTGGAATATAAATCTTTCTGATAAAATGCATTTAGAAGCAGTAAACCTATCCTATCATGGTTCTATATGTAATTGCTCAGAATTTGAACCCAACAGCTTAAAAAAGTATAACACCGATCTGGGTTGGTCACTGGGACCAGACATTTAATCTTTCAAGCTTTCGGGCTCATACTGGAGCCCATCTTCAGGGCACTTGTCAGGAACCGAAAGCTTGGAAGACTAAACCTCTGGTGACTGACCCAGTTTGGATCCTTTAAAATTAACCTGGGACACATATTCTTAAGTATAACAAAATCCACATCTCTTCTCCAGAAGGTGCCTCTCTGTGCCCTCAAAATATGTTTTTGGAAAAATGTGTATTTAAACGTGTGTATTTAATAAGTATTTAATTTAAGAGCCAAGGTGGCACAGTGGTTAGAATGCAGTATTGCAAGCTAACTCTGCCCACAGCCAGGAGTTCAATCTGACTGGCTCAAGAATAACTCAGCCTTCCATCCTTCTGAGGATGATAAAATGAAGACCCAAATTGTTGGGGGCAATATGCTGATACTATAAACTCCTCAGAGAGTGCTGTGCACAGTCACTCATGCCCTCGTCACCTCTCGCCTTGACTACTGCAACGCTCTCTACATGGGGCTCCCCTTGAAGAGCACCCGGAGGCTCCAACTGGTCCAGAATGCAGCAGCGCGGGTAGTGACGGGAGCAGCATGGCGCTCCCACGTAACACCGCTCCTGCACGAGCTGCACTGGCTCTCAGTGGTCTTCCGGGTGCACTTCAAGGTGCTGGTTATCACCTTTAAAGCGCTCCATGGCATCGGGCCTAGCTATCTTCGAGACCGCCTGCTGCTACCGAAGACCTTCCATCGTCCCGTGCGCTCCCACAGAGAGGGCCTCCTCAGGGTGCCATCAGCCAATCAATGTAGGCTGGTGACCCCCAGGGGGAAGGCCTTCTCTGTGGGGGCACCTACCCTCTGGAATCAGTTGCCCCCAGAGATAAGGAGAATCCAAGACCTTAGTGCCTTCTGCCGTGCCCTTAAAACCCACTTTTTCCAGCAAGCCGGGCTGGCTTAAGAAGAAATTTTAAATGTTTTAATTGGTTTGTATTTTTAATTTTGGGCCAAATTTATATATATTTTAATTGTTTTTTAATATTTGTATTTTATGTTTTTTAATTCTGGCTGTACACCGCCCTGAGTCCTCAGGGAGAAGGGCGGTATATAAATTTAAAATAAATAAATAAATAAATAAATATATATATATATATATATATATATATATATATATATATATATATATATATATATATATATAAATAAGTTTAAGTACCATTGCTATTTAATTTAAGAAATCAACTGTTTGTGACAGACTGGCTTATGGGAAATACTCACCTTTCGTTGTCTTTATAATGTTGCAAAGTTTGTGTCGTTGCAGTAGACGGTAGATCTGAAAGAGAAGAAGAGGCAAAATTGAAATAATAATATATGTGATAAACGCATATTAAAATGTATTATAAATTATTTAAATAGTCCATTTTATATTTTGATAATCCTCTCCTGTCTCTTTAGTGCTTCTTCCATTGACCTATTTCAAATCATCTCATATGGAAAATCTGAACCAATGACAAGTTTTATACAACAACAAAAGAATTGTACATTTGTGAACATAAGTTTGTTAATTATCTTATAGATTGTGTAAGGTTCACTAATTTATTAGGAGAAATGTTCATTTGAAATACTGAAATCAGTTATGAAATCCACACTTAACAAAACTAGGGTTACAATGACAATTTAGAACACAGCTAGATAATAAAAGCTATGTTACTCATTGTTTAGATTTACACAATTCTTTTCCAAGCTTGCAACAGAATGTAGAAATTTAGAAATAAGGCAAGCCCCTAGAAAGAAAAAAAAAACTATTAGTGTGATCTAGGTAAGTTTGAAATTAGTCATTTTGACCATTTAAAAATATTTATGGTATTCTTCTGGAACATTTGTAAATCTCAGTTACATCTGTGGATTTTAAGACAGCTATGCTAACTTGTGTTTTATTGTAACCAATAGGTTTGAAGTTTTAGTTCATCAATCATCTGAATGGGGAGAGTTGCAAGCTTTATTTTAAATAAATAATTGAACTTGCATGTCTTTATCTCTGTCTTTTTCTCTATCTCAAGTGAAACAAATAAACAGTCATTAGAAAGGAAGACTGTATGTATACATGTCACCTATTTAATGTTTTTATTCTTCATTTCAAAAAAACAACCAATTTCTTTTTAATATTTAGATATTAAAATGATAGAGAATGTGAGGATTGCAGCCTCCAGAATTTTTTGCTATATAATCCAAATATGTCAGAGTGCAGAATGTAACAATCAATAAAATTTACGAATTATAAATAACTTATAAATATTATAAATTATATTATAAATAACCCAGTTTACACTTGGATTTTCTTTTGCTAAAGTCCCGTTATATGATTTGTGAGTAGCTATTCAACCTACTGTGGGAAATTTACAAGTTTGTTGATGGATTTAAGGTAAACGAGCAGAAATTGGTATAAATGTTATGAAGCTGGAATGATGAGAGTTGAACTTTTTCAGTGGACTTGTGAGTTTTTCATTTACCCATTACAAACTGGATAGACCTGAAAATTATGGCTTTGTAGAGTTTCTTTGCCCAATATCAATAGTTATTCTTCAAATGTTATGAGATTAGTATAAATGTTTGTGTAATAGCTGCCAGGAAAGGACACTAGTACTGTAAGACTATTTGTGGAAAAACTATGTGCATATAAATCTGAGAAACCTGGGCAAATAATGGCTGGTGCAGAAAGCATGAAACCAGTTTTATATCTTCACAAAAAGAGAGCAAGAAATAAAAACATAGTAGAGTCAAAATATTGCTAATGTGCATTGAATTAGTGAAAAGACAAGCAAGAAAATACATGCAAACCATTATCTTTAAGTTAGTTTATTGCTTATATTTGACGTAAGCCAATGTTTATTCTTACTCTATATATTAGCCTTCGAGGTTTAATTCAGTAATTCCACCTCTGCATGCCACATGCAGCTGGACTGATCTATGTTAGCCTTTGCACCACAGAATTGCCCTTAAAAATCCTAATATAGCATTTATATGTGTGTATGTGTCTCTCTGTATTCGTGTATGTGTGTACAATATGTGTATATATGACATGATCACAATTAAAAAAACATAAAAAAGTAAAATGAGCAAAAATCCATATTTTTAAAAAAAAAACATAAGAGCATGGCAGCATATAAAAATTCATCTGTAATATTAATTTTAAATTGTCCATAGCAGAGGTAACTTATTGCCATAATTAAACAAGGGAGGCTAAATATGAGTTGACCAATTGTTAAGTAAAGGATTCTTCAAATCATTTTGCTGAATTGTTAATTTTGCTACTAATATTTTCTGTGTTTTAAATACAATTTGTCCCTGAATGATGGATTATGTACTTTAGTTTTCCATTATTGGATGGAAAATGGAATTGTCATTTGCAGTCACAACATATGAAAATTTTTAAATGAAAACTAGGAAGCTTCTTATTCATTTTAATATTCCATATTTCTATAATAAGATGAAACAAATTGGAGAAAATGGATTTTAGTAACCCAATTTATTATTTTTTTAAATATCTGCTCTATTAATCTTTACTATTTATGCTAAAGTTCAGCAGTAAAGTTATGTCCGAATTTCCAGTTACAACATTTTAAGCTTTTCTGAAGAACACAATTTTCATATAGCACAAAATACCCAAACAACACATTTGTTAGACATTGTTGATTATTACTGATCCTTACATGTGTTTGAAAATTGCTATAGATAATTTCCAGTTTAGTTTGCCCACCACACTCCCAATCAATCCCCACATCCAGATCATAGCAAGCTCACATATTACTCCCTACAGGTACCATAAATATAGCTTGATATTTACTAAACATCAACAAAAACCAAATACTGTATGGATAATAATAGTATGAGAATTAGCATCAACAATCCCAAATGGAGTGGTCTTTGGTTAGGTTTCATCTTTTTTATGTACATAATGGCAGCAGACTAGAAATGGAATCCCTCCTCTATTTTGCACCATTAAAGAAACAATTTGATGGGTGGGGATGATGTATCCAACAAAAGGTTGTATGGATGAATCACAGAAGGCCTGATTCAACATTGTCATGGTTGGGTGCCGCTTGGCAACTCTATTTATCCATGTTAGTCTTTTATATAATTAAAGGTTAATACCCTAAATATCCCAAGTAAACCCTGTCTTCTGATTTCCATGTTTGTAATGAGTATTGCCAAATAACTCACTCTTTTTTGTCTGTGCGACTGTAAAGGAGTTTCCCAGATCACAAGTTTCTATGCAAAGAACAGCGCCTCCACAAAAATATAAGACATCTGATTTTGTCTTTTCTGTGAATGATAACTTTCCAAACCAATTTAATGAGGATCAGTCAAAATGGAAGAAAGGATGCACAAGCGTTCAGTTTTTGCAAAGCTCTTCACCAGATTATATGCAAACTAAGGAAAAGAAACAAAAATGTTTTTAAAATATAGATACACTGACTGAGCTTTGAGGCCTGACATGTAAATCAGTCTCAAACTGCAGTATATAAGTACTAATTAGTACTGTAACTATTCATTAGAGTTAGATGTTGGAGGAGTAAGTCACACCTGTGATTCAAAAGGAAAAAATAATAGCTTCTCTCTTTTTAGTTTCCACCCTCTGCCCATTCTGAGGCACAATGGATATTGATTCAGGTTCTGGCTCTCAATGAAATAGGTTAAGTTCCTGGCCTAGAACAGAGCAGAAATAAACTTTATACTAGGAAATTTCCACAAGTACACTTTCAAAAAGGGATGCTTAAGGAGATACTACCATGTGATTTCCTGAATCTTTCAATATGCACTAAATCTGAGAATAGTTTGCAAGAGCACAGTTGCTTGACAGAATGCCTCTTGAAATAGAGCACAACACAAGGGATTTCTAAATTAATTGTATGCTGGGATGTAACGATATGAGATGGCATTCTAATGAATTTGTTCCATATGTTTCAGGAGTTGTCTTCTTGAATCTGAGAAGCCTGCTTCTATTTTGGTTCAGCCTCTCTGTGAAGAGACTGTGCATTTGGGAAGGCAGAATTCCAATTCAAGCACGATTAGAAATATCAGGAAGTATCTATTGACCTTGAATGAGTTTAAATATGCAGGATTGGATGGGTTGCACTTAGGTTACAGATAGTTTGGCAGAATCTTTATGTATTCTCTCTGAGAAATTTTGCAGAACAGGAGAAAAACCAGATGACTTGGAAAAAGGCAAATGTTCATATCTTGAAAAGGGAGGGAATGGAGAACTGGGGAACTACGGAATTTGTCAAGGCCAGCCTCGTCAGACTAAATCTTGTTTATTTATTATTCCAATAGAGGTAATGAAAATGCCGTGGACACACTATTTCTTGATATTTGATAAAGTACATGTCCGCCTTCCAAGGTAGGCCAAATTTGGAAACCAAAAACATATCAGCTAATACTACTTTTATTATAAGGCTATATAGTAACAGAATCTTGCACGCTGAGATGTGCTTCTCTCCCACCCACCTCCTTTATCGTCTTGCAAATTAGGGAGATCCTTGCTTGAGATGTTGACTCAAATTGCATTCTGCCTGAGACTCTGATTTTTTTTTTTTTAATCTAACCCTTGTTATGTTGCATTTCTTTCTCTTCTTCCTCAAGGTTATTCTTTTTACCCATTACAGTAACCCATGATTTTCTGTTCAATACTATTAAAATACAAGGGCTGGATAAAAAGTATTTGATAACAGTTTTTCATCAGACTGGAATATAATATATGAACTGTAGGACCAAGATAGTTTAAGAACTTAACAATATGAACAAAAGAGGTGGAGGAAATGCTTATCATATTTGTAGATGACAGAAATTTAGGTGGGATAGATAATGTTGTAGAACAGTGTTTCTTAAACATTTTTTTCCCTCTCGGGACTCTTTCTACTTATAAAAATTATTAAGGCTCCATAAGAGTTTTTCTATGAATTATATTTATTGATATTTACCATACTAAAAATTAAAATTGATGCATTTTCTGCTACTTCTTCTTACGATTGTTTGAAGTGATTTAAATATTGTATTATTTTTCAATGTAGGCTGGCAAACTATTTTGATCTTGCAGACCCCTAAGAGAGTCTTGGGGGATGATGAAGGGTTCTAGGACCACACTTTAAGAAACAGTGTTCTAGAACGTTTCTCAACTGTGGCAAGTTTAAGATGTGTGGTCTTCAATGCTTGCTGTGGAATTCTGGGAGTTGAAGTCCATGAACTTTAAAGTTGCCAAAGCTGAGAAACACTGTTCTGGAAGGCAGAAAATTCAAAATTATATTGATAAGTTAAAGAAGGGAGCTGAAATAATAGAGTAAAAACTAAAAATCTGAAGTAGTTTGGTAGCACTTTTTCAGATTAACACATTTTATTCAAAGACCTTATGGAAGATTATGCTTTCATAAAGTGTCTAGTCTGAAAACTATATCTTAATTTCTAGCTGGAGAGAATACCTGTGAAAAGAATTTTTGAACTATATTTGATCATAATCCTAACTATGGGTTTTAATACTCTGTTTCCCTGAAAATAAGCCCTAGCATGTTTTTCCACATGCGCCTAATATAAGCCCTACCCCCCCAAAATAAGCCCTACTTAAGAACAGCCACCCACCCACTCCATCTGGTTGCTCGTGGTGCTGCGGCCACGTGGGGTGGTGCCCCATATCAGCTTACCTCAGGGCCCCCGCAGACAGGCCATCCACGCGCTGACAACTGCCTCACGGCAGCAACACCTAGGTGCAGCAGAAGTCCACGTGACCACCAGCCCACTTCTTCTGCTTGCTCATGGCCACAACAGAGCAGGAGGCTGAGCAGTGTGTTAGTGCCACAGCTGCAAGAGAGGTGTCGGGAGTGAATGGCCTGGCTGTGGGAGCCTTAAGGTAAGTGTGAGGCTCTTGGGGCAGCTCCACCACCACTCTGCCTCATGGTTGCAGCACCAGTGTGTTGCTCGGCCTCCTGCTCTGTTGCAGCCACAAGCAAGCAGAAGTGGGCCGGTGGCCATGCAGGGTCCTGCTGGATAGGGCTGCTGGATCCCCGAGGTGGCCTGGATGTGGGGGCCTAAAGGTGCAAGATGCGTAGGACAGCTCCATCCCCCCAGCCTTGTGGCGGTGGCGGCACTGGCATGCC
This sequence comes from Pantherophis guttatus, assembly GCF_059756535.1. Taxonomy (NCBI): domain Eukaryota; kingdom Metazoa; phylum Chordata; class Lepidosauria; order Squamata; family Colubridae; genus Pantherophis; species Pantherophis guttatus. Next base: position 284,157,248 of record NC_142063.1, on the reverse strand, counting down.
ACGCAGCCTCCTGCCACACCGCGAGCATGTAGAAGAAGTGGGCCTCCTGTACATGGGGGGGGGGGGGAAAGATACCCTCTTAAAATAAGCCCTAGTGCTTATTTTGGGGCCCAAAAGAAAATAAGACCTGGTCTTATTTTTGGAGGAACATGAGTAATATATTATGTCCTATTCTGGACATTATACTTTAAGAAGTATTCAGAGAAATTGAAACAAGCACAGACAAAGCCAACGAAGATGATAAACAGATCAGAAACTAATTCTTATGGGTAAAAATAACTATACTTACTGAATTAAAAAGAAAATGACAGTACTTTTCAAATATAAGGGCCTGGTGGCTCAGCAGACTGATAGCATTGTGATTAACACCAGCTGTCTGCAATTACTGTAAGTTCGAATCTCACCAGGCTCAAGGTTGACTCAGCCTTCCATCCTTTCTAAGGTAGGTAAATTGAGGACCCAGTTTGTGGGGGCAATAAGCTGACTTTGTATAAATATACAAAAGTATGAAGGCTATTGCTTAACGCATTGTAAGCCGCCCTGAGTCCCCAGAGAAGGGCAGCATATAAATCAAATTAAAAAAAAAATCTGTGGTTTTGGAGGGCTCAGAAAAAATTGTCAAATTCTGTTTTATAGTTTTATGTAAAGAACACATAACAATGATATTCAATTTCAGGAATGCTAAGAAAATCTTCCTATTAATAAGTTAAATTCCATAATGGAACTGATTTTAATCACACTGATTTTAATTTTATGTTCATTGTACTACCTTTTTCCCCTGGCATTTATTTTACAGGTAGTTCCTAACTAATAAACCAGTTACATAGAAACCTGTCAAAGTTAAACAGATCCCTCCAAATCTATCTATATCCCAGATTCAAAGTTCTAACATTTGCCCCTCTGGACAAATGACCACATTTTGGACACGCAGCAACTGGCCCACATTTATGGCCATTTGCAGCATCCCACAGTCATGTGGTCGCAATTTATATTTTTTCTAGAAACTGGTGGTTATTTCTGGTTTCCGGCAAAAAAAAAAATGGCCCATAGCAAACAATGGGTTCACTCAATGACCATGGCAAAAAAGGACATAAAATCAGGAATGGTCATGTGGGGATTCACTTTATGGACATCATGACATATAACCGCAATTGCAAGCTCAATTACGATTGTAAGTCAAGGACTACTTGTATTGCTGTAAGCTAACTTTTGTAAGCAGAACAGATGGGGCAGAAAACAAATAAATAAATAAATAGGATAAGAAATGAATGCATTCCCCCTTTGCTGAAAGTATAAAAGCATAAATTGGATTGCCAGAAATGCTGTAGCTGACACCCCCTCAATGAAGTGGCAGACTGGACTCAGTAGCCCCTTCCAACAGGGATCAATCAAACAGAAAGGTTTAAGGTTTATCATTTAAAAAAGTAAATACATTAAACCTTACTTGTATGAAGAAGCTCAGCATTTAAGCTTGCTTCACTACAGGTAGTTCTTGACTTACAACAGTTCATTTAGGGACCGTTCGAAGTTACGACAGCACTGAAAAAAGTGATTTATGACCGTTTTCATATCCATGATCGTTGCAGCATCCCCATAGCCACATGATCAAAATTAAGATGCTTGGTAACAGACTCATATTTATGACTGTTGCAGTGTCCTGGGATCGTGAGATCACTTTTCGCCACCTTCTGACAAGCAAAGTCACTGAGGAAGCCAGAGTCACTTAAACAACTGTGTTACTAATTTAAGAACTGCAGTGATTCACTTACCAACTGTGGCAAAAAGTAAAATGGGGCAAAACTCACTAAACAAATGTCTCGCTTAGCAACAAAAATGTTGGGCTCAATTGTGGTAGTAAGTCAAGGACTACCTGTATCTCTTTTTACAGTTATGTTTACTGTCACCAAACAATTCCTCAATGATGTAATCAGAGCTGTTATAAAAATGTTCTACTGACATTTTCTGGTGTGTGAAATGCAAGTTCTAAGTGATAGTGACATTCTACAGCCTTATGTTTAGCTATCACCTTTGGCTAGGATGAGACACAAAAGAAGAGAAGCAAGACGCAATTCTAGACTCCTCTTCCTCTTTTAATCCTCCTTGAGGTCATCTGAGCATTGCCCATTGTAAGCTATTACCTTGGATTCTGCCTACTATAATAGAAAAAGACTGACTCCATCTTACGCAGCACTATGCCTGGCTTTAGCAGGAAGAATAATCAGAGAAATCAACAAGGCTCATAAATCTACAAGGCAACATTTATTTTATATTTCTTTTTTTTTTAATATGGTCCAAATATCTATTTACCTAGGAATCAACATGGGATTCTGAAGTCCTGTCCTAAGTGGTTGCCTTTTTAAAGTCAACTTTATTATTACATTACATTATTACATTACATTACATTATTACATTATCAAATGTATTATTTATCAAATTTATTGGCTGCCCATCTTTAAAATGAGTTATATTTGAAATTATGTTTATTTTAACATTAAGTTTTTCAATAATAGCCAGCGATCTGCTGTTGGAGGAAATAAATAATTCTATGTATAAACAGGATATTTTATGAAATTAGTGGATGTTTACAAATTGTATAGCTTTGAGTCATGTATTTGTATAAAATGCAGAGTAGGAACTGAAGAGCTGTTATATATCAACATTCCTCTTAAAAATATGGATCAAAAAGACACTGAATTCAGTTGAAAATATTTTCAAGTAAGTGAATTTAGAATTTATTGCAAGTAAAGAACTCTATCTATAATCACAGCATTCCATACTGCCTACCAAAATTATACCTTCCTACCAACTTTTATCCAACTGATATAATTACTGTGGTGGAGCATTATTACTTGCAATAGGGAATCAAGTGAGCGGTTACTGTATGTACAAGTCAGAGTTTAGTCAATTATTCACCTAGGCCCATGATGGTGAACCTTTTCCGGACTGAGTGTCCAAAGCGTGTGGGCGCGCCTGAACCCCAAAAATGCAATGCATGCATGGCCCCCATGCATGCGCCCCACCCCATGCATGTGCGTACCCCCACATGCACCATGTGGCCCCTGCACATGCCCCGCCCCCCAAGCATGCAAGGCAGAGACCTAACAGCCAGCTGGCTGACGGGAGGCACGCGCACATGCGTGGCGGAGCTGAACTGGGGCGACGCTCGCGTGCTGACAGAGAGGGCCCTGAGTGCCACCTGTGGCACACATGGCATAGGTTCACCAGCATGGACCTAGACATTTAATGATCTGTTTGTTGTAACATTTTAAGTTATGTTCAAAGCCTCAGAAAGTGGCGTATGACTTGTCCTTAAATTACAACATGATTACAATTGGGTACCTGGCAACCAGCTTGCATTTATGACAGTTGCAGTATCTTACTGCCATGTGATCATGATTTGCAACCTTCCCAGCTGACTTCTGGCAAGGAACATTAATTGAGGGAAGCCTATTAATTGTTCAGCGCCAGTAAAGAGCTTTTCCTATGATTGTCAATATTCTCTTGGATATTCGGCTTGCTTCGGCTGCCCATTATGGCTCTGATCGTTCAAGGCTTTCTCATGCTGCTTTTTAATAAGATACAGAAGTTATAGACTGAATTACCAGTCTGGGTATCATATGTGCAATATACAGTGTGTGTCATCCATCCTAGCAATAAGAATAGTACTGATCATTGTTGCATGTTTTGGCCAGTATGTGACAGGAGCAATCGTAATCCAGTTCTATTTCAAAGAGGTTACCGGTCCAATGTAGAAATGGACTAAATACAACTTTATACTAAGGTTGCAAGGGAGTGTTCTTTTGTTTCTGGTTTTTTAAAACATCTCTCTCTCTCTCTCTTTAATGTGTGGAAGACATGCAGAGCTATGCAAAGCTCTGACTATCTGATCTGATGCTCCCTCTACAAAGGAAAAGGGAGGGGAGCCTGCAGCAAAAACGAAATGACAAAAGGCGGGAGGAGGGGGAGGGGATTTGCAAGTCCCAAGCAAGGCTGAGAAAGGGAAAGAGTAGGATGAGCTGTGATTGTTACCTCAGTATAGTTTCATGGCAGACAGAGGGCCAAAAGGAACTGACAGCCTACTCATCTTTTGCAAGTGGCAGCATTTTAAGAGAAGCTGATTTGAATTTAAGCAAAATAAGCAAACTCATACTTCCCACTAAAATATAATTTTGAACATTACTGGGGGATTGCTTATTTTATAAAATTCCTTCTGTTTATTTTATCAAGTTATAAAATACTATCATTGTATTATTTGCTTTACAGATTAAATTTTATTAAAAAGGCCCAAACCTGACCCCAGTTACATCATTTGTTTTATTCATTGCACAAATCTGTGCTATTTTAAGGGAACTTGATATTGTAGTTTGAGAACTTCATCCTAATACATGTGAAACTCTTCTTTTTCTTACCAAAAGACCATTATTACTTCTCATACTAATAACACAAAGTTTTATTCCCCTGACTTTCCTATAGCCAGAGAAATTTGTTAGAACTGTGGAAGGAGGATCTGACTTGAGCTCAAGAAAAGGATAGAAATCTAACAAAGAAACATATAAATGTTCCCTCCTAAAACACAGCAATTCAAAAGAATAATCATAAATTAACTTATTTTCTAGCATCAATTTAGCTATTTGTCCTCAAGTTTAATTTTTAGAGGTTAAATAAGACATTACAATTTAGCTGGTATTACACATTGCTTTCAGTAATATGGTTTGCTAAATAACCCACATTAACTGGATTTATACAGCATGTTAAGCTAAAATTAGTTTTCTCTAAACCTTAACTGGCTGGCTTCACTCACCTACCAAACCAAAATCTTAGCATTGTGTGTGAAAGCAGCTTATAACCATTGGTAATTTCTCAATGTGAGTCAAAACTGCTGACTCCTAGATATTATTGAAGCAGAACGATGACGAGATGCAAAACAGCAGGAGAATAAAATAAGCTACTTACTTACATTGCCTATGTGCTGAGATATTACAAATCAAAACTGTGGCTTGGTCCAGAAGAAGGAAGCTTTCTACTCTGGCGAGTACGCAAAACATAAAATAAAATTAAGAATATAAACAGTTAAAATTACAGCTAATCCTCACTTAAAAATGGTAATTGGGACCAGCAATTCTGTCACTAAGTGATGCTGTCATAAAGCATGTTACAATTTACAACGTCAGCTGCAACAGTCCCGGCTGCTATTGCTAGGGGAATCCTATGCAGGTTTTGTGATCTTGCCATTTGAAACCTCCTGCCAGCTTCCCCCACTGAAACCAGCAATGAAGGTCACAAATGGCTATCACTTGACCACTGTCACTTTGTTGTACGCCACTTTGTTGTACCGCAACTGTTGTAATTGTGAGTTGGTTGCCAAGTACCTGAATTGAGATCACATGACTGTGGGGATGCTGCAACAGCCACAACTATGAGCAAAGCCGGATGTCCCCCTTGTTTGGTGCTACGGTAACTTGGAAAGGCCATTGAACGAGGACTATCTATAACCATGATGGCGAACTTATGGCATGCCAGCCCAGCTCTACCACACATTTGCGCGTGCCCCCAACCGGCCACTTGGTCTTTAGATCTCTGCCCACATGTGGGGAGGGGGGTACATGCGGGGAACACACGAGTGCATGCCTGGGGGGCCGGGGGACATGCGTGGCGATGCAGTTTGGTGCAGAAGTCTTTCCAGGCCCAAAATGGGTCACGGGAGGGCCTCGCACGGCACCCCATTTCGGCTTCCAGGTTGGTGGAGGAGGCTCCAAGCCTCCTGCACCAACCTGAAAGCCAAAAAGGGGCGGGGAGGCCAGGGCGCATGCACTGGGGGGGCAGGATGCATGCATATGAAAGGCTCACCCGGGGGTGGGGCGCATGCATGGGGGAGGTGCTTGCATTGCATTTTGGGGGTTCGGCCATGCATGCATTCATTTGCGCACTCATGCGTGTGCTTTGGGCACTCGGCACCAAAAAGGTTAACCATCACTGACCTATAAAGTCAAAACTTAATTACAAATGCTAAAATTGTCTAACTATTAAAGCTTAGCAAAAGATAAGCTGCTTTACATTTTTCCTAAACATAAAAGTAGAGAGTCCAATGAAACTCCTTCAAAAGCATGTGTTATGCCTGGAAGCAATTCAGCAGGAAGATGGACCAGAAAAATGGGCATCTTCAAAAAATCAGATCTTAAAAACCAAATAAGGACTTAACAGAGAGGTAGTCCCTTAGTCAGTCTGGCCCTAAACTGTTTAAAGAGTTTAACATTCAGGACAAACAACTTACAATTGTCCCTGGTAAGCAGTTAACAACCTGTATCATATTATCAGAGGAACTGAGGCAAATAACAAAATGAGCATTGCAGCATTGTGACATTTTTGTATGTGCGCTGTGACATTGCATGGATATACATAAGGGTAGAATTTGCATTGTGACATTGTAGTGTTTTTTTTAACCATCTTAGGGGGAAAAAAAGATTCTGCAGATTCCTCTGCAATATGACCTTATGCTTTGTATTGATTGGTAGATTAGTTACTGCATTTTTTTTTTATAAACAGCAACCTCTGGACACTTTTGAAGGATATCTTCAAAACAGCATGGGTAGGTTGTAGTGAAAGCAGGCAATGAAGGTGTGGTTAATCGCTAAGTCTAAGCAGCTCAGTTATAGCTGGTGCACTTGGCAGATTTGTGCAAAAGTATTCCTTGCCATAGCTTGTTATAGCTGTTGAGCCTAGTGACAGCTGAGGATTGGTAAATATTCCAAGGCTGCAGATCTGCTTTCTTGTGGAAAGGCAACCTATCTAAAAACAGGTTGAACTTTAATCCATAAGTGACATTTCCTATTCACCAATAGTTTCTATGTTTGCCTGGATTTAATCAATCCATGGATGATGAATATATTGCCCCTGACTTTAAAGCATTCTTTTAAAATAAAAAGTAAACACTTTTTGTAAAATACCTGACAATGTTTAGTAACGATGTTTTGTTTATTTTTTTCTTCCAGGAAACTCAGGCATATATGAATGTCTTTTCCTGTTTCTACCACACAGTATTTGATCCTTCCAATAGCCCAATGCAGCACATTATACTTAAAAAGAGTGGCTGGTCCCAGATGACTTTTGCGAATAAGTAATTGCTCATAATAATGTATTTGGTTTTAAACCACTGCTTGAATTACATGGAGCAAGATCAGCACTCACTATAATTTGAGCACAGACTTAAATAATAAGTTCTTTCCCACCAAAGTATTGCATTATGTTTTTAATATTGCATTATGTTTCCAAAGGAAGGTGTTGCATCTTTGAAAGACAGAAATGTCACCCTTTAAATATTGTTAAAACTTATAAAACATTTCAAAACTGTGTTGGATATCTCTAACCACTGGCCATTCTCTTATCCTACTAATCTAGGCTAATGAAAAGAGACACAAATGGAGCAGACATTTTAAGTATACATATTTATCTTTTATATAAATTAATGTGTTATATTCAGTGCGCAGGTGGTCAAGAATGGAGGCGAGGCGGCAAAGTAAAGCTAACACTTTTATTCTAACAATGGTTGCCAAACGGGGCTGCTAACACAGAGCCCGCTCAGCTGATGGCAACGGGGAAAATTCCACAGCTCTTTTATACTGAGCTGTCAGACGTGGCAGCCAATCACATTCGAGCATAGCGCCCTCTAGGAAGCGGACCAGAGTGGAGACTTCTGAAAACAACAAATAGAAATATGTTCTCATGAACATAGGTGATGCTTCCATTCATGGAAGTGTCTGAGATCCAGTGAAAACTTCTAATGGGAGAAAAAGAAACAATATGCAACCATTTTACTTTTCCATTTCTCCCTTCCACAAAGAAGTCAACCAAAGGCTTGACGGCTATGGCCGGGAGGTCTTTTTATCAGGTTCGCCTGATTCGCCAGTTGCGTCCCTTTCTGGATCGGGACTCGTTAAATACGGTCACTCATGCCCTCGTCACTTCACGCCTGGACTACTGTAATGCTCTCTACATGGGGCTCCCCTTGAGGAGCACCCGGAGGCTCCAGCTGGTCCAGAATGCGGCCGCGCGGGTAGTTATGGGAGCAGCATGGCACTCCCATGTGGCTCCCCTCCTGCGCGAGCTGCACTGGCTCCCTGTGGTCTTCCGGGTGCGCTTCAAGGTCTTAGTTACCACCTTTAGAGCACTCCATGGCTTAGGACCGGGGTACTTACGAGACCGCCTTCTGCCACCAATAGCCTCTCACCGCCCAGTACGCTCCCATAGAGAGAGACTTCTCAGGGTGCCATCAGCCAAACAGTGTCGACTGGCGGCCCCCAGGGGGAGAGCCTTTTCTGTGGGGGCACCCACCATCTGGAACGAGCTCCCCCCAGAGATACAGAAGATTCCGGATCTGCGCACTTTCCGCCGTGCCCTCAAAACATTCCTGTTTCAGCAGGCCGGCCTGGCCTAACTTTCCCTTTATATTGCTTTCGATTTTATTTTAAACTGGGATGTCTTGAATTATCTAGGACCAGAGTGTTTAGTATATTTTAATTGGTTTTTGTTTAATTAACATTTGTATTACATGTATTTTTTATCGTTCGCTGTTCACCGCCCTGAGTCCCTCAGGAATAGGGTGGTATATAAATTTAATAAATAAATAAATAAATAAATAAATAAATAAATAAATAAATAAATAAATAAATAAATAAATAAATAAATAAAGGAACACAAGCAAGGTTGTGCTGGAAAGGCTGTGAAAGAAGATGATCTTTATTAGTTTTTTACTAGCTGGAGAAGTAACGAAATAAAATAGAATGAAAATAGTTATTCTGACTATTGACTCTGACATATATTCAAGGTTTTGGGGAATAAAATCAAAATATTTGATTGAAATATTTAAATTATTTTATAAAGAGGAGCTATGGAATGTAGACAGTAGAAAGTAGACAGTGGAAAGACAGTAGTAATAATGCTTTTCTAAACCTGGTGTTTATATACATGTTGCATTACAAATATATGTTATATTACATCTCCACAGAGGTGGTATTCAGCCGGTTCGATTTGGTTTGGGCAAACTGTTGGTGGAAATTTGGCCAAGGTTGCCAAACCGGTAGCAATGGCCGGCTGGCCACACCCCCAAACTAGTCCCGATTGCCGCTCGCTTGCCCCGCCTGCCATGTTCGTTGCTGCCATGTTCTTCGCGCACGCGCATCTCATTGCCTTGCAAGTCCAATGGGATGTGCATGCATGAACGTGGCAGTGACAGCAGCAGCTTTTTCCGCGACCTCTGGTACTTTTTGGGAGGTTTATTTGCCAGCCACTTTCCAGCAGTGACGGCTGGCTGGGGGCCGCCAAAAACTCCAGTCAGTTTGCCTTCCGGACTCTGGACCAGCCACCATGGAAGGTAAGCAGCCTGAACAAAGAGGCAGTGGTGGGGGAGAAAGAGGGTTTAAGGCCGGGGCCACTAAAGGAGGGGAAACGGGGGCAACTGGCGAAGGGAGGGTGGATAGGTGGAAATTCCAAAATGTTTCTACCTTTTCCTATGGGTGTGGCTAGGTGGGGGAATCATGTGACCGAGTGGGCATGTGTGAAATCAAGTTGGCCACGCTCACTCAGTCACATGCTCCCCCCCTAGCCACACCCACCGAACCGCTAGCAAAAAATTTTGAAACCCACCACTGCATCTCCAGCCTAACATTCCCTTTTGGGGAATCCTGAGTCTCCCAAATGTGTGCAATTTTAAGTTTAAAGTATTAGTATTTACAGTTCTTGGAAAATAAATGTTGGTCATCTGTTCTAAATCTTAGAAGACCAAGATGTCAATGTACCAAGTTATCAGTCTGAAATACAGTAGTGTTTCCAAATCTGGGCTTGCAAAAAAATCAGACACCACTAGATGGCAGTAAAATATTAGTTTTCTTTATCTCTGCACTTCTGCCATCTCTTGACCACATAGATTTTTGCATCTCAAATCTGGCAGCTACACTCTTGCGATATCAATTATATCTTTTCAGTAACATGTACAGTATCTGTTCCTGCCATGGGACATATATAACTATTGCCAAAAAGAGAGCGCTCGCGTGCCACCAAGTGCCGAAAAGGAAGCACTTCGCATGCTCGTCAGGGTCATGACCAGAAAGAGGACTGCCCGGGGGGCATGGGCTCGCCGGATAAGGTACTTCCAGTTTCTGGCATGTGCATGCGCACTGGCAAACAAGTCTTCCGGTTACTGCCGCACATGCACATGCGCAGATCAGCTGGCCTGCATGCATGCTCACGCTGCAAAACAGAAGATCAGCTCTTCCAGTTTCCTGCACTGCCACATGCACAAAGGCCAGCTGATCATCACATGTGCATGCGTGCCAGAAACCTGGAAGAGGAATGGGCAACGCCACACGTGCCAGGCAACATGGTTCCGCGTGCCACTTTGGGCATGCCATAGGTTCACCATCATAGAGATAGACACATTATGTTAGGGCATGGTTTGCTTAACCCTGATTTCTTGAACCCCACATGGTTAGGCTCATATAATATTATAACCCAAAATCAAGCCACATTTTTTATTCCTCATACTGCTTTTCAGTCACGCCATATAAAATTATTTTGATTATAAAACAATGCAGAAAAATTATGTTCAGTGACTATTCATTCAGTTAGTCTCTGAGTGTGAGGGTATAAAGCAAATTAGTCACATTAATGGCACCCAAAGCAGACAAGTTGTTCACTTAACCTCCTCCAGGCATACTTCAAATATGTTGGTGAGGCAGTATAGAATGGTTTTTTTTTATTTTTATTTATTTATTTATTTATTTATTTATTTATTTATTTATTTATTTATTTATTTATTTATTTATTTATTTATATTTATTTATTTATTTATTTTTATATGCCGCCCTTCTCCGGAGACTCAGGGCGGCTTACAATGCGTTAAGCAATAGCCTTCATATTTTTGTATATTTTATACAAAGTCAATTTATTGCCCCCACAAACCGGGTCATTTTACCCACCTTAGAAAGGATGGAAGGCTGAGTCGACCTTGAGCCTGGTGAGAATTGAACTCGCAGTAATTGCAGGCAGCTGGATGTTAAATGCTGCCTTAGTAGGAGGCATTAGCCTCCTACGCCACTCAGGCTCATCTCCATCCCAAATCCTGTAAACTCTGTCTTGTTTTTATGTCATGTTTCCAAGTAGAGCTTTTATGCCTATAGCTGAAATCCAGAATTTACATGTCATACATATCACAAGATAAAATTACAAACTACTGTTCTCAGTCCCTCAACAGCATTGCTGATAGTTGTGGATACAAGAGCTCTGCCTTCTTTTCCCACTGTACAGCTAATGTTCACAAGAAACTAAAATTTGGTGATGGGTTTCTGGGGGAGAGAGAGGAGGTTAAGATGTGTCTGTGAGTGAAACACAGAAAATATAAAAAGGTATGTGTTCATAGATATACGTGGGAGCCAGAGCTCCAACCTTGTAGGGTATTTGGCGATCAAAGCCACAAATATATCCAAACCTTGTAAAATTAAGCCACAGGTTCCCATACTGTGAGCCATGACCCCTAAGAGGTTGTGAGCAAATTCAGTGGGTGGGGAAAATGCAGCTGCCAGAGCCAATAGGGGAATGTGCTTCATCATTGCTCAGCTGTTGGCTCAGCTGTCCTTCCACCCACATAGGTGATGCTGAATGATTCTTGCTTCTTCCTCAGCTGCTCAGCCTTCCTTCTAGCCTCAACGCTCTTCTAGACCATTGGGCTAGAAACAGTCTCAGCAACATCATCCAGGAAAGGTTAGTAGAGAGGCTAAGCCTGCCTCCATCCAAATATGAAACTGCACATAAGTCCATGTTGTCATGTATACACACCATACCCATGTTGCTTGGACTTGTGCATTTGGTCATACAATATCCTAGGGCAGGGGTCTGCAACCCTTAAACACTGAGAGAGCCATTTGGACCCGTTTCCACAGAAAACAAAACACCGGGAGCCACAAAACCCAGGTGGGCATTGCCAACTTGACATCTCTCCCCCACCCAGTCACATGACTCCCTTAGCTACGCCTACCTAGCTGGTCATTAGGGCAGAGAACTGGTTGTTAAAAAGCACAGGAAACCACAAAACCCTTTTGACATCTCTCTCTCTCTCTCTCTCTGTCTCCCCCCTCTCTCCCTATCGCCCCCCCTCTCTCTTATGCAACAGAATTCTCAGAAACGATGAGGATGACGACAACACACAAGATAATGAGATTGTATAAAAAGAAACAGGCACTGGAAAGTCCCCTCCTCCTCGCATTTAACTAAGTCCTGAAGAAGGATCATTAGTGGAAAAACAGAAATGTGTGTGTGTGAGAGCAAAGATGTGAAAATTTAGTGAGTTTATTTTGCACTTTTTTTCTTCTTCATCATCATCACTGTATCATTATTATTATTTAAATATTACTTTATTAGTATTAATGCTATTGTTGTTAGTGTGCTTTCCAATGTGACACCGATGAAAATGTTATATAGTACATTGAAAAAAAAAATTCTACACACTTTAGCCCATCTCAGCTGGCCCTCTCCAGGCCACTTGTCCTTTGGCACAGCTCTCACATTACCATCCCCAATGGGCAGCCACGTTGATTTTCTTCCAACTCCTGTATCCCTAAATAGAGAAACTGTTCATGCTGTTATTTCAGTTACCCCGAATGGGAGAAGTGGCTGTCCTGAGTCTGCTCTTTTTTTGGAATGAGGATTCTGTAAATATGCACCCAGTTTGTGGAAGAAATACCTCTAGTTCTTGTTTCATCTGGAATTAGGAAAGTGGATGTTGCCCAAGACTTTTGTCTGTGATCTGTCAACTCTTCCTTTTAGGGAGGGATCACCTTAAATAGACTGAGGCTGTGCTGATTCCTATGTGGTATCCAGTGTATTGGTAAATTGTATTCATGGGAAAAGGGGGCTCCATATAAATTCCTGTATTATTTTAGGGGGATCATGGCACCATAAAATTTGAGAGTAACTTGGTTAAGTGAACAAAATATAATTACACATCATGCAACATTCCATTCCCACCAGAAGATTGTAGTTTAAAGACTCTACTGCTGTTTTGAGTACAATTACTGTGAATAGGAGCCATGAGCACAGTGAGATTAATTTGTAAGCAAACATGCATTTGATTGGCCTGTATGTCAATGTTAAAAGCTGATTAAACAAAAAGATACCATGGCAAATGGGAATTTTCCCAGGCATTTTAATGAAGTGACAATGCAGACAAATGTGAGAAATCTTTTTTAGGAGGTTTTTTTTTTAGAAAGAAACATTTTTTTATTTTTTTTCCTAACCCCATATTATTTTCTTAAAAATTCATTTCATTTTTAATATTCAGTACATAGTAATATTTGACCTCTAATATAGTACTAAAAAGCAATAAGGTATTTCCAATTATATAAATATTTGATCTTGAATATATCACATCAGGCAATTAGGTATAACTAGTAATTTTGGTAGATTCCCAAATGCAAAAGGATTTCCTTTATTTTCAAGCCAAAATAAACTAGGAGGCCAAAAACACTGAGTATTTTCAGGAATTGACATTGACAACTGACGAAGCACCGGATTGTTTTGGCATGTAATTCATGTAGCTAATCTTTTCAGGACTAGATTTATGTTATTTAACTGAGTCAATTTACCATGGTAAACTAAGAAAAAGTTCCGTCTTGTTTTGTTTCGTTTTTGCTTGCTTGTTTTGTTGACTACCCACTACGACTGCTGGAAACGGGCTGAATGAAAGCATATGATTTAAACATTTTTAATGCATTTTAAATTAGCTGAGGTTTAAGTGAGTTGAAATTAAATCTCTTCCAGTGACCTCTGTGGATCTTTTATTTATGTTAATGTCCACTCTCCCATATATTTAGCTCAAAAATATATTCGAGCTTTTTACATTTTTCAAGGAGACTCATTAATTTCATCAGATAGTATCCTGCAAGGTAGAGATTGAGACACAATAAACTACATCAAGAATTTGTTCTAAACCACAGAACATTGCAAGAACATTATTCATATATTGGAATTTATAATCCATTAGGATTTCCTTGCCTTTGGTGCCATGAAATAGAAAATGGGATATGTGTTTAATAAAATAAGGGAAAGTTTAATAAGATACATTTGTGATCATTTATCTATTCTATTGTAGCTAGGCTCAGGTTAGAAGAGTTAAGATTAGCTCAGCTTTGGCAAATAACATTATAAAGATAAATCTCTGCTTCTTTAACAAACTATTTAACCATTTATTTGAAGAGTTCATTGACTCATTTGAAATCAGGCAAAACTTTTTGTGAACATCATTCCACAGACAGAGCACTACAGTTCAAGAACTAGCTTTTTTATTAACACTGTACAATAATCTAGAATCACTGGAGGAAAGACTTAGAAAATGATGTTTGGGCATATTTCTGAAAGAATAGGCTACCTTTCTGCATGTTCATCATCCTTTGGCAGTATAAATATTTGTCATATAAACAACCTTCCATTCTATATTCTGAGTTCCTAGGAAAAAGTCTACCTTCCAGAAGTCTTGGCTATTTGTTTTAGCAGATTCTATCTCTATCTTATTAAAGGTAATCCTCAACTTGTGACTGGTCACTGAGCAGCCATTCAAAGTTCTGACAGATTTCCAAAATGTACTTGCAACTTGGATTCAAAATTCTGACAGCTGCTCTCCACCCAACCCCCAACCCCATAAGTGATTGCATTTTGGGTGCTCAGCAACCGGCCCTCATTTATAGTCATTTGCAGCATCCTGTGGTCTCAAATGTGATTTACACATTTTTTTGGGGATGGAAACTGGTGATTACTTCCAGCAAAAAACACCTATTTTGGACATTGAGTTTGCTTAACGACCATGATTGTAAGATTTATTATTGTAAGCTGCCCAGAGTTACCCTGTGGTAAGATGGGCAGCCAATAAATTTTATAAACAAATCTATCCATCCATCCATCCTACCACTGCAAAAATGTCATAAAATCAGGTTAGTCACATGGGTGCCTCATCTTACAACCATCATGAGATATGACAAAAATTCCAGCTTCCGTTATAGTTGTAAATCGAGGACTACCTGCATAACATTTTCTAATAGTTGGACCAGTCTGAAACAGAACGGTCCAACTATTCTCTGAATTGCATTATGTACCCTAAAATAGGTTGAAATAAGATTATTTAACTGAGTGAATTATTCAACTCAAGGGGCAGAAGTCTTCAAAGAATTATTTAAAGCATAGGATTATTCAGAAAAATTATTCAAAGAGAGAGAAGTATTTTCAGGGATATATATTTATATAGTACAGAAAATTATCCGTCACTATTGCATTCTATATTTGACACTATAATAATATTTGACACTAATATAATAATAGCATATTATTTTTAATTGTATTTTCCAACTTATATTCCAGCTGTATATTGCAATGTCAACATAAACATTATTAACATCAGCAATTACAGGAATATTCTAAAGATAAAACAAGAGATACCAGTGCTATAGTCAATAAAACAAGATGCCATTGCTTTTTACTATTTAAATCAGAAAACATTTTAATACTTTATTAATCATTTATGTTTACGACAAGTTAGCATTATGTTGCTACCAGAGGAGCACAGGACAAAAATATTAGTATTTTTTAAATTGTTACTCAAATGCTTTCTCAATATCTGGTCCATTGTGCCCAAATAATATGTGCCCAGCATTTAATTTCTTAATTATTGGAGAATCTATGTATTCATGAACATAAATACATCCATGTAGCTCTGAGTTTCCATGTATTTTTGTAGAATTGTAAGCCACAGCCGCCTATGGAAAGTTCAACAATCACATTGTGGTCATTAGCTAGAGCACAACTGAACTTCGACAGCAGCACATGAACCAGAAACCAATGCTATGCACCCAGTAACTATAGCTTTTTCAAATATTACTCTGGGCAATGAGAAAGTCAATGTCAGCCCCCAGGGGGACAGCGTTCTCTGTGGGAGCGCTGACCCTCTGGAATGGGCTGCCCACCGGCCTCAGGACAGCCCCTGACCTCCTCTCCTTCTGCCGCGAATTGAAGACGTCGCTTTTTCACCAAATGGGCTGAATCTGTAGGGGAGATTTTTTAATAATTTTAATTAAATTTTTAATTAATTTTAACTAATTTTAAATTGACCTTGATGTTTATGTAATTTTTTTTTGTTCCTTCTTGTAAGCCGCCCTGAGTCCTTTGGGAGAAGGGCGGCATATAAATTACATAAATAAATAAATAAAATAAATATTAGGAGACAATGTTAATGCATACCCAAGTGTCAACAAGGAGGAATCTGATTGTCTTATGCATGACCAGCACTGTGCACAGAAGACAACTTATGAACACTGCATATGTGTTGGAACAGCAACCTTCAGAATTCCTGGCCAATATGAATAACCCCAGGCACCTCAGAAAGTTATAGTCCCAACAAATTTATCTGGAGCAGGGCTGAGAAATAAACATTTGAAATAATGAGGAACTTATAATTGCTAACTAAAAAATTAACAACAGAATTAAATAAAAGTTCATCAGAACAAAGAATATTCCTATCAAAGTCCTACATTGTTTCCGAATGGAAAACTTCCTGTTAGTATTATAATTTGAATTTAATAACAGTTAAAAACCATTTCCAATTGGGAATTTAATTTACCACTGGTAGTACTGGCAGCAAGCTATTACCTAGTTTCTGGATCTCTCTAAGTAAAAGCAGACACTTCACAGGGTGTATTGAAATGTGTATCCCGAAAACTTTAGACAAAATAATAGTATATGTTTCTGTCTTCTAAAACATCCCACCTCTAAGTTGTTTGCCCAGAGAATAAATTGAATTAAAGGCAGTTGGGATTCAAAGTTAAATCACATTATCTATTGAACTTAATTTGAGCTATTGGCAAAAGTAGGGGATTTACATCAAATGCAAAACGATAATCAACAACTGTGGTAAGGATTTAAAATAATGTTCATCTAATTCTCTCATAGATTTCCATATAGACAATATGTGAAATGTGTATGCAGAGAGACTCAGTAACAGTAACAGAGCTGGAAGGGATCTTTTGGAGGTCATCTAGTCCAACCCCCTGCTCATGCAGGAGACCTGTACTAGGGATTCGAACTGCCGACCTTTCTGATCGCCAAGCTCAGTGTCTTAGCCACTGAGACACCTAGTCAGGATCAATTTGCCTCTTGTGCAGAATATAGTAGAGTTTATAAACCGCATGTAAAATGCCAACCTTACTATGGATTAATAATGGAGAATGGCATCTGAGAATTCCTTTTAAGAGCTGAATATCCAGATGTGTCTGGATATGTATATCAGATGCATGTCAAGCTGTGTTCCAAAGTCAGAAAGTCAGTGCTGGTTTGGTTCTGAAATTCAGACAGCATAACTCATTAAACTGAAGTGCATTTTTCGATGCCTACCAGCAACAGAGGGAGAAAACATATACGGTAGTGGCATAGCTGAAGTATTTTCTATATGCAGATATGGGGCTCTAGGGCTCAATAGAGAAATATATTTTTAATAGCGGGCAATCAATACCTCAGGTACTTATGGAGCCCATGAAGGGCAGGTACCAAATGCTTTCTTTTATCATCACGAAACTGGATACTGCACATATGTTATTAAGAAAAAGGGCTTCCATTGTAAATTTCATAATAAAGATCCCACTTAATTTTATCTTTAAAGTTGTACATAGCTTTGTTACCATGAAAGGGGTTGGGAAAAAATTATTTCTTTTTCAGTTGTTTCCCTTTCCTTAACCACAGTACAATGCCATCCCAATAATCGATTCTTTCGGTGTTTTCACTTGAAATTTGACAGATCATTTGAGAATAGAATCCGAAACTGTAGAATAGCCACTTACAATGCCACTTCTAGTGCTCTTGTTGATTAAATTAGCACATAGATGATGCTTACCTAAACTGGGTGACCTGAGAAGTCCACAAAATGGTGATGCCAATAATTTTCCTTTGTAGTCCCCCAACCATTCTTGGAGCTAAGCAGACCCCCCTCTGGCCACTACACTGGTCAAAAACAGAGGCTTGCAATTCACACTAGAACAGCTCTCAGAGGAATCAAGCAGCAAAGAGTGGGCCTCCCCAAAATAGATCACATACAATCTCTTTGAAATAAATCTTAGTGTAGAAATTATTTAAGATTTCATAAAAGCCTTTTAAAGAGATCCTAATGCTTTTGGTCTGAGGTTTTCAGAGCTGACAAAATTCATGATATGAAACGAGTAAAAGGTAATTAGATTTCAGTATGGTACCAATTTCACACACTGAGATTAAGAGTTTGTAACTGCTATTGCCTCTATAATTATAGAGAATAATACATGAAATTATGTTTGGTATGCATGTAAATCTATGCTCCCAAAAGAGATATTTTCTTGGCAATGTAACACAGCCCTTGCCTTTTGATATTCCGTCTGTTACTAATATCTCTCTGTCTTCCCTTACAGTAACAGTGAGAATATCCTGAAGTAAATTTTCTTAGCAAAAACAGCTTGGTCATTTATATCGTATTACCCTACACAGAATAGTTTTACTAACCCTTAAAAGCTAAATAATGTTAAAATAGTTATTTCCTAAATATCAGGATATCTACAAACCTAAGCAGGCAATATAGAATTTCTACTACAATTAAAGAGGTTCACATTTTATAAATATGATTATGATCACAGCATAATAGAAACTAGAGAGTGAGTTTGGTGTAAAAGTTAAGGTACAAGGCTAGAAATGAGGAGACTATGAGTTCTAGTCCTGCTTTAGGCATGAAGTAATTTATATCATATTACCCTACATAGTAATAGTTTTACTAGATGACTTTGGGTCAGTCACATTCTCTCAACCATAGGAGGCAGACAATGGCAAACCACTTCTGATATGCTTGCCAAGGAAACTGCAGGGACTCCTCTAGGAAATTTCCAAGAGTCAACATTGATTTGAATACATTCACACAAAATAGAAACTAGCACCAAAATCTAAAATACAAGTACTCTGAAATTAAAGGGATTTACTTGTTCCATATTAGACATAACATTGCAGAAAAAATTCCTATACTAAATCGTTTATTAAAAACTATCAAAGGAAAACCCTATAATATTGTTTTCATATTCACTGCTTACTGAGATTACACTCTTACATTTCTTTACTGGTTGATTAATCATGTTTAAAAGATATCCATGTCTGCAATTTTGGGAATTCTTTGACACCTTCCTTGAATCAAGCTCCCTTTTTTTAATCTCTGAAAGTACAAAAATAGCAATAAAGTTGGCAAAGAAGTAATTTGATTCACTTTAATCACATTTAAAATGGGTACTTCTACATTCCACTTAGCTAGGACTCCAGAAAAGATGATGGAATTGTTCCATGAATTACATTGGAACAATTAATTATAAAGAGGAAGAAAAACATTTTATAGCTGGTTCCCAAGTAGAATCTGTTTGCAGAATTAACTCAACCATGGTTATTCAATTCAGCTTTCTAGATTTACATCATATATAAAACCACAAACTAATCATAAGGATTAGATTTTCACAACTTGCTAGGCAAAAATATGATAAGACTATTGTGCTTTATATACACACGTGAAAAGTCAGATATAGCCTTATCAGATCTAACTGAGAAGCCTTCATTTCAGAAGACAATATAATACCTAATCTAAATCAGGAAGAGTTTTAAAAAAACAAAAGAAATATAGGCACACTTGGAACAAGAAAAAAGTTGCCTCCCTAAACACATTTTAAAATTTGTTGGTTTTAATTAGCAAGGGTAGAGTTTTTAAGTTAATGTGTTTAGTCGGTTCGTTTTAATTTTCTTGCTTTCATCATTGCTGTATTCTAGTACTTCCCAAACATGAAAACAATTATAAATTGCTTTACTCTTTCATCTCCTATTGTTATATGACAAATGCTGAGGAACCATGGAATGAATTATCGTTTCCTACCACCAAATAAGCAACTCAAAGAAGGAAAGAAAAACACTTTCATTTTTTCAAAGCTAATAAATTTATTTCGGATTTTTGACATGTGCTGTAGTTAGTATGCATATTAAAGTTCTACAGCATTTATTTATGAAATTTATATATTGCTGCAATTCAGTTGGACTGTAGTAGAACATAATCTTGAACCCTGGTTAAAATACAGTATTTCAAGAAAACTCTGCCCACAGCCTCGAGTTTGATCCTGATGGGGCTCATGGTTGCCTTAGCCTTCCATACTTCCAAGGTCAGTAAAATGAGGACCCAGATTGTTGGGGGCAATATGCTGACTAAGCAAGTTTATAAACTTGCTTAGATAGGGTTGAAATACACTATGAAGCGGTATATAAGTCTAAGTGCTACTATTGCAATTGCTATTGAGACAGCAGCAAATTTGATTGAGTTAAATAGGCCCATTGACTACATTCCGCTTATTTTTTTCCATTCTGATGCTGCAAGTCCTCCTCTTCAGCTCAGATTGAACTCAGCTCCACTATAGTTAGGACATGAAAGTTAGGACAGCTAGGACCGCTCATTGCTCCAGATATAAGGCTCTCATACAGCCCTCAATCCCTTTTCTTAGACTACTCTTACTATTTGTTAGGATTTCAAGACAGTAGAACATAGCAGAATGATATATAAGTTGTGTTCCTGCAACATATTAACCCATAATTAAACAAACCATGGTTTACAGTATTCAAGTAATCCAATTTCTAGATTTGTGCAATGCAAGCCATAAATTAACTACACAGACGAAGTTCATCCCCCATATTTGAATAAAAAGGTTATTAAGGATTCAACATAAATAAACCCAATATATAGTTTATAGTGGCATCTGTGGAGGTAAGGATTGTCAAAATCTGCAGAAGGGAGATAGATTCAATGGCGCAATCTAAACATCAACACTTTTCTACCTGTATTAGTGTTACCTGCACATACAAAAGGGGCAGGGCTTCTATTGTGATGCCAAACACATCATCTTTCAGATAACAGTCCCTGCCTTCCTGTGAACACCCTTGGTACTTTATGATCATCCATATACAGCTTCCTTTATTTCAATGAATTATTTCCTGATGCAGGCCAGTTTTTTTTTAATTGCTTTATCAAAACTTTTGTTCCTTTAATAATTCTAGTGATAGTCAATACTGGAATAAAAATCATGTACATTTGTCCCAAACATCTGCTCTTTGCTAGGGTTCACAGAGTACACTATCATAGGATAGCATTCTTCAAACTGCTATCATGTATGGGACTCACTTTTTCAGAATTATAGCCACTGGCCACGCTAATTGGGGATTTTTGGAGATATAGGCCTCAACCTATCCAGCGGGCATAAGCTGAGGAAGACTACTATGAGTTGTTTATAATGCTTTCCTATCTTCGCAGCTGCCATTCCTCTTTCTGAGGCCTAACCCAGGTGTCAAACTCGCGATCCGTGGGCCAGATGTGTCATGCGCTGGCCATGCCTACCCCGGTTTTAGCGAAGGGGGAAAAAGTCACCATACGTCACGTGACGACAATGTGATGCTGCGAGTTTGATACCCCTGACTTAACTGATTAATGCATTAATCTACTGATTTTCTTCAAACCTATTATATTGAGAACTATGGCACAGTATCTTGTGAACACTTGACAATTTTTACTTATTCTTTTGATTCAACATCACATTAAAATTTGATTTTGCCTTTTCTGATGGACAATGATGAATTATGGAAGAGTGGATAAAACTAATAAAGCAGATCAAGTCTTGACCTGCACATACAATTGAATTGACATATTCCTTTAAGAGCACAGAATGATCCATCTACCAGATGCATTATTGTTCCTATCCTCTGTTTTAACTGACAGCCTCCAATTCAGAGTAATTTGTATGAATGTGTTTGCCATCTCTATAAATGCAAGCCTAGCTACTAAATTGTCAAGAACAGAGGGTTAATGTAGAGAAGTTGCCATAGGCGATTGAATAAAATTAACCCATACTCTGACAGGATGACACTCTGACAATTTAATTGCTGCATCCCATCTATAATTAAATATTGCATCTAAAAGCAATTACGAAGTTGGAAAAAATATAGGGCTAAACCTAGATGCAAGAAAATCACAAACAGCTTTAAGAACACACATCATTATTTTTCAGATGACACAAAGTAAAATACTACAGATGTAATGAAGTACTGTATGTTCCAACTCAATTAATATATGGGATTCAATAAACTGGGAATGAAGATCCTGTGACTCTCAGAGGTTGCTGAATTCCAATTCCCCAAAGTCTCAGCTAAGGTCTAGTGCAGCAGTTCCCTTGGGGATATCAGAGACTCTTTCTGGGGTGGGGGGGAGGGGGTATACAAAGCCAAATAAATATGTTAACATTTCTCAATTTTAATTTCTAATTCAGTAGTACAATAGTGGTAGATATAACTCATATAAACCAAAATTCAATCATTGTTAAGTATGTAAAGGAGTTCTGAGAATGAAATGTTTGAGAACTGCTAAGAACATAGGTATCCATTAGAAGGCACATGATGAACGTTGTGATGCCTTTTATATGCATTATCTCTAATGTTCATAAGGGATAGAAACTTGAATTACAATACTATTTTGGTCATTTTGATGAAACCATTGGATGCTGTGGATGCCTCTCTCTGGAGTGCACAAGTCCCTATGCTTAATGTTTAGGGCCTAGCATTCTTATATAAAAGTGATAAGAAACCTGTGACCTCCTAAGTATTGCTGAATTAGAAATCCAGGTTTCTTTCATTACTGCCCAAGCTACCTCTAGATTTCTGTGCTTGCTGTAAGACCATCTTTATTCTTACACCAGTCAATTATGGGGTTCAAGCACACCTTTAATTTACATTGGTAATACAAAGTTGCCAAGGTCACGCCGCTAATGCTCAAGCCTCACCTGTGGGATTATATTTCTCAAGAAACTTTCCAAAATTTCAAATCAGATGTCTTCTGGCAGTAGCACAAATACCTCGGATTATAGGCTTTATAGGTCTTGAACAGCTATTTATTTTATTAATCACATTTATATGACCATCCATGATCCATCCCACAAGAAGCAACTCTGGGTGGCATTTGCAACACTGTAAAGCATGATCACTGAGTAGAACTTCTTTGCCTAGAAGCAGAATAGCTATCTATTCATGAGCTTTCCAAGAGTATCTGTCCGAGTCAAGCTGAAGATAGAATGTTGGGCCCAAAAGACACTTCTGTTTCATGAGTGCCTTTTGACCATTAGGTCCACTTGCAAATATGTTAATGCAAGATAGACAGCAAAAGATAAAAGCCTTCAACTGAGCTCATGCAGATTTTACATTGATATTTAAGGACAAGCGAATCCAAACTTCACTTTTTGAAATGCCCATAAGTAACAGCTGAAAATACAAGAGAGAAGAAATATCCTTACTACGAAGCTCATGAAAAGAACAGTGAGCAGAACTCAGCTAAGGCAACACCCCCTTTCATTTCAAACTTCCTTTCAAATTGATATCCACCTTCACAGCAGGGTTGAAAAAATATATGGCAGCTCCTTTAGCTGAAGAAATATGGTATCTCTCTAGGTTTATGAGCTCTGAGTTTTATCTTACAGGATTTGGACCATGTGCTCACTTTCAGTTTTCTGTGCTCTCTGTCCTTTCCTTTGAGGCAGTTAAGGTCACAGCTGCTTGACTATACAATAATCCAGTGTTTGAGCAGACATTTATTTTTAAACTTGTCCACCCAGAAAGCCAGAGTTAAAAAAAGAAAGAAGGCAAAATGAACACTCTTTCAAAAGTTACAGTGTGGATTTTTAAAAAATTCAATAAAATATTTTTGAAGGAAAGAATTGTAATGTAGTTTTGCAAGGAATATTTAGTTTGCAAGTGAGGTCAAGAGACAGAGCTAACCCTGTTTTTTTTTTCCTACCCAGATGCTTAAAAAATAAGAATTCCACATCAATCCAATATCTCCATGCTGTGAGAATGGAACAAATCTAGGGGAAAAGTATAATATTCCAAGAAACTGCAGCACTGTACAACAGTGGCCTCATGCCTGATATCTTTCAAACACATCAACGGCTTTGTCCATTGGAAGATGATTCTTCATCCAAAACGGGGATGAAGGTGTTCACTTGAGGCTCTTAGTAAACTTTGTTATAACATTCTCTCATTCTCTCTTTGTTCTTTGTTTTATTACAGAAAAGCAGTCCTGCTGCAGTGGGACCTGTCATCCATAGTAAGCATGTTTCTCTGTAGAGCATAAATGCTGATCTCTAGCACTTTCCAGCATAGTGGCTGGTAACTAATTTACAGATATATGACTAAGCTAAGTTTCATTCCCCAATCAAGGTTTGCTGAGCTATGGCTTGGTTCACACAGAATTCTAAACATCACTTTCTTGTCCAACATTATTATTGAGCTCATGCATCATGAGAGGCAAAAATAAAGCTCATCCTATTATGGCTCAATGTAATATATCTTTCCCCGGTTGAAAGCCACCCTAGATGATTTTAATCAGTCTCTTTCAGATTAAACTCCTAACTAAACTCACGGAATTTTCAAATAAGATAGCGTGGACAATACATATTGCCTCAGGCTCTTTATCTCCTAGTTAGTCACTGATTTTATTTTCATTTTTTCCCCTGGATACCATCAGCTGTCACAAGCCATTATAAATCTGGATGTGAAAAGTGCACGCACATTAGCTCCACATAAGGAAGGGAAGTGCGGTTTGGAAAACTACACACATAAACACAATATCAGATCTCCCCATTAGGCTGTGAACAGATAGCGTAGCCATTCCCAACCACGTGCCCTCCACGGCTAAAAATCAAATACGGCTTAAAAAAAAAAACAAACCCCAAGCGGGGAAGCGCATTCTGGCAATACATCTGTCCATAACTCTCTATGCAAAATTCGTGCTTATTCTGCAAAATTCGTGCTTATTCTGCCACTCCCCCCCGCCTCCCCCCTTTGCTCTGGTGTCTCCTCAGCTAATTACTAACTCGTTCCCCTCCGACCCTGCCGATTCCTTCTCGTTATGCCCAACGTCGGAACCAACCGATCTCGCACACAAAGCAACCTCCATCCTTACAAGCACTGGGCGGCTCCCCGCGCCCTCCTCGTTCTCGGTTGCACACGCCAAGAAATGTGGGTTGTCAAAAAGCATATCCTACCAGGCCGGATTGGGGGGATGAGGGGCGGAGGAGAGAACCCGTCTGGTCCTCGTCCCTCCCAGCCAGTCAATTCAGCGCCTTGCCATGTCTTGAACCCGTTCGCGGTGGGCGCGCGCGACCTGCGAAGCCCCTACTCGTTCTCTCTCTCTCTCTTTTTTTTTTCCCCCTTTCTCTTTCTCTTTCTCCCTGCCGGTTGAGCTACAGCCGTGCGGCAACAGCAAAGCGGCGGGCAAATATATATATGTACATCCAAGGGACAGTCGCGCAGACTGCAAAGAGAGCCAGTTGCACCAGTCCAGAGAAACGAACAGCTGCAGCGGCGGCGGGAGCACCAAGCAACTTACAGGCTTCACTCACCCTCGGCCACTCGCTTTCTCGAGCGCGCGAGCACGCGCGCGAGTAGATCCCGAGCTCGCGCTAACCTTCCTGCATGCGCCGGCTCAGCAGCAGGAACTGCAACAGCGGCGGCAGCTGCCACCCGGAGGCAGGCAGAGACGGCGGCGGCGACGGCAGCTGGTTGGGGCACGGAGGCGCCTCTCCTGTGTTTCAAGGCGGCCGCAGCACCTGTGACCGCTTGTCACCTAGGAGCGCCCGCCTTCAGCGGCGCTTTCTCCTCCTCTCTCTCCTCCCTTCACTCTCTAGTAGCTGCGTCGCCCCCTGACGGGGAAACTGTGCGGTCTCGACGCCAGCCTTACCCAGAAAAGGGAATGGGAGACGAGGCGGCGGCGGCGGCTGCTGCAGGCTTCGAAGGAGGTTGCCTCTTCTCGCCTCGTCAGCAAGAGCAGCCCCGCTGAAAGAATGCAGAAGGAGCCGAGGTCCCGGCCTTTCTGAAGAGAGGCAGGTCGGCTCAGTTGGCAGCAAGCGAGGCGCTGCCTCCGCTTGCCTTAGGAGCGAGCGGCGTGGCCTAGGGGTTGTGTGGATGCAGAGGGAGGACGACCCCGGCACCGCGCTACTACAGGACTGAGTGGCCAGAGGTGGAGTGACGTCATTGGGTTCTGGGCTAGTGAAGTCTTTACTTCTGGGACGAACTGGGCGGTAGGAGAGCTTGAGGATCCTGCTAGGGAGAGTACAATAGAATAGCAGCCTCTAATCACGTTGGAAATTGCCTCTTAACTACTTCTACACTATTAGAAACCTTCACACCCACAAGTTTGAGAAAATGAGAATGGA
Source organism: Pantherophis guttatus (assembly GCF_059756535.1). Lineage (NCBI taxonomy): Eukaryota > Metazoa > Chordata > Lepidosauria > Squamata > Colubridae > Pantherophis > Pantherophis guttatus. Next base: position 284,130,936 of record NC_142063.1, on the reverse strand, counting down.
ATGGTATGGAATAACTGAGTTGGAAGGGACCTTGGAGGTCTTCTAGTCCAACCCCCTGCTCAGGCAGTATACCATTTCAGACAAATGGTTGTCCAATCTCTTCTTAAAAACTTCCAGTGTTGAAGCATTCACAACTTCTGGAGGCAAGTTGTTCCACTGATTAATTGTTCTGACTCAGGAAATTTCTTCTTAGTTCTAAGTTGCTTCTCTCCTTGATTATTTTCCACCCATTGCTTCTTGTCCTATCCTCAGGTGCTTTGGAGAATAGTTTGACTCCCTCTTCTTTGTGGCAGCCCCTGAGATATTGGAACACTGCTATCATGTCACTCCTACTACTTCTGTTCATTAAACTAGACATACCCAAGAGGATAGTCCTTCAAAGGTTTTTATCTTTTAGGTGGGTAGCTGGGATCTTGCAGGCATATTCCTTTCTCCCTTGGTTATTGACATGCAATGGAATGTAGTATTGGCCAATCTCTCCTTACTTTAAAAGTTCTCAACTCAGTACCAGTTGGAAGCAATTACCAATATTCCAGTAATGTTCTTGACTTGCTCTGTCATGCCTTCTTTTGGGGAAAGACTCATGATCCAAACCTAAGTAATACTTAAAATCAGGGGAAGAAACTTCAAATACATTCCATGAACATAAAGTTTTAGCTGGATTCTGATGCATACAACCACCACTGTCAGACTCCAGGCCAGATGCTTCACATGCTGGCCATGCCCCCACCTCAGTTTAGCAAAGGAAAAAATCCCGATACGCCGCAGTGATGACATGAGTTTGACACCACTAGTGTAGTGATAGTGATACAATAGTAGAATTGCTAGATTTAATCACATTCACACAACCACCATGCTTTCCATCTTAAATTCTGTTTCATATCTTGCCTTTACATTATGAAAACATCTCAATGCATAAATAAATATTGGTATGATTTTGATGCAAACAATTAAAGTAAGTTATAAATAATATAGGTATGACTCCAACTGTATTGATAGTTTGCTTGCACTTGATTTAAAAAAATACTTGAAGAAAACATTCACTTTCATATTTTTGAATCAATTCACAAAATGAAACTTGAATAGTACTTGAAATTCTCAATCATTCATATTTTTTTTAACCAAATACAATTCTAGGGTTGCCTAACTTCAGAACTACTCTGGGTTGTTTACAAATTAAAAAGAGACCTCATAACATCAAAAATGGCACTAGTTATCCAGAGGATACACCCTCTTTTTCACTTAGCACCCAATTTAAAGGGGTCTGACAATCCCTCTAGTTTAAGACCTGGAAAAAGAGCCATGCTTTGAAGACTCTTTTAAGACAGACAGAATAAGAACAGTTTAAATCTCGTCTGGGTTGCTCTTGCAAAGGGCAAGTGCTACTACAGAGAAGGCACATTTCCTGAATCCTGCTAAATGACAATTTAATTGATGGAATCCAGAGCATGCAAATCTCTGATTGTATCTAGTGGGAAAGAACCATGGGAATACATGGTCTCTTAGATAATTAGGCCCTATGTAATGTAATACTGTATGAATGTTAATCAGTACCTTGAGTTACCTATAAGTAACCAGTGCAGCTTACATTTGACAAAACCTGAAAGAGATGAGCATAGCAATATTTGTCCATCACTACTTGCATTGCCACACCTGCAAGCTTCCAAGGGATATTCAAAGGCAACTCAATGTAAAGTTCTCTGGAATAGTCTACAGATGAGATGACTAAGGCATGAATTACTCTAAAGAGAGTCAAGAGATTCAGGAATGGGCACAAGATGGATCTGTCAAAGACTTCACTAGCTATAAATGCCACTTTTTATTTGATTTATATGCCGCCCTTCTCCGGAGACTCAGAGCGGCTTACAATGTGCTAAGCAATAGCCTTCATCCTTTTGTATATTTATACAAAGTCAGTTTATTGCCCCCACAACTGGGTCCTCAATTTACGTACCTTAGAAAGGATGGAAGGCAGTAATTGCAGGCAGTTGGTCTTAATAACAGGCTGCTTTAGACCACTATACTACCAAGGCTCTTTAAACAGGAGCTGAGAGGCTAGGAACCCTCCCACATTGGGCACCAGGCCTTAATAAAAAAAGTGCAGCCCATTCAGCCCCAAAGGTAACCCCACTCCCTAAGCAGAGTAGCTCAAGAACCCACAGCTGAGCCGGAGCCTATTCCTCTCCAGCCCCCCTCCCCCAGTTTCCAACTAGTAGTGGGTTTCAATTTTGGCCACTACCGGTTTGCAGGCATGCGCGTGCTTGCGCAGAGACATCTGGGTGGGTGGCGGAGTCTCCCGCCCCTGCCGCTACTGGTTCGCCCAATCCAGGGTGAACCGGTAGCAACCCACCCCTGTTTCCAACCCCTAGTAGCCTCCAGGCACTTGACAACATTCTTAGCTAGTTGGTTGAGATAAACAATTGGGTCATATTCATATTCATATGAGTCCCTAGGGGGAGAAGGGCAGTATATAAATTCAAATATAAAATAAATAAAATATTAATATTTATTATAATGTAAGAGCTCTCCCATGCCCCTATGATTCTGGCAGGTGCACATATATCAACCGAGCAAGTAAATCAATTCTTACATATAAATTTTCTTTCTACATGTTTTCTTTAAAATGTAGTGTGTTTTAGGCTTCCATTATGTGAATAGTTTTGGCTCCCTAATAGTATGCCTGGAAAATATTCAGAAATGGTTGGGATTTAAAGAAAAAACACTTTGTATTTATTGGAGACACACTTCATGGAGAAACATTCACCATAGTTAATGCTGAATCAAGCTTTTGACACATGCAATTTTATAAACATTGGCATTCATATAGATCTGTTTTAAAAATGGCCTGGTCATTTTTGAAATGGCAAAGGAAATAGTGCCAATTTAAGAGGAATAACATTAGCTTCACCAGAATGGAAAAAAAGGAAAGGGAAAATAAAGGAAAGGAAGGAAGGAAGGAATAGATATTTCTTCCTAGATATTTCTAGCAGGTTACTGGATAGAAGATGCATTAAAAGTGTTAGAATTTTTTATAAATACTGTGAATACTTCTTAGCTAACATTCTTTAATTTTTTCCAATGACATACTCTCAGAAATTTCTATTGGCAAACACCTAGACTACACTTTTGACAGTTTTATTAAAGTTTATTTTTCAAAATATGTTACCTTTGGCAATGGCAATCCAGTGCCAAATGGCAATGGAATGAAAATATAAAATACGCTGCAAGTCTTATTTAGACTAAGAGATTTTTTTAAAAAAAACATTTCCACATAACATATTCATGCCAAGTGCAAGCATCAGGAATAAAATACACGTAACTTCTTTTACCTCAGACGTGAAACAGTATTTTTCCCACATATAGATACATATTTGACTTTTATGTTTGAAATATAGTTCATTCTCCTCACTGCAAAAAATTAACATGAATTAAAATAATTTAAAAATGTTTTTAATTGTGCTAAGAGAATATAAATATGTTATAATCGGTTCAGAGACACTGATATGAGCTAATGTTAGTTGGCTTCCCAGTTTGAAGGTACAACTTCATTTTGCATCACCCTAAACCTGCAACAATATGTACAAATAAAATTCCATGGGGGGGGGCTCTTAACAAAGAATTTTAAAACTAGCTTTGGCGTTTATCAGAATATCAATAAGCAGACACACGAGAGCATCAAAATTCAATTTTATGTACTTTAGCTATCTGAAGAGAAATAAGCAAACTTTATGTCTTGTGAAAGATTTTTTTACAGAGATTATTGTAATAATGAAATGAAAAATGGAGACAGTCACAGGAAAGTTCCTTGCTTTACTTCTAATAACATCTAAAGCCACCTCCTTATATAGCATTCTCAAAATGCTTCTCATTCTTTTAAAAGCATAATGCAGATGAATATCTCATTAATGGATATTAAATACTCTAATAATGTTCTTTGACTCTAAAGAAAAATAGTATACATGATTATACATGGCGTTACATTGTTGTGCATTCAAGATATTTCTAATAAAGTATATTGCAATAAAAGTTGAAAGTAAATGTTTTCTTCAGGTTAAACCTGGCTTCAGGTTAAACTTTGGCAACACACTTTGAACTGCAAAAACCAAACCAAAACAAAAAAGGATTATGTAGTTGTATGTATCTATGAGCTGCTGGTTGCCCAAACTGCATTATGAAAGGTTTTTCATTAAGTAAATTGATAGTATAATGTAGACAGATCCTTACAAGCAACCTAATTTAATATTTTGCCACAAGACGAGAACATCTGCCTATATCTCACAAAAATAGATGAATCCTAAAATATGCTGTGGAAATTGCTCACAGGGGAAATAGGAAATGCCTTGTGATGAACTATATATTGTATTCAAAATTCATCACTAACTTTCATAATTGTTCTCCAATTGAATGCTTCATAGAACTAGAGATGTTGGTATCTGCTTCCATCTGCTTAAGTCAATTATTCATTTTTCTTCTTTCAGTTTATGTAGTCAGCATAACACATAAAGAATATATGTACTACATAAAGCTGCTTTTTATCAAATAAGCTTGGGTTTTGGGCCAAGGACAAGATAGGAAATCACCAAGGTACTTTGTTTGAAGTTGGTCTCTTAGAACAGCACAAGTTTCTTCTCTGATAATTTTGCTTCTAAAGCCCAACATAAAAGGAGCATGTTGTAGAAAAGGGCAAATTAGCTCCAAGAGATTCAGTGCTGCTGATTTGGCCTGGTTAAAAAGCCTGCTTGTGTCAGCTATAAATAACTTGAGTGTGAGGAAAATCTGAGCTTCCCAAGGAAATTGTATTAGGATATGACAAACAGAAAATAAAAGCCATTTAGAAAATGTGTCAAACTTCCTCTGACAAACTGCTTGCACGTTTTTTCATTTGGATATAAAATTTGTTGTACTTCTCTAGGCTGATAGATATCTTCTCATGCCATTTTAAAAACAGAAAATCCCAATCTGGATTTCATTTTCATTCTTTTTATATTTAAAACTATTAAAAATAATACAAAGTTTATTCATGTGGTTGGCTCTGATTATTTAAAAGAAACCCCTCTCTGAAATATATTAAACTGAATACCTAACACACAGTATGAAAACTCTCTGGAAGGCTGTGAACCACTTTTTAGAATCTTATATTACCATTAATCTCCTAGCGATTTCTTATTTTGAATTACACTATTGCAATTCAAAATATTGTCAGAAAAATGGGGAAATGCCTTTTCATTGTTCAAAATTTACTTACCTTTCCCAACTTGGTGCCCTCAAATACTGCAGCTTCCAAATTACCGGTTGATGTGGCCTTCAAATGTTTGAGCCATTTATACTTCAGTCTTTACTGTTTACATATTTATGGATTACAGTGTAAATTGGCATTCCTAAAGACCCTCTTCCCATTTCAGGATGAATGGATGTTGGGTGGTTTGGTGAATCCTCAACTGTAGTAAAACTGGTTCTGTAGCAGAAGTAACCATAGGCCGAGGCCATCTCGCAATTCTCTGCTGGAGTGCATGATTTCCAGACAGAGTGAATGTCGTGAAAGGCCTCAATATCCAGTGGGCTAGTCAATTTCTTCTGCTTTTATAGTAAATGCTATGTTTCCAAAGTTGCTTCCTTGCATGTACCAAATGCCAACTTGTTTCAGTCCAAAATTAATCATTACTTTGAAATAGTATTTATCACTCAGTGTCTTTAGCTCCAAAGGCAGTTTCATGCATATTTTTCCCTGCATGGAAACCAATGGGTACACTGTTTTCATGTAAAAGATATTTCCCCATAAGAACACTGAAGCTTGGACTTCTGGACTTGTTAAGAGATGAGTTGGATGTATGTTAAAACTCATACCAGGTTGTTTCCTAGGGATACATAATACATTAAAACATGTATGCGCAGATACTGTATAATTATCATCTTCTGAACTCAAAATAAACCTCCTTCAGGACAGATTGACTGATTGTTCCAACTTTCAATGGCAGTAAGAAGCATTTTGTCTCATATCCTATAAGTACACAAGGTCTGTGGGTGTATGGCTTGCTTTGACTCCATCATCCATTTAATCTTTCAGTAGTAAAGTTTTAGTTGGGAGCAAGTAGATACTTACAAAGAAACACAAAGAACCCCAAATACACAACATAGGGAAAACATGCAAATTATTATTTTTTTCTGAGACTTTGCTAATTGCTAAAAAGCATATGTCCCAGCATGGAAAGAAAAGAACCATGGTGGTTGTGTAGCAGGGCAATAGCTAGCCCAAAATAATTGTTTGAACCAGTCTGGGCTATATCCTTAAGCCATGGAAGACCAAAGGAGGCACTCACCAGGCCTGTCCTAACTACCTATTGGCTTTCTTGAAGCTGATTTAAACAGACAAAAAAGTAAGTCAAAATTGTAATGTACCCATTGCTCCAGTAATCTATGTTCCAGATCTATCCCAAATCAAGGAAGGCAGGTTTACAGTTCCCTCAAGCCCTTTCTAAATAGGAAACATCTTGGTCTTAATTTAATCAGCATGCAGAGTTCCATTTGGGACCTGAGTTGCATAAGAAATCTTTCTTCCACAAAGAATTCAGATTCTTCTACAAACTGATAGCTACTGAATGGACATTACCCCCCACTGATCATAAAGACTGCATTTTTTTAAAAGGAGGTGGTTTTAAGGCCAGGACAACAAGCAAGCAGCACAGTTACTGTATGATAGGATCCTACACCCCCCCCCCTCTTCTTGTGTCCTTTTGGTTTGACTTTATACATTTGCTTCTTTGCTGTGCTGGTTTCAACAAAGCCAACAATTGCTTCTCTGCCATATGTGCGATACTAAAGACTTGGCTGTGTCCCCTTGTCTTGAAGAAAAGAAATTCTTTATACAATCTACTTGATTATGATGAAAAATTATGCCTGTTTTTTCCTCTGTTGAGTAATAACAGTAGACAAAAATAACTATAAACCACAAAAATTTTGCACAGTTTGTTTGTTCATTGCTCTGATGACTTTATTTCAATGTTCTAAACCTATAACAAATGTTTATAGTTCTTATCATTCCTAAGAGGCCTTTGCTGGATCCAACAGTTATGGACAATTTTCATCCAACTTCTAACCTTCCCTGTTTGGGGAAGGTTATGGAGAAGGAGGTCAGTTTACATGTGCAGAGGCCTCTGGGACAAAGAGAGTCTGGATTCATTTTAGTCGGGATTCAGATCTGATTATAGTAATGAGATGGCATTGACTGCACTTACCAATGACTTTTGGTGGGCTCAGAGTGATTTGGATAGTACAGCCATCCTGATCCTCCATGATTGCTCAACAGCCTTCAATATACTCAATCATAGTATTCTTCTGGACCAATTGAGGGGACCTGGAAGTACTGTTCTTCAATAATTCTCTTCCTTCCTCTGAGGCTGATTCAATATATCCTTGGAGTACTCATTTCTAGAGATCTAAGTGCCAGAGCCCACTGTAACAACGTTGCCAAAAAGGCATTAAGAGTTGTTAACTTAATCTTGCGTAGCTTCTTTGGTAATATTGTACTACTAACTAAAGCATACAAAACATTTGCTAGACCAATTTTCGAATACAGCTCATCTGTCTGGAACCCACACTGCACATTGGACATTAATACAATTGAGAGAGTCCTGAGGTATTTCACAAGAAGAGTCCTCCATTCCTCTACCCGCAATAAAATATCTTATGCCACCAGACTTGAAATTTTGGGCTTAGACAACTTAGAACTACGCCGACTTCGGTCTGACCTAAGCATAGTACATAAAATTATCTGCCACAATGTCCTACCTGTCAATGCTTACTTCAGCTTCAACCACAACAATACACGAACAAATAATAGATACAAAATCAAGGTAAACTGCTCCAAACTCGATTGCAGAAAATATGACTTCAGTAACAGAGTGGTCAGTGCCTGGAATGCACTACCTGACTCTGTGGTTTCTTCCCTAAACCCCCAAACTTTAACCTTAGACTGTCTACTGTTGACCTCACCCCATTCCTAAAATGTCTATAAGGGACGTGCGTAAGCGCACCAGCGTGCCTACCATCCCTGTCCTAATGTTCCTTTTGACTCGTATCCTTTTCATGTGTTCAAATTATGTTTATACTTTTAACTGTTACCTTATATATGCTTGACAAATAAAATAAATAAAATAAAAATAAAAAATAAATTCAATATTGGTAGGACAGAGATCAAGCCCCTGCCATATGGGTGCCCTAGAACTCCACCATCTTTCCCTTTCTATTTAACATAAAGCTATCCCGTCATGGGATATGGTATTATCAGTACACAGATGTACCTAAACTGTACATTGGCCCTGGGCCAACTGGGTGAAGCTAAGGTGGTTTCCCAGTGCCTGGAAGCTGTTGGAATTTGGATATGGGAGAACAGGCTTCAGACCAACCCTGGAAAGACCAAACAGCCATGGGATTTACAGCCTCCCTGGACATGAAGATTTTCCATATTTAATTATAACCTTAAGTTGCTGAACTCAACATCTTCACCATGTCAGTATCACCAACACCAGCAGTTGAGTCTCTGTTGTAGCTGGGACCCTAAAAACACGAAAGGTTTCTTATAGCGTTTTCAAAATATATATTACCTAAATAGATGTGATGCATTTTTTAAAAAACACAGGGAAAGCCCGTGAAAATAAATAAAAAAATCATAACAAACTGACAAAGTTAAAACTAACCAAAGAAAAAGATCTTCCAAGGAATGACCAGAGATAATCTCAGCATATAGGGATAGGAACAGTGGTGAAATCTGAACCGGTTTGCTGCCGGTTCGCTGGCAGCGCATGTACGCTATGCACCAAGTGCGCGCTGCGTGCACGCATATACAGTTTGCACCAAATGCACACTGTGTGCGCATGCACATTACATACCAAAAGGAGGCTTGGGAAGATAAGTAGAACAGCGTGGGGGGGGGGAGGAAGAAATCAGCTGACTGATGTGCGATCGTCGGAACCTTTTTTAAAAACTTTTTTAAAACATTTTTTTACTATCAGTTCAAGTGAACCAGTAGCATTTCACAGTATTTACAGGGATGGAGGAAAGAAGCTTTAAAAAGTCAGAAGGGCATCCTCAACCACATGATTGAATCCCCCCCACCTTTTGATGTGCATCAATGTCATGGCTGCCATCTTAACTTTTTATACACTTTCCCCAAATGATCTTTTTCAGGAAAATATGAAAGAGAAAGTATGATGCAAGAGTTTTATCAGGCTGGGTACTGCATAGTTATTGCTTCCCCAACAGTACTTACAGGAATTAAGTACCTAGAATAGATTATTTTCCTCTGATTGAGCTTAAAAGATTTGATTAAAAAAAGCAATTGTTTTTGATAAGGCATGAGCCCAGGTGTGTCATGTGTAGATAGATAGATAGATAGATAGATAGGTAGATATTTTTAGTATCTGGAGATTTTCGTGTTAATTGAAAGCATTCTGCATCTGGAATGAATAGAGCCATATGCTGTTTTTAATATGAATTAGAATATATAAGAATTTTGCTGGCAATTATTTATACTAGAACTTTTTTTTTTTGCTTTTGTTGTAAAAAAAATGTAAGAGGAAGTCATGCAGACATCCAAGTCTGTAATGCAGCAAGCAATTCCAGTTCTTTGTTGCCAGAACTTGTCAAATGATACTTGAAGCTCATCACAACATTAAAACAATGCATTTGATATCATCATCTTCATTACCATCATCAATTACCAGCTTGTAAAATAGACAATGGCATGGTCACATCCAGTGTATATACAAAGCCATTTTATTAATCAGCTTTTCTTTCATTGTTCTTAGTCTGAGCTTGGAAAGCAGCTTCTGCCCTACATTCCTAGGAAGTGAATAATATCAGTGGAGATTACCCTCTAGTACCACATCTATTACTAACAGGCCATTATACAGATTGAATGCAACCTAATTAGGAAATGCTGTAGTCAGCTGGGTGGGGATGTGGGCTGGTAAAGAACTGTTTTACATGAGCTTTGCTTGTTATAAAAAGAGTGTTTGTAGTGAAGGATTTGTGAAAGGTATCCTATGTGGTTTTCAGTGTTGAGCTTAGATTTCACAATCAGATCTCACATTCCTTATATGAGTAAGCCTGACATCTTCTCATATCTGATGGTCAGGGTTTAAAGGCAGGAACATGGAATTTATGTTAAGCAAATTTTGCTATCTATTTACTTGTGTTTAATTATGGGGTATTAATGAGTAGGTTCTAAAATTTTGAACACTTAAGGGAGTATTCCATTGGGACCTGTCTCTATCATCGACAATTCTATTTCGATTGTCTCTGAGAATCTGGGCTGGAGTTAAGGTTTGTTGCCATTGGAAAAGGTGAAAAGTCCATTTCCCCATCTTTTTGTTCTAGATGGGAAGAACAATGGTTAAGGTGCCTGGTCATATAGTGATGATATTAAAAAGAACTTGAACATGCCTTCTTCATCAAGTAGTTGACAAAGATAAGGATTTTAAGGAACAGTATCTGAGGATTTCTACCTCATAGGTACCATACTGAAGCTCAAATACTTGGGCCACCAAATGAGAAGAGAGGACTCATTGGAAAAGATTGATGTTGGGAAACATTGAAGGCAAAAGGAGAAGGGGACAGCAGAAGATGAGATGTTTAGATAGTGTTATTGATGCAGTGGGCACTATCAGGGAGATAGTGGAGGACAGGGGGCTTGGCCTGCTATGGTCCATGGGTTGCAAAGAGTCGGACACAACTGAACAACAGCAACCATCACATGGCTTCTCACCATCCTATATTGCATTAAAACTGCTATCCAATCTTAGCAAACATATTGTTACAAGATCTTGCGATTCTTTTGCACACTCTATTTAATCTCCCATGATCTGCCTCAAAATAGAGTATATTATTCTTTTCCCACACAAATATCCTGCTATCCTGTTTTTAAATGGCAGGGACAGGAATCACATTTTATGGTGATCAACTTAGTCCTTACAATTTTTATGACGTGCACATTTGTTAAGCTTTAGGTGTCACAAGATTCTTTGTTGCTTTCATTGCAACAATTAACATGTATATTCTTTGGTAATTAGAAGGGTATCATGTCTGAAATGCTAAGTATTTCATTAGGCTAAATGGGGATTGAATGGAAGAAAGAAGAAGCTGGTCTTACATATTTCACCTTAAGGGTCTTCTGTAATTGGCTTAAGAAAAATATTTACTCAAGTACAGATTTTTATAGGTTACTATTCTACATATTGTATGCTCAGCAGCAACATGCACACAAATTGCATAGTGCATGAAGAATTTAACATACTCATTGCATGTGTTTGGGAGAGATAATCAGATCCCAGAAGTTAATATAAGCTTTAAAAAGGGAAGATGCTTGTCAAGAAAGTTTGATTTCTGTAATTGGTATCTGTTGCACGACAGCTGAATGTCTAGATCTTTGAACGACTAAGCTATAATCTCTAATTAAAAGATTGGTGATCTGTGAACTCCATTGTATTACACCATTATTTTTTTTTGTCTGACATGTGTTTGGAGCTCTGTGTCAAGTTTCTCCTGGGCAGACTAAGATGAAACCAAGTTAATAGGCATACAGGAATCCAGGAACTTCTGGTAAATAATTTATTGTAGAAAAAGGTAAGTCATTACAAAAGAATTCCAGAAACTGCAGTGTATCAAATGCAATTCTATTTACAATGATATCAAAATTTGTAGTTGTGTACACTTTCTCACACCTGAACTATGCAAGAAGCTAGATGGTCCTCTATTTGGGCAGCAAGCCCAGTTTCCATCTATTTCTTATTTTAGCAACAGACAGGTCTAATATCAAGTTGTTTTTCTCTGACTGTGAGAGAACTAATCCTTATCCCTTATTTCTTGGCTGCCGTTCACTATCTTTTTTTCTATTGAGAACAGCAAGAGATGCCAACAATACTCTAAACTTCCAGGTATCCATCAATCCTCATGCAGATAGATTCTCAGGCAAAACATCCTTGAATAGCTTCATCACATTGAAAAAAAAGTGGGTACAATACAATTCTGTATTTTGGGAAGAGGGAAATGAATACTTACTGCTGTCCACTCACTAGGGCAGGTCAAGCTGCAGATAGATTTCCCTGCAGGGAGAGGTGGGGCTGAAGAACAGTTGAACTACAGGTCTTAAGGTGGGGAAAGCTTCATTTAGGTTTTGGAAGTGTTGGTGTTTGCTTACACCCCATTCAAAGAGCTCTGATGAATCACCCAAAAGTCCATCTACCCCAATTTCTATTTATTTTTATTTTATTTATTTTTATTATTCATATTTCTATGCCGCCCACTCTCCAAGGATTCTGGGCGGCTTATACCAAAGACAGTATACTAAATAGCATATTGCCCCCAACAATCTGGGTCCTCTAAGAGAAATTGGCCAAGTGTCCTTGAAACACTGACAAGCACCACAAGAATGAATTAAATCATTTTTATTTATTCTTCTCCTCATATTAGGAGACATGTTTGGCCCTGGGGCAACCACTTAGCTCTTTTGCTGAAAATACATGTCTGCACTGATCCTCCACGAATCTGCCAAATTGTTTGCCAGAGAGAAAAGAAAGCTTGTTGCCATCAGTGCATCGCGTAGGATTGGATTTGGGTGGATCAGTCTTTATATGCTCTATTTTTCCTTCTGCTAGCAAGCAAATGTTTCGTTACTGCAGGATGTGATGTGCTGCTTCTGGTGAAAGAAACATCCTCAAACCCATGACATTAAATTCAGAGGTGAATGTTAAGAGGCTGAGATGGCAGAAAACCTTTCAGTAGTTTTGACAGCAACCTGCTAATTAGCAGGGTGTACCATTTAAAGAGTGCCAGGCATGAAATTTTTTAGAGGCGTTCCTGCCAAAGAAGGTGGGACTCCCTGTGGCAAAGAGGCCAAGAAAAGAACACAGATCACCTCTTTCTTCTCAGTTCTAATGATAGATGTTTTGATTATTGATGGCCTTTCTGAAGGCAATTGGAAGCTGAAGTATTTTTCTACACCAGCAGCATCCTGTTGTCTACCATTCCCTCTCCATCCTTAACCCTCTGTCCAATTCCATTCTGGTTCTCCGATAGCAATGGAAATAAACTATGTCTTGATCGCTACGCAGAAAGCTCTCTGCCCAAGTGTGCAATGGAAAGCAAGCAAGCAATTTGGGCCTCTACCTTTTGCCAGCAGGGAACAGAATTTGCAGAAACACTGGAGCTTAAGGGCCTTCCCAGGCTATTAGAAAAGCCTCTTTAATTGATTCTGAGCACTACAAACACTTTAGCTGCCAACTGAGCTTTAGAAGACCTATTTCTTCCTGCTGCATAATGAGTGGGGGAAGGTAGATTTCTTAAGAGGAGAAAAGTTGAGAAAACTCTAGACATGTACAAAGTTATAGACACCAAGATGCAATATGGAAAAGCTCTGGTGGTGGTAAGAGAGGCTGAAAAGAGAAATTTAGAATGACAGCTTTATTTCAGGTTTACTCTCACCACAATGATAGTCCTGGATAGCACTTTGTCATTGCTATGGAAATCCAGTAGTTGATATGTAGTCTTATTTGTTTTGTGTTTAACTGATTTATAACCTGCCTGTCCTCCAAGCACATAAAGTGCTATACACAGAAGTTTCCCCAGTTCTAATCTAACACTTTAACCACTTCCCCACACCGTTTTACAAGGCTCAACAACACAGCACTTTTGGGGGGCCAGATTTTCAGGATCCTAAATGGTAACAACACTCCCCCAATCAAATGAATTTAAAAAAAAAAAAATAGCGAACATTCCATGAGGCAACCTATTCCACTGGTTGACAGTTCTTATTATCATGAATTCCTTGTAATATCTAACCTGAATATATCTCCTTGTAGTTTCAACCCACTAGTTCTTGTTGTGCCATCAGGATAAAAGAGAACAAGTCCACTCCTTCTTCTAATCTAAATGATTCCTTAGATAGCTGAAGAGATCTACCATGTCACCCCTCAATCTTCTCTTCTGCAGACTGATCAAATCTAGTTGCTTTAACTGTTCTTCATGGGACCTGGTTACTTCCCCAAACCCCCATAACTTTAACCTTAGACTGTCTACTGTTGACCTCACCCCATTCCTAAGAGGTCTGTACGGGGCGTGCATAAGCATATCAACGTGCCTACCGTCCCTGTCGTACTGTTCCCATTTATTTGTATCCTTACCCTGTATTCATAATCATATTTATACTTACTGTATAAATGTTTTATACATGTTTAACAAATAAAATAAAATAAAATAAATTCCTCTCACAATCTCTTCTGAATTCTCTCCAGTTTGTCCATATTCTTTTTAGATAGCAATACCCAGAACAGGACATATTTCAAAGAGGATTGAGCTGACAAAAATTGGACAAACATTTCTTATGATGCAGACTCTGTTCTTGTTAATACATTCTTAAATAGCACATGCTTTGTTAACAGATACAGCACACTATTGTATTACAACATCCAGATTCTTTTCAATATTACCAAGCCAGATTTCCCCCATCTTTTACTTATACAAGACTTTGTAATGGTGCAGGACTTTCTGTAATTCTGTGTTTGTTTCAGCTCACTGTTAAAGGCATTCGAAACCTTAATTAAGCCTTTCCTTTTCTTCTACAATGTTAGCCACTCCTCCTGATTTTGTATTGTCTGCAAATTTGATAACAATCAACTCAACCTCTTCATCTACATCATTAATAAAAAGTGTTGAGCCACATATGGCCCAACAGAGAATACCTGTGGATTTCCACTCTTCACAGCTGTCCAAACTGATGTAGAGCCTTTGGTGAATGTTCTCTAAGGGTGGTCATTCAGTCAATTATAAACCCACCTAGCAATTGTATCATCTAGCCCTTATTTTGCCATTTTATTAAAAGGGATATTGTGAGAAATTTTGTTGAATGTTTTGCTAAGGTCAATGCTTTGCTGAGGTCAACATTTCCCCAATCCATTAATTTAGTAACTCTGTCAGAAAAGGAGATGAGATTAATGTGGCATGACTTATTTGTGATAAATGCATGCTGGCTCATGTTAATTACTGCCTTCTTAATCAAGTGCTCACAAACATGCTGTTTAAAAATCTCTTTGCAGACCTTGCCCAGTAGAGATATCAAGCTGACAGGTCTATAATTTTCTGGATCCTCCTTATACCTTTTTTTTTAAAAGACAAAACTTCTATTGCCTTCTTCCAGTTTCTGAAACCTTACCAATTCCCCAAGAGGTCTCAGAGATTACATTTAGTGGTTCTGTGATGACCTCCTTTCGTTTTTTCAATCCCTGAAGATGTAATGCAGCTGACCTTGGTGACTCAATTTCTTTAAATTAGCTAAGTGTTCTTCTACTCTTCATTTGTGTCTCCTGAACCAAAGCTCTCTCCTTCCACCATTGATACAATGATGACTAGGTAGGGCTTTTTTCTTTTCACAGAGAAGAAAGATGTAAAATACAAATTAAGACATTCTGTCTTCTCACTATCACCCATTAATCAATTCATCCTTTCTCTCTGGGGAATGTTTGCAAGCCTCAGCTCATTCTACGAGAATCTCATTCTCATTCTCATTCTCTCATACCTACGAGACCGTCTTTTCCACCAATAGCCTCCCACCGACCAGTTCGTTCTCACAGGGAGGGACTACTCAGGGTACCATCAGTCAAATTATGTCGACTGGCGACTCCCAGGGGGAGGGCCTTCTCTGTGAGGGCTCCAACCCTTTGGAATGAACTGCCCCTGGAGATACGGAATATCCCTGATCTCCATGCTTTCCGCCGTGCCCTCAAGACCCTGATGTTCCAACAGGCGGGGCTAAACATATGAACATGTAAATAATTTTTTAAATGTGATCTAATTCTGTGTTTTATTTAATTGACCAAACTAAGTAATAATTTTAATTAGCAATTTTATGATGTTTGTGTGTCTATATTTTTCTTGACTGTACACCGCTTTGAGTCCTACGGGAGAAAGGCGGTATAGAAATATAATAAATAAATAAATAAATAAATAAATAAATAAATAAATAAATAAATAAATAAATAAAAATTCTGAGCTTTTGCCTTTCTGCCATAATCCATAATGCTTCTGGCAACTGCCCTGCATCCTTTTTTTTTTTTTTTTTGGACATACACCCTTCTTTCCATTTCCTAGACACATCCCCCTTTTTTTCACGCATTTTAAAAAGCTCTGTGTGAATTTGACTTCATCAAAATCTACTCTTCTGAAATTCATTCTACAAGCTTGACTTTTCTTTGCTCCTTTTCCCCTTGATACCATGAACTCAAGGATTATATGGTCACTTCCTCCAAAGATTCCATTCACATTCATTTCTTCGGCCAAGTTCTCTCTATAGGTAAGGAATGAGTCCAGAGTAGCAGATCCCAATATTCCTTCTTGACAAATGACACTGTCAGCAAGAGAGGAAAGGAATTTGTTGGCAATTCAACTTGGCAGAATCCGATTTCCAACAGATGTCAGGGTATTTGAATATCCCGTTGTCACTACAATGTGCCTTTTTAAAAGTTTAATCAACTGACACACAAAGATCTTACCCATACCTTCTGCCAATCCAAGGAGCCTATAAACTCCTACTATCGTATAACTTTGGTTTTCTCTCTTTTTATTCTTATTCAATCACTTTCAATAGGGTGCGCATATTCCAATGAGAATAAAGAATACTAAGCAATGAAAAGGAACCTTTTGGGTGCTACTGAAAAAGGAGATATTAACAACACAATCAGACTTGCAAGATTCTGTTATTGTAGCCAATCTCAATAAAAGTAATTTTTGCCTTCCTGTAGAGTTGTCCCAAAGATGCTTTTTCAAATGGCAACTGGACTTCCTTTGTTTTTGCTTGAAGACATTATGCTTTTCATCCAAGAAGCTTCTTCAGTTCTGAACGAAGAAGCTTCTTGGATGAAAAGCGAAAGGTCTTCAAGTAAAAACAAAGAAAGTCCAGTTGCCTCTTGAAAAAGCATCTTTGGGACAACTCCACAGGAAGGCAAAAATGGGTGAACCATGACTTGGATGATTAAGAATCCCCACAGATATTCCTGTGGAGCTGATTTTCTTTAACAGTCTACCTAGTAGGGCTTGACAAATGGTTTCCAAACTGATCAGTAAAATAAGAATAAGATGTGCTTCTGTCTTTCTCTAAGGATTTTTAAAATTTTCTAAAGTGCTTTATTACTTAGGTCTACTTCACGGGTGTCAAATGTTGCCGTCACGTGACTTTTCATGACATTTTTCCCATTTGCAGAGCTGGGATGGGCATGGCCTGGGCATGATGCATCCGGCCCATGGGCTGGCAGTTTGACACCACTGGCTCTACTTCATGAAGTAAACAATGTCTGCGCATGTACTGAGGTATCCTGATGACATTGCCCTTTTAGAAAAATAGGTTCCCACGTCATTTGCTTTCCAAGTTAGAGACAGAAAATAACTTGATATTTAATCAATCCTTGTATAGCTATTCAGGGCAGAGGGAAGGGAACTTGACAAAGCATGTGTCATAATACAATTACAAAAGGCAGAGCTTGATTGTGATGTCACAACATACCCTTTGGCATCAGCAAGGAACAGACAGCTATGAATCTTCTGCATTATTAACTGGGAGCAAATTCCACTGAGTTCAAACAATGCTTTTACTCAGGATTTCCCGTAGCCCAAGATTGCCTATCTTTGTCAACACTCTTTGTAGTAATATACCACACCAGGAATTCATATTTTAGCAGAAAGCCATGAGTAAAAAGGATTTACATTAATTCTCAAGTATTACTCATGCCCCTGAATGATATAATATGCATTTTTTTAATTAGCCACAAAACTACTCATGTTTGGGGCCTGGAACTGCAAATGCCAGGCATTCTCTTAAATGTGGTTGGTGCTGAACTTTGAGCCTAAGCTATGATGTCACTGAAGCAAGAGATCCAAGATGAGAGAACGCAAATGTTAATTAATGTGATTTGCTTAGACTCAGCAGTGCTGAGTAAATGGAGCTTTCAAGTTCTGAAAATATCACTCACGGAAACCACACTGAGATAAATGTAACAGGCAAGTATTTGAAAGTCAGTAGTCTTGGTTTTGTTGACACTTTGATGTCTTGAGATTCATTTCAATATGCTGTGCTTTTTAAATAGCTATGGATAATACAGAGCCTTGCTCTTTTGCTTGGATTTTTTCTCCCCGTAACATGAACCGTGAGGATATGTCTTATATACCTTTGATTGTACAAAATGTATAGCTACTGAATACCCCTGTTCCCAGATATAAGTTGAAATCAAATAAGTGATGACTTTAGTCTCATGGATTTCAATTGATCTCCTCTAAGTGTGGTTAAAATGGAGCTCATCTCTTGGTTTCATTTCAATTCCAAATTCTTGGGGTCTTCTTAGAATTAAATCTCTATTTCCTTGCTATTCAAAATGGAAAAATAAGAATCCTTTTTCCTTCCTGAGTAAGTATTTGGTTAAGGAATTAAATGTTTTGATGACTTATTTGATTCCACGTTTGTAAAAGAAATATGGGCAGTTCCACACAAAATTTCCATTCCTCAATCCCTCAAAACAGTTTGAAAAGAATCAATGATTGTCTTAACTTCAACAACCCCAAAACACTGAAAACAGGGAGCCAAGAATGCCATTTAACCAATGCTCCACCCTGTACTGCCACAGTTTCTACAATAACTATAATCCATGCATTGCCAATCTATGCAGCAGAGAAATTGGGGGTCCATAGCTATCATCCAGGTCCTTCCTTCACGTTGAATATATTTTGTCTAACAAAAACCAACTCATTCTTATAAGAGAGCTGAAAACCCAGGTATATTTTTATTTAGCAATGTCTTGGAAATCTACAAATGCTAGACACAATGCAGTCCTGACAGCCTAAATTGTTAGTTCATTCTGTTCAGTGCTTGTGTGCCTATCCTCGGTGCACCGTAGGGGGCAAACTAGATTATAGCAGCTGATGAGCAGCGCTTGGATCAGTGGCTCTTCCAGGCTCTTCTGCTGGTTTTTTTTTTTTTTTTTTTTTTTATTAAATTTCTATACCGCCCTTCTCCCGAAGGACTCAGGGCGGTGAACAGCCACAAGATAAAAACACATAAATACAAAAATTTAAAATCAATAAAAATGAATTAAATAATTTGGCTGAATTTAAAAAACCCATAATTTAAAACAAATTAAAATTTACATTTAAAAAGGTGAGAGGATTTAGGCCAGGCCAGCTTGATGAAATAAAAAAGTCTTAAGTGCGCGACGGAAGGTGCACAGATCCGGGATCCTCCGTATCTCCAGGGGGAGCTCGTTCCAGATCGTAGGTGCCCCCACAGAGAAGGCTCTCCCCCTAGGGGCTGCCAGTTGACATTGTTTGGCCGACGGCACCCGGAGGAGCCCCTCTCTATGGGAGCGTACTGGCCGGTGGGAGGCTATTGGTGGTAGCAGGCGGTCCCGTAGATAACCAGGTCCTAAGCCATGGAGCGCTTTAAAGGTGATAACCAGCACCTTGAAGCGCACTCAGAAAACCACCGGGAGCCAGTGCAGCTTGCGCAGGAGAGGTGTTATATGGGAGCTCCACGTCGCTCCCATAACCACCCGCGCGGCCGCACTCTGCGCCAGTTGGAGCCTCCGAGTGCATCGAGGTTTCATCTCTCCTTGCCTCATGTTGCATAGCCTCACATCCAGCCAGGTCCAGCACCAGCTTCCACTCTCTGCACACACAAATGAGCAGTTTTCCTCACTTAACTACTGCTAGGGTGGGCCGGGAAGCAGGCAGCAAGAGCTTACCCTGTCTCACGGAGCCAAGCTCCAACTGCCAGAGTGCAGGCCATTTCTGGCCAGCAGTTCCAGCATCATTAAAGCACTGCATCACCACGTTCCCTTTGTAGATTTCTATAACAAAATGTGATATTTCAAGGAACTTGGTCTCAGGTTAGTAGAATTTTCAAGGCTGTGACCTATATTTTGAATTGTGCCAAGCTATGACTCAGTGCAGATCCTATAATAAAAGGTTCACATGATTCTTATAAATGGTCCTGGTCAAAAGCCTTACCACCCTGTTCTGAAGTTGAAGTTATTTTGAAAAACACCATCATAGGTGGGTTAAAAAAGATTAGTTAGAGAGTATAATTTTGACTAGTGTCTCTGAACCTTGGCAACTTTAAGATATAGGGACTTGAATTCTTAGAAGTAAAGGATGACTGGGGAATTTTGGGAGTTGAAGTCCACACATCTTAAAAGTTGTCAAAGTTGAGAAACTGATTTAGATATTGTCTCCTGCGTCCAAAAATAGGTTGAGTTTTATGGACACCTGGCCACTGCAAAAATGTGATATCCAAGTTCAAAGCTAAATCCAGAATTACATCTATATTACCTACTTTTTGTAGAGGAGATTAACCCCAGACAAGGCAAGTAAAAAAATCTCTGTTTTCTTATTAGTCTTTTGACTGACTAGGAACACTTCTGTTTGTCTAAATTCAACTTCAATTTGTTTGCCCTTTGAAACTGTTATTAGTATCAGATGAGTGAATTACTGAGTCAAATTCTAAAACAAAACAACCACAAAACATTAGTCATTTCCTCCTTTCCATTTCAACTTATTCCATTGCTTGTTTTACTGTTTTTTTTCCTAATGGTGGAATGGGAAGAAAGTTTTCATTTACCTTGAAGCCCTTATGAAGACCAAAGCCATTTTACCTTAAAATACAATATTTTTATGCCCAAGATGAGAAAACTCATAAAAGTAACAGGAAATTCCATGAGTTCCATTTGGATGAGTTTCTAAATAATTTTCTTGTCAAAGACATGCTCCAGACTCCAACAGATTAGAGAAACTGAAATGCCTTAGACATTATCATGAGTTGCAGCAGGAAGAAAAGGGCCCAATAATTTTTTACTATTGTCTCACCTAGTTAGGTGATATTCACAAAATTTGTTTTACAGGTGAAAAGTAAATTACCTTGGGAGGTAATGGGAAATGTTCCACACATAGGAAGTAGATATATGGTTGAGAGATGTTTTTGTCAATAAATGAACATATATATTCTCCTATTCTCCTTCATTCATTTATCACTTTTTGAGGAGGCTAAATGTCTGGTTTGTATGCACAATTTCACCATCATAAGTGAATCAACCACAACATGTTAGCCAAAGCCACATCTGAGTATGGCAAAGTGGCAGGTGAATCTGCACACTTGTTCTTGGCCATATGTATGTAGAACTTGATCAGTATCCTAATTCTCCCTAAAAGAGAAACAGTTACAATTTAAATTATAAGAATATGATAAAGAGTTCTATCAATAGCAATAGCACTTAGACTTACATACTACTTCACAGTGTTTTGCAGCCCTCTCTAAGCGGTTTACAGAGCCAGCGTATTGCCCCCAACAATTTGGGTCCTCATTTTACCAACCTTGGAAGGATGAAGGGCTGAGTCAACCTTGAGCCGGTGAGAATTGAACTGCCAAACTGCTGGCAATCGGCAGTCAGCAGAAGCAGCCTGCAGCAGTACTGCATTCTAACCACTGCGCCACCATGGCTCATATAAATTGCATGCACGAATTAATGGTTATTTATGGACAACATTCTATCCCTTTCAAAATATTTACATATATTTTACTGGAAAGAAGAGCTGATTTGTGTCTTCATGTTTGTTCTCTGATATTCCAGCATTCATTGACTTACCATTCCATTTTATAGAGCCACAGCAGAATTTAACTTTATCATCCCCATTCAGGCAAAAATCCAGCAAAAGCGTGTCAGATGGATGAATGTCCTGCCTCTGCTTAAAGACATCCAATGAAACGGAGCCCAACTTTTTTAGGCCATTGTTTACACTGATAACTGCTCTTGCGTTAGAAAGCTGGAATTTGGCTTTCTGTGACATGCACTCATCATTCTGTTTCCTCTCTTCTGAGATGATACAGAACAGGTCTTGGCCTTCTATGTGACATGCATTCAGGTATTTCAAGAGTGCTGTGAATGGTTAAGATTAACAGAGGAAAAAATGCAGAGCAATTTGACAGAAATAAAAAGCTGTTTTGGAAATGGGTGAAAAGAACTACGCAAGGAGTCTCTAACAGAGCAAATGGAACTAAAAAAAAATAAGTGTAATGAAAAGTGAAGTTAAATAAAAAAACTATAAATGTTAATTCCAGGGGAAACAATGATGAAAAGATAGTACAAGAATAATGAAAAATAGTAATGTTGCTGCTGCTGTTAAAAGTAGAGAATCTTAAAATATGAATACGATTTCCCTATGAAGTGGCTGCAAGACTTGTTTATCAAGTGTGTGAAGACTGCCACTATGTCTAACAGTTGGAAAAATCCTGTTACTTTTTCTTTTATACAATATGAGGGGTAACATGAATAAATTCAAAAATTACATGGAGGTTGATTAAGTTGTCTGGCCAAATTTTGATCAAAGGAGACAAGATAAGCCAAGCAAACTTTGGGAAATGCAATGTAGTTTGATGCCAGACAGGGACTGTGCAGACTAGGTGCATACCCTTTAGCAGATTCTTAAGAAATGTATGAATATGGAACTTCTGTGAGGAGCTGTGGCAAACTAAAGACAGCTGACAACTGCAGCAGAGACCAAGGAACTAATAAGTAGAACGCTTCTTTGAAACCTCTCTGGATTAGGAGAGGATGGGAGATCACACACATATACTCCAAACAGCTGCTTCTTGTCAGAAGACTGCAGGACAACAATCTTCCACAGGTCTGAGCACTGGGGGACAATGGTATTAGACATCTTGGTCACTTGTTGAGGTAAGCAGCTGTAGAAATCAAATAAATAAACAGGTAAATAAATATTGATCATGAGCATGATTTTTAAATGACACTAAGTTTGCAAACCTCACTTTCTAATTACTTTGGAAATTGCTCGTTAACTACTTTTAAACTATTAGAAACCTTCACATCCACAAGTTTAAAAAAATGATAGAAATGGAAAAAAGCACCTGAAATGGTGAAGAGAACCAGTGATCTAAATATACCGAAGAGAGAAGAAGCAAGTACTTTGCGACTCAGAAGTCCCAGGGCCGCAGAAGGTGCTCCTTGTTACCCATTCATTCCCCCATGCCTTCAAAACACACACACACAAAAGATTGTATTGGCTGCAACCATATCAAGTAGGGCTGCAGAAACTCAGATAATCTCTAGACAGAAGCAAACAGGGTTTGGGGTTTTTTTTACATCTCTTTGCTGTTATTTATTATTTGGCATCTACTTTGAAATTCTGGGAAGTTCTTTAAAGCTGGCATCCCACTGTATTTCCAGCAGAGAAGGCAGTTACCTAGATTTTGATGTTCTTGAAAAAAGATGAAAATGAAAATTGGATTCGTGTCTTCTTTGAAATAGCATTTATTTAAAAATTGGTGAATATATATTTCTTATTTTTTCCATATATTTTTCTGGAATATTTTTATATCACAATTTTTTTTTTTTTGGTGGAAGATTGGAGCCAAAATGGGAGTGTTACCTTATATCAGCTACCGATCAATAAATAACTGCTATGAATTTTAAAACTTTTGAGAAGTTGCAAAAATAATATAACATAATATTTTTTAAAAGGTTATTTTGAGAGCCACTTCTCTTCCAGTTACCAAATGTTAGTTTGAAAAAAATGTACACACTCTCAATCTTAAACCGAGGTCTTCATCACCACCAAGGAAGCTCAGACCCTGTTAGAAAACAAGATTCATTGCAGTTAAGGTTCAATTTGTTATTTAAAACTGAGTTGGGTTAACATTTATATATGTATAGTTATGGTAACAATTATTACAATTGTTTTTTTCATTCTCTTGTTAATGTCTATGTTTTGTTTTCTTCTTTTCCTTTTAATTCTACTAAAGCAATAAAAATATGTTTGCTGCTATGTCTAGCGTTCATCCAGATTTTGCAGCCCAGACATGGCTGCTGAAGCAAAGGCCCTCAGGAGAAGTCCAAATGGAAAAGCAGAAAGAAAGGGTGGAACGAATGAAGGAGGCCTGCCACCACCACCATGGCCTCTCCTGTGGTTCTCAAGATGGCTGTTAGCTCAGCGACAGCAGCTGCAGTAGAAGCAACAGTCACCAGAAATGAAGGTCTCAGAGGCCCTGGCAACTTTTTTAGCAATCTTTGCTGCCTGCTTTCTTTCTCTTCATGCTCTCCTCCTCTTTCTTCCTTGTGGAGGAACAAAGAGAGGGAAAATAGACATCCTAAACCAGGTTTTCAAAATCTGGGTGAACCAAAATCTGAGTGAAGTATGGCCTTATATCAAGGCATTATAAAGTGGTATTAACACTTGATGTGACCTTGATTCTGTTCCTCTGCTAATGCAGCCTAGGACTGTATTGGCTTTTTTGGTAGCTGCAGCACAGTGCTGGCTCATATTTAAGTGATTGTCCAATAGGACTCCAAGATCCCTCTGCAGTTACTACTATTGAGCCAGGAACCACCTATACCTATGATGGTGAACCTATGGCATGCGTGCCAGAGGTGGCACGCAGCACCCTCTCGGATTGCATGCGAGCTGTCACCCCAGTTCAGCTCCTCTGCACATGCATGCGCACCTCCCGCCAGCCAGCTGGTCTTCGTGTCTCTGCCTTGTGGGGTGTGGGGCGCATGCGGGGGACCGCATGCGCATGCGCAAGGGGCAGGGCGCATGCAGGAGGCTGTCCGTGCATTGCATTTTGGGGGTTTGGGCATGCATGCACACACACTTTGGGCACTCAGTCCAGAAGAGGTTAGCCATCACTGATCTATACTATACTATGTTGCTGAAACAGAGAAAGAGAGCCAGTCTGGTTTAAGATACCAGGCCAGAAATGGGACACTGTGAGTTCTAGTCCCACTTTAGGCAACAAGGCAGCAGTCAATCAGTCAAGACTGGATTTTACTGTGGAATTATTTTTTTCAATATTGGAACTGGGAAGAAATTCCTAAACTCATATATTACATACAGAATATGCATTTTCTGTTTGTGGTTAGGTGTACACAAATGCATGTATGTATGTGCATATGCATGCATTCATTTCTATGTATATTTTATTGATTTTCCTATGCTCTTTATTTAAATAAAAAATATGAGTAAAGAATGAGAAGCAGGATGTGTAAAAAAAAATAGATTAAAAATGTTATTATTCAGGAGACCAATAAAAACATTTCTCTTTCTCAAGGCCTGTGTAATTTCAGATCTTCATTAGCAAATTGCTCTTTGGGTTAAGATTTTATATGTGGAATTATTTTGGAATGGTTTTCGTCATGGTTTTTCTGGGAAGTTAGTAGCACACAACTTTTGTAAATAAATACAATCAGAATTTTTCTCTTATCGTAATAGAACTTGAGGGATATTCACTGAAGCTGAATAGTGGGGAAATCAAAAAGACAAAAGAAATGATTTCTCCATTGAAAACATTAGGATTTCCTGCTTCCACCATTCAGCTTCTATATCAACACGCAGACATGGTCAAAACTGTTAGGAGACCACAAAGGCTTTTCAGTCAAACATAGGACTTGGCTTCACAATAACCAGGAACCAAATGTTTTTTCTTACTTTTTTTTACTACCAATGCAGAAGTTACAGACTTTTTTCAGCATCACCAGAGATATGCATAGGAATACATAAGGGGAAATGGAGAGCACTAGCACTTATTATATTCCCTTTTGGTTTTTTGATGTTTTACACAATTTCTAAATTGCCCAGAGTGATTGGGAATCAGGTGGCAGCAGCAGCAGAAATGGCTGGAGAGGATTTTGCAGTTCATCTAGGGTGTCAAATTCACAGCGTCACATTGTTGTCATGTGAATATCATGACTTTTCCCCCCTTCATTAAACCAGGGGCGGGCATGGCCAGCACATGATGCATCCAGCCCATGGGCCACGAGTTTGACACCCCTGATCTAGTCCAATGTTTCTCAACCATGACAATTTTAAAATGTGTGGGAGTCCGATTCTCAGAATTCCCTACCCAGCATGCTCATGTTCTGTTTGTAGTCCACTGAGATTACAAATTAATCTTTTTTGAGGACTGGATCTTTTTCACATGTGCATGTGTCTAACCTACAAACACACCCACACACCAGTGGTGGGTTCCTCCCGGTTTGGCCCGGTTTCACCGAGCCGGTAGCGGTGACGATATGATGTCACTGAACCGGTTCTGCCCCCCGCCCCCCCTGCCCCCCTGCGTTATTCTTACCTTTTATTTGGCCCCACCCCCAATCTATTGCTGCCTCCTGAGTCCCAGCTGATCGGCTAGAGGGAAAAAACCTGTTTAAACTCTTGCCGCGGGGCTTCAAAGGGCCGCCCTACAGCTGATCAGTGTTAAAAGGCAATGAGGTGGTAGACCAGTGCCTCCAAAAGCAAATGAGTAGACTGGTGCCTGCAAAAATAAATGGATAGACCAGTACCTCCAAAAACAAATGAGTAGACTGGTACAGCTCTGCAAGCAGTTAAAAGCCTGGTAGACCAGTACCTCTGCTAAATCCTAAAGAATTGTCACATAATCATCAAGCCACACCCACAAAATAAGCCACGCCCACAAAAACTGGTAGTAAAAAATTTTAGAACCCACCCCTGACACACACTCCATCAAAAACTTCATGTCTCTGAGTCTTCCTAACCAGATACAGGACCTCACATTCTTTCCTTTTGGAAGTCATCTCACATGCTTGAGGTGGAAAAAAGGGAAACTTTGATTTTTAGGTTTTATCGATTAGATAGATTAGTTGATATAGAAATGGCTAGTTTATATTATTATGTAAAAGTAAAGAGTTGAGGTTGGATGTTACTATCTTATAATACACCAAAGGGAGTCAGAAGCCAATGCCTTTTCTTTCTTTTCCCCTTCTTTTCTGCACTCTTCCCTTCCCCTATTTTTCCTATTATTTGTTTTCATATTTTTTTGTATTTTATATTATAAACAAATAAAAAAAAGGAAGTCATCTCACCGAGTTGCTGAAATTATTCCAATTGTCATAATCCTTCTGATTCTTTTAATATTGTATTTTAAGATGTTTGCTATCCCTCTGTATTTGTGTCATCTTCAAACTTGATAATCTTATTTTCTAAGGTCATTTGTAGATATGTTAAATAGCACAGAGTCTAGAACAAAAAACTACAGGAAACCCTAAACATGTTTCACCTTCAGAACAAGAGTGGCAGTATTCTTAAAATACCTGAAAGGATATCACATAGTCTTCTGTATCATTCCAGAAAATAAGATGTGGAATAACAGCTTTTAAATTATAAGAAGGTATATATTGATTTATTGTTACAAGAAATGTTCTAATAGTAATAAAAAAAATCAAAAGAAATCTGGTAGAATTTTTCGGACTAACAAAGACCTAAACTTTTGTGAACTACAGCTTACTGCTTTGACAATTTTTAGTTGCCAAAACAAAAAGATTATAAGCAGAGAAGCTGCTGCTCCATCGCCATCTTAACAATAGTGCCACTTACAACAGATGGTGGGATCCCCTCACTAGGTGTGTCCAAGGACTGCCTGGACATCTATTGAGGATGTTTTAATTTGGATTCCCATTCAGAATCTTGGATGGTGATGGACCACATTCCTTAAATGGCCCCTTCTAAGTTTCTGATTCTAAGTTACAAGTATTTTTATCAATAAGGGAGATGTTCTGACGTGGACGTGACTAAAATAAATAGATCCTGCAACTTTGTCAAAGTTGGAGATACATGCAGTCCAGTGGTGAGTTTCAAAATTTTTTACTACCGGTTCTGTGGGTGTTGCTTGGTGGCCGTGGCAGGAGAAGGATACTGTAAAATTGCTTAACGCATTGCTTAACGCATTGTAAGCCGCCCTGAGTCTCCGGAGAAGGGCGGCATATAAATCAAATTGAAAAAAAAAAAAAATCTCCATTCCCTCCCCAATCCAGGGGAAGGTTACTGCAAAATCCCCATTTCCTTCCGATCAGCTGGGACTTGGGAGGCAGAGAATAGATGGAGGTGGGGCCAGTCAGAATTTTTACTACCCGTTCTCCGAACTACTCAAAATTTCCGCTACCAGTTCTCCAGAATTGTCAGAATCTGCTGAAACCCACCTCTGATGCAGTCCTTGACTTACGACTACTATTGAGCCCAGAATGTATGTTGGTAAGTGATAAATTTGTTAAATGAGCATCGCCCCATTTATGACTTTTCTTTCTACATTTGTTAAATGAAGCACTGCAGTTGTGTAGTAACATGGTTGTTAAGTGAATCTGGCTTCCCCATTGACTTTGCTTGTCAAAAGGTTGCAAAAGGTGATCATATGACCCTGGGACACTGCAACCGTCATAAATTCGAACTAGTTGTCAAGCATCCGAATGTAAATCATGTGATCACGGGGATGCTGCAAAAGTTGTAAGTGTGAAAAATGATCATAAGTCACTTTTTTCAGTGCCATTGTAGCATCAAACAGTCACTAAATGAACTGTTGTAAGTCGAGGACTACCTGCATTTACCAGGATTCCTGGCCAGATTTCAAGCAATAAACGTCTCAATATAGTAGATTAGTGCTAAGTTTTAAAACATTTGAAGAATTCTTTATAAACTCATGATTTCTTGTGACAGCAACAATTATTCAGCCAAATTGAAAATATGCCTGGAGGGAATTTGCTAATAATGACAACAGAAATACAAGGAATTATGATTTACTAATCTTCTTAATTTTCTTCCTTTCCCTCCTTCAAATAGTAACATAAAACTTCTAGGAAAACATCCATTCTTGCAACTTCTTGCATCCATGCTTTGTATCTGTATGGCCACAATGGGTTTTTTTCTATTGATTTTCAATTCAGAAAAGAATTGAAGACCAGAGCTTGTTACAGCTCTCTGGTCTACGACAACTCACCGCAGCCAATTTGCTATGGTCAGCTTGCCACAGCCAACTCGCTGCAGCCAACTCACCATGGCCAACTGGGCACAGAACAACTGGCCGCTGAACAAGAGTTATACTAATATCAAAGAAACACCAGAATAGAATCATGGATGCCAAAGGAGGGACAACAAGGATGCCAAAAGAGGGACAACATGAAATGTGAAGGACAAAAAAATAAAATAAATTTTAAATATTTTAAATAATTAAATAATTAAATTGTTGAATTGTCCTGCAGTGAATTGTTCTGTGTCAAGTTTGCTATGACGAGTTGTCCAGTGGCGAGTTGGCTGTGGTGAGTTGTCCCATTCTTCCCCAAGAGGTAGAGCATATAGTAACAAACCCTGCAATCTTGCCTCCTCCACAGTTGTATGACTTTTCCCAGTGGAGATGCTGTTAAGATGTATAGCAGTGGAATGGAATGTCCTGGCTTGGTCTTTAGTTAAATGCAGTATTTACTTCTGAGTGCAGGTCTTGCAACTTTATCCCTGGAGAGCCATGTACAGTGGTGGGCTGCTGCCGATTCAGACTGGTTTCAGGCGAACCGGTAATTCCGACGATCAGATGGCCCCGTCCACCCACCCCTGCCCTATCCTGTACTATATTTCCTTCTTTCTGGTTCAGCTGATTCACACGGCACAGCTGATTTCCGCATCTCTGCTGTTCTATTTCCCGGGGCTGCCTTAGAAGTTAAGCAGTTGAGCTTCAAATTGCTGTATTTTGAATGCTGCACGCAAGCGTGTTAGGCCCCCGCGCATGCAAAGCGCGTGTGCACACACAAAGCACGTGGTCACAGAACCGGTTGTTCTACTGGCCATGTATATTTTAAGTTGGCCAGTAGTCCAGGAACTTTACAAAGCTATTGTGTGAATTGTCTCTTCTTTTCCTCTCTGCATTGCCTCTTTCAGAATAGCGGTGGTGAGAAGCATAGGATTCCTCTAGTTGTGTAGAAATGGAATGTTGCTTTAGGTTTTGGTATTCAAACAACACATGATTTTTCATTGTTTAATTTCGGCCTTGTATTCACTGCTCTTTAATTAAAAAGAACAACAATCATTTTAAAGTCCTGTGCTCAGACATAATATATTTTGCATAATTTATTTGTACTTTGGGTTACAAAGATGTATATATTGTGGCAAGGGAAAGTGACAGAAGAAGGGAAGGAGGGCAGAATGGGATCCAGGTTGCATCTATATCGAAGCAGTTCTCCTTCCTGACATTTCTGGTAGTGAATTGAGCAGATTGTTTATGCCGTTGTTGACATCTTCTAGAGTAAGACTGGCATAGTTTAGCATCTGTAAAAAGTTACGTTCTCTTCAAAAACCAGAATTTCAGGCTCTATTATTTCCATAATGTCAAGGAGATTAAAAATAAAGCAGAAACAGGATGCTGGAAAGTTACTTGGCCACTTCTGAATGCTGAATGTAGCATTTCTCGTGTGTAATAACAATGCAATGTAACTCTGATATCTGTGTCGAAACCCACAGAGAACAGGAACTGAATATTCAAGAGACACTGCTTCATTATGCTGTTGCTGCATTGAACAGAAAGCAATTAAAGACAGTAATGCAATGAGGACAGTTCTAATTAAAGTTGCACAGAGTCTGCTGAATTGGGTTTATTACTGAATAACAATCCAGCAGAAATCCCAGTCATAGGGAAGTATGCTGCTGGAGCTTGAATATCTTAACTGCTAAGTTAATTTCACTTCTAGCTGACTGTATACAAGCGGGGTAATTATTTTTGTAAATAGGTGTGAAATAAAATGCCTATCTTGGTGTCTATAAATGAACTGCTTCAACAGCCACCCTGAAGGAACATGGCTGTGTTACAATTACCATTTCTCTAACCATCAGTTCACTTTCTACAGGGAGAATATTAATAACCAGGATGCAAGGATTCTTATAAAGACATCCGAGATATAATGCAGAGTAGGTGTCTGCAGCAGTTTTAGATGGTCTATAAGCTTATAAGTCAAAAAGACATTTGACTTATAGGCTGAGAGCTATGCTCCAAAAGGAGGTGGAGCCCCAAGAAAAACTAAATTTGATTTGATTTCATTACATTTAATTAAATATAATGAATGTAATTACTGACTATATATCCATTTTCCCCCCTCTTCAGTCATACTACAAATTACACTTTCGTTGTAATATTAAAAATGGCTCTGTGCCTTATATGTAAGGCTGTAGGACGTTGCAGGTAAACCTGGGGACATATCTCAATTGCATAGCATTTTATTAAATATTAAATTAATGTTTGAAAAGCCATTGGACTAAAGACTTCTAAGGCCAAATAATTTCCTCTCACGTAAGTTATGTAGATCGCTATGAGTAGCCAACAGGCAGGACAGATAATAAGAACAACTTTCCCTCATGTTCTCTAGCAGCTGGAATTTAGAGACATAACATTGGAAGGGAACTCAGAGATCATAATATTAACTGTTAGATATATAATCCTTCAATACTGGAGGAAATATACTGTCATACTGTTCATTGTTAGCCTTATTGGCTATGAATTTAACTCATCCTCTTTTGCAAATTTTCAGGCTGGCAAGCACGGTTTGCTCTTATGATAGTAAATGCCATTGTTTAATGATATTCAGAGTGCAGAGTATATTATCATCTGTCCTGAACCCACATTCAAGGCAGAAGAAAGGCAATGAGGTATAAGAGGAAGAGCTGCTATGAAGCAATGGTCATCTAAAAGGGGGCCTGATTCTAGCCCAGGATTGTAATGTGAGTAAACATCTCAGTGAAGTCTTTCCTTAGTTCACACAAAAATAAAGGGCAGGAAAAGGAAGTGCAAGATTCTGGTACTGAAGGTTTATAATAAAAAGTAGTCCATGGCACTAGTTTCCTTGTTTGGCCTATCTTCAACCCTCCTCTAATTTAAGTTTATTGGATGGTCCTGCGCACATGCATTCAGAGGTGGAAGAAAGAGGAAAAAAGATCATATAAGTGTCGAGACATCATCTTGCAAATTATGGCACTTACATAATTGCATCAAGTGTCATCCTATATACTACATCATAACATATGTGTCGGCATCTTGAGATTATTGTGATTTGTTATGAAGGCCTATGTCCCTAGGTTTTTACATCATGAAAGTTGGAGAAACATTTTCCCTACTTTTATTTATCGCATTATGTCCATCTGCTTACTCAAATTATTCTAGGTATCTTACTGTTGTGGTCCTCCAGCAGCCTATGGAGCTGGCAGCGGAATCAGACAGTGAGGAGGCTGGGGAGGAACATGGGACAGTCCTGGACTCTGGGGAAGGCCCGGACGAGGGCTCTGCGTCAGAGGCAGAGATGGGGACAGGGCCATCTGGGAGTGATGTGCGGACTCCAGAGCCTCCAGAGTCAGACAGCAGAGAGGCAGTGGAACAGAAGGAGCCTGTTTCTAGTGCGCGCATGCGCAGAGCTGCCAGAAGGCATGAACAGTTAAAACAAAAGGGACAACTCGAGAGTAAGGCTTGGAGATGATTGGCCCCTCCCATAAGAGGGGCCAATCCCCTCTTTCCCCTTAAAAGAGAAGCAAAGGCACGTGGGGCCTGTGCAGGAAAGCAACATTGTTAATTCTGTTCCCAGTCGACATCTCTGTTTGATTCTGGACTCCGTGTGACTTTGCCAAGTAGGTCAAGCAGCGTGTCAAAGGAGATAAATGTTGGTGATTATCCCGAAGGACTTGCAACTAATTTGGGACTCAGCTGTGAATGAAAGTAATTCACAGCTATTGCAATAAAAGAGATTTTTGGGACTACTCGTAAAGCCTAGGTCACAACACCTACAAGTCTACTCACCTTATTAAGTTTAGCTGGTCCAGACATAATTTTATGTATTTCTATTACATCTCAATTTGACTTTCCCCCTTAAGATTAAAAAAGAAACTTATAGCATTGCAATTTGTAACATCACAAGCTTTCCTCTTGGAGAACTATTCCATTTTGACTGTGTATGTTTTCAGTTCTAGCTCTGTAATACATTGGAGGCGCAGAATTCCAAGTCATATCATCATCATATCCATAATATTGGGCATTCTGCTTTCCTATTGATTGCTCAATAGGAATTGAGCAAATTCCTTTTCCACAGCAATTTGTCCAGTCTTAACAATATATTTAAGAGGCTGTGTTTCTTTAATTCCTGGGCAGATATGGAGTCTGTAGCACATAAACAGAGAAGCCTTTATGATCATCTATTCTTTCTCAGAAGGAAATATAGCTTGGAATAGGACAAGCCTCTTCTATTATCAGAGTTCCTACATTTCAGACATATTTTGGGTCTGAGGGTGAATTAGGAATGAAATGAAGCAGTAAACAAATAGCTATGGAATCCATTCTAATCAAAGCTCAGAAACTGGAGAAGATTTTTTTTTAACCTTTAAAAGATCAGTTTCATCAGCCATTGAAATGAGGGGAAATATTCCCAGGCATTTCAAAGTCCCAGTAAAAGGGTTTTACTGACTTATTTTTCTCACCCACAAGTTGTCAGACCAATTTCCATGATGAGAATAGAAACTGTATCGACAATTTAGAAAGCAAAGAAAGAAAATATGATCCAAAGCCATATCCAATAACAAGAACACTGTCATGTTGGCTAGCAATTTCTTGCTATTCAGTAAGCAACATAGAATTCATATATTCATGTAAAACATGTAATGGATATTTGTCAAGAAAAGGCTGTCAAATTGGAATATTTATTCTCAGTCCTATTTATTTTTCCATTTTTCTGATTGCTCCATCTCCATTGGGAAATTCTGTTGCCCTGTCTCCAACTTAAAAAAAAAATCTACAAGGCCTTACAAAAAGACAGTGAGCAAATTCTTGGCTTAAGTTCTACAGTCTTCCAGATGCAAAATAAATCTGAAACAGAAAATAGAGGGTGCCATTAAACATGGCATCTTAATGATACAACTAACAGTAACCACCATTCCCCCTATGTATTCCCCTGGAAAATATATTCAGCTCAATCCTTAAAAACAACAACTATTGCTTTAGTCCTCAAAAAAGGAGGAAAGAAAAACGAAAAGATGATCGAAGAAAGCTATATATATATTACATACAAAAAATAATTCTATTGTTTAAAAGCATCATTAAAATGACCACAAAATACAGCATCAGTCTCATTTTATTATATTGCTAATGAAAAAGAATTCATATTCCTAATGCAGGATTGGGTCTGGGATTGCACAATCTTTCTCATATTAATGAGAGCCTTGGTAGTACAGTGGTCTAAGGCACCCTGTTATTATGCTGGTTATTAAGACCAGCTGCCTGCAATTACTGCAGGTTCGAATCTCGCCAAGGCTCAAGGTTGACTCAGCCTTCCATCCTTTCTAAGGTAGGTAAATTGAGGACCCAGTTGTGGGGGCAATAAGCTGACTTTGTATAAATATACAAAAGAATGAAGGCTATTGCTTAGCACATTGTAAGCCGCCCTGAGTCTCCGGAGAAGGGCGGCATATAAATCAAATAAAAAAAAAAATGAGTGAACTTTTTTGCTATCCTCACATTCAACAAATTCTAATCCTGAATGCAGCCCAATGCAAGTAATGCTTAATCGGAGGCTTTTTCCACTCCTGGACTATTCATTTTCCAAGCATTTGAATACATATTTTATTAAAATTAAATACCTGTGCATTGTTTTTAATTTTTATTAGTGCTGACATTTGTAACAGGACAGTGTTGGCAAACCTTTTCGGCACCGAGTGCTCAACAGGGCTGTGTGCGTGTACGCACATGCGTGTGTGTTCCAGAAACCAGAAGCCCAGCCGCCTGGAGTGCATGCACGTGCCGGGGAGATGATCTATTGGTTGCTGCCGCATGCATGTGCACCCGCCACCTGGTCTTCCGGTTTCTAGTGCGCATGCGCGTGCAAAGACCAGCTGGCTGGCATGCTGGAAACCGGAAGAGCAGCCACCAAGAGCGCATGTATACCAGGTGGCTGCTTTTCCGGTTTCCGGCACTTCCACGTGCGTGAAGACCAGCTGACTGGCACGCTAGTACCCAGAAGAGCAATGGGCGATGACTCATGTGCCCGGAGAGATGGCTCTGAGTGCCATTTCCGGCACACGTGCCATAGGTTCGCCATCACAGTAATAGGACATCATATCAACTGTACATTTTTGCAACTTGTTGAGAACAAGTATCAATTGTTCCCACTTTGCCTCCAAAACTCTATGCTCTTTCTGCTAATCTTCATAGCTATTGTGGGCCTTTAACAAATATTTCTCCATCTTCTAACACAAAAAGAAAATACAACTTGTTAGCGCTGCTTCCACCCTTCTGCTTGACAATCTATTTATTTATTTATAAGTGTTTGTCTACATTTATCTGATGGTTTGCAGAAACAGAGAAGCAAACACGTTTCTGAAAGGCTGAAAAGTAGTGGAAAATTGATTGTAAAAAGATATAAATGAGGCCTGTGGGCAAGATAAATCTAGGGTGATATAGCTAAAAACTAACATTTCAAAATCTTCCAAGTAGGCGCAATCCTGAAAGTATATAGCTAAATCATAATTGTAACTCAGAATGTTCTGATTCTATGGACCATCCAGGGTGGGTTCTATTTTTTTTACTACCGGTTCTGTGGGCGTGGCTTATTTTGTGGGTGTGGCTTGTGGGGGTAATGTGACTGGATGGGCGTGGCCAACTTTTTTTTTTTTTACTTTTAAAAGCATTTTTTCTACAACCTTAAGAGGTTGCAGAAAAAAATGCTTTTAGAAGCTTCTGACGATCAGGCAAGTCAGCTGGGATCGCCAGAGGCTTTTAAAGGCATTTTTTTTCCCTACAACCTTTTCGGCCGAACAGGTTGTAGATAAAAATGCTTTTAAAAGCCTCTGAGATCCCAGCTGAGCCGCGTGATCATCAGAGGCTTTTTAAAAAACTTTTAAAAGCATTTTTTCAGCCGAAGAGGTTGTAGAAAAACTGCTTTTAAAAGTAAAAAAAAAAGCCTCTAATGAGGTGGGCGGGGTAAGTGAGTGGTGACCAAGCCGGGGACTGGTTCATGGGCGTGGCCAGCCAAAGTTATTACCGGTTCTCCAAACTACTAACTGGTGCGAACCGGGAGCAACCCACCACTGGGACCATCCATGGCCTTTCTCCTGAGATGTAAGACCAGCTGGGGCTCAGGAACAGAACAAATTCCTTCAATCTCTTTGAAACCCAAATCTCCGCCTATCAAGTGTCTCTGAAGCTATTCCCCAATTCATAAGCTCACAAGAGCAGAATTGTTCTATAAAGGTGAATGAACAATAGTCGAGGAATGATGGAATTCCATGCTATCTCTACAGAATAGTCTTGAGCAAACTGCTGGAAGGGTCAGCTGTCATTTTCATTGATGGATCTTGTCGAGGGCTACTGCATCTTGGCTGCAAAGACCTTGGTAATGTCTAGATCCAGCATCCAGTGGTATGTATTGGCAAAGCTACGACGTTCTGTAACTCTTTGCATCTGTTTAGGGACTGTTCAAAGTTTTACAGTTCAAAGCTGAAGCCCTGATCTTGGCCTGCTGTTTGATCAATCAATTGATCAAATTGGGTTTCAAACATTGTACATGATTAGACTTAGTTCTACCCAGAAACCAGTCACATATAAGGTTAAACCAGGGGTGTCAAACTTGATTTCATTGAGGTCTGCATCAGGGTTGTGCTTGACCTGGGGGGGCAGGGGGGGACATGGCCAGCTCAATGTCACTGGTGTCGGTGGCACCCGTGCGCTCTGCCAGCGAAAACGGACTCCTGAGCTCCGTTTTCGGTTGCAACGGCCTCCTGCAACCCTCTGACAGTGAAAACGGAGCTCCATTTTCACTGGCAGAGGCACTGCAGGCCAGTCCGCTGTTTCCAGGGCAGCCCCGCAAGCCAGATCTGAGTTTGACACCCCTGGGTTAAACTAATTATCTCGGTCAGCCTTGTTGTGGGAACTACAAGTAGTTTTTGACGTACAACAGTTAATTTAGTGACTGTTTGAAGTTACAATGGCACTGAAAAAAGTGACTTATGACCATTTTTCACACTTATGACCATTGTAGCAGCCCCATAGTCATGTTATTTATATTCGGATGCTTGACAACTGACTCGTATTTATGACGGTTACAGTGTCCCGGAGTCATGTGATCCCCTTCTGCAATCTTCTGACAAGCAAAGTCAATGTGGAAGCCAGATTCACTTAATAACCGTGTTACTAATTTAACAAATGCAGTGATTCACTTAACAAATATGGCAAAAAGTTTCGTAAAATGGGGCAAAATTCACTTAATAACATAAATGTTGGGGTAAATTGTGGTCGTAAGTTGAGGGCTACCTATATTAACCATGCAGTTATCTAACCCTTACCTTTCCTGGGACTGAGATCAAATTCTAGGGAGGGGTTACAAAAACTGTGTGAGAAACACACACACACACCCCAGAAAGAATTGGGTGAGACCTTCTCAACTGCCATTTACAATATATATTTCAAATATATCACCGTGAATTTTTATTATTTTTTCCATTTTGGCTTGTGGAGGGAAGAATGTAGGGTAAGAACAAGTGACAATTTCAGAGTCCACTTTTAGCTAAAAGGACTCTAACAGAAGTGGGGAACTATTGCCCCTTTATAACTTGTGGACTTCAACTCCCTGAATTCCTGAGTCAGCCAATTCTGGAAATTGAAGTCCACAAGTCTTAAAAGGGCTATCGTTCCCCCCACCCCGACTAAAAAATGGCTGTCACTTTTTTTTTTTTTGGTAGAAAGCCTCTCATTCATATGTCAGTATGCAGAGATATACAACCTTAAGCTTATCACTAACCTTATCACTAAAATCTATGGACTCAGTTCTAAAAAATATACATAAGTAGCTTTTGCTTCAGGGCAAATGAACTGGGGTGAAGAGGTTATAAATTATGCTGTCTTCAGAGACAACTAAAAGTTGTCCCAAGTCTGTGAGTGCTGAAACTGTCTGCACATGTGCATCTGCGCACATGCATGCCGGAAACCAGAAGAGCAGCTGCCCGGAGCACATGCACACGCCGGGAAGACGATCTTCTTGTTTCTGGCACACATGCGCACCGGCCACCCAGTCTTCCGGTTTCTGGCACACTTGCATGCGTGAAGACCAGCTGACCAGTGTGCATGCACATGCCGGAAACCGGAAGAGTAGCCACCCAGTGCGCATGCACGTGCTGGAAAAATGATCTTCCGGTTTCCGGCATGTGCATGTGCACCAGCCACCTGGTCTTCTGATTTCTGGTGCACATGCATGCGCAAAGATCAGCTGGCTGGTGCGCATGCGCACGCTGGAAAGTGGAAGATCATCTTCCTGGCATGCGCATGTGCACCAGGCAGCTGCTCATCTGGTTTCTGGCATTCCCATGCTTGTGAAGACCAACTGGCTGGCGCGCTGGAACCCAGAAGAGCAATTGGCGACCGCTCGCGTGCCCGGAGAGATGGCTCTGTTTGCCACTTCCAGTATGCGTGCCATAGGTTCGCCATCCCAAATCTAGGATACAAAACTCCAAGTGGCAGCAAAAATAAATAAACAAATCAGGGTTTCTATATTGAATGAGCCTTGGTGGCGCAGCAGATTAAACTGCTGTTAAAGTAGCACTTAGCTGCCAGCTGCCTGCAATTACTGCGAGTTCAAATCTCACCAGGCTCAAGGTTGACTCAGCCTTCCATCCTTCCGAGGTAGGTAAAATGAGGACCCGGATTGTGGGGGCAATAAGCTGACTTTGTATAAAAAAGAACACCGCGTAGGGAGGGCCAAAAAGCCCTATTAAGCAGGTATATACAAAAGTATGAAGGCTATTGCTTAACGCATTGTAAGCTGCCCTGATTCTCCGGAGAAGGGCGGCATATAAATCGAAATAATAATAATAATAATAATAATAATAATAATAATAATAATAATAATAATAATAATAATAGCGACTAGTGGTCATCCAAATTTTTGCAGCCCCAATTTTTTTTTTTATGTTTTTAGAGTTACTCTTTGATAATATGTGCACTTTTCTAATATGTTTATAAGTTTGCATATATTTTAATCTTTTTATTCTGTATACTTACAGTACAGTAAAATGCATGTAAGATATTTTATTGTTATACACTGTCTGAGAATGGTGCATGAATATTTTAATATTCTTGTTTGCAGGCATTTTCTCCTAATGGGTATCTTTTTATATACTAATTTTCCAAACATACACATTTTCCAATGCAGCTTTACCTACTTAACATTTTTAATCAGATGGCAAAATCTGATGAGTGGCAATGAATAATAAATACTGGCATTAAGTTTGCAGATAAATTAAGGAACTATGGAGTAACCTGGTTTAAATTAAAATGCAAAGTCCTCAATGGGCAGCTGTACATTTCTTCAAATAAAATCAATGTAATAAAATTAGCTATTGATCATCAATTGTGGACATGGTCTGACTAAATGATACATAGAGATATAGAGACACATCTGATGAAAACCTTGCTAGACCACAAATATTTAGGCTTGCTAAAGCTGTCAATTTCTTGAGAGGACTGAACATTTCTCTGTTAGTGGCTAGAAGTGTCCTTCATTCATATGCTTAAAAAAAAAAGAACAAGTGAGTTTGTTTGACCCCAGTCCACTTAAAAGCTAGACTCCCAGCTCTGCTGGTTTCAATTGATGTTACTGGAGAGGCCTTAATTTATTTCCATGTACAGTATAATCTATACATTTTACAAACATATTTCAAATCTCCTTTTGAGTGAAATATAGTGGTTGGCATTTCCATCTCAAAAAGCCTGTAAATGTTTCCAGATTGCATTCCAGCTTGTCTGGTAAAGTTTGCCAGATAGAGCACATGGTATATTTTTGTGTGGTGTTAATGTGTTGAGCTTCTGTGTTGAAGAACACTTTATGAGCATTGACTACTTTCAGGGGAACCTGAAAACTGTGAAAAGAACAGGGCCTAACAAAACCAGAGGGGGCCAATGCAATCACCGCAGACTTCTATTGAAACGATGGTCTTGACAGATGAAGAATTTGGTGTAATTCTTACATTTGCAGGTTAACAAAGTTCACACCATCTGTTAAATGATTATGCCTGTTTCATAGTTATGCAGAGATAGATTATATTTCTTTATCCTGTGTCAGATGATTGGAACAGTGTTATTTTTTTCCCCTGAATGTCAGGGATCATTCTTTTCTGGATTGCTGCTTGGGATGTTTTTAACTGGGGTAAAGGATTAGACTAATAGTCAAGGAAGATGATGCAGCAACCTAGAAGTTCTAAATCTAGCCAGCATTTGGACAGGAGGTCACCTGGGAACTCAGTGGAAATCTCCCTTGATTTTCATAATGAAATAAAGACCAAATAAATAATTATAATAACATAAGGCAACCGAATAAAAAAAATATAGGATTTTGTAGAGGCCTGGCATATGCTTCACTATAGCAATATGTCAATCTGCTGCTTTTCATACCACTCAAATGCATGATAGTTCTTACATATTATGACATTTGGAGACACATCTATAGTGAACTTCTCCATGGCAGAAAGGAAACTAAGGCTAAAGATAAGTAGTTCGTCTAAAACATGTGTTGAATTTCTGTATAAGACAAGAATTACAACAGAAGCTCTGTGTTTTTTGAGGCGGGGGGGGGGTATGGCTCTTATGCTTGGAAAAGTGCCAATATCTTCAGCAAAAGAAACATCAGAAAAGTGGACAATAGAAGACAAAAGAGTGGTAATAGCCGATGAGCCTACAAACTCTTGGAAATTGAATTAATGTCCTTGGGATAGAATAACATTAAGTGATAAACAACCTTCCAATGAGATAATTTAAGAAGTATTTGTCAGGCATAACAACTGGATGTGTGTTGCCAAAATTAAGAGGCTTTGGGTTTGTTGAAGTTGTGGATTTGTGTATCTTTTTTTAAAAAAAATTGGGCTAAATCTATATTTGGATTAATGTACATGGTAGGTAGAAAAGGCCTATTGAAATTACCATTTCAAAAAGAAGAAATTTTCTGAAGCAACTATTGACTGACCAATGGCAGAACAGTGCACTGTGATGACTAGTGGGGGAGGAAAAAATCCATTCATATGAGAAGCATAAAGGGACTTAGATAAACATCTGTTTGTTTCCTGATTTAGTCTTGCAAAGGAATGTCTGGATTAGAGTTAGTATGTGGGGTGACTGCACACATGTATACCCCCCCCCCAAATATTTCTGCTTACATTTTTTCCTTCTTTTTTGAATTTATACCCAGGAAACCCTTTTCTAGTTTCCCATAAATCATAACTAAAATGGAAAAACAAATGAATTTTGTTTGAACCACAATACTTTTTTTTTTCCAGAAAAAATAAGGGCAAGGGGAAGCAGACCGAGAAACAAAATAATTTACCATACAAATGTTGAGAC
The DNA here is from genome assembly GCF_059756535.1 of Pantherophis guttatus. Lineage (NCBI taxonomy): Eukaryota > Metazoa > Chordata > Lepidosauria > Squamata > Colubridae > Pantherophis > Pantherophis guttatus. The sequence continues at coordinate 284,089,715 of NC_142063.1, read as the reverse complement.
AACAAAACGTATCCTGAATGTCAGCAAACCTCTACTTCCTTCTAAATAGTCTTTATAAACAGGAACTGTTTCCAAAGAGTGTTCTGATCTGAAGGTTTTATATTTATAGTTGCATTCATAGAACTTCTGCAGTCAACTGCATGCTCCAGAAGATAATAGGGGAAAAAATATGGCCATGATGTTTAAATCAACATTTTGGCTAGTTTATTTTCTGGGAAATGTTTTTCCCCTAGCCACAGGCAAAAGAGTTACTGAATAGCTCAAATGTGGTGGCTTTCCCTGTTTCCAGTATCTTTCCATTTTCTGATTAAAGGGCTGAGGATCTAGAGGTGTGTCGGGTATCTTTCATCGCAAGCACTTGTCCTCGTTATCACCCAAGGCCACATGAAGATTCAGATATGTTTTGCATGCTTGGTGTTTCATGATGAACCTCACAGCACAGTTCAGCATCTGGTTACAAACTCAACCACTGAGAAACACAGCCAGTATTTTCATCCTTTCATGATCTAGAGTTTTCTTGGCATAGCAGATGAGTCTATGTTTAGGGTCTGTTATTTAGCTACTCAAAAGAATAGCTGGTTTAGAGGTTTGGCTCAGTTTATGTCAATATCAAAATCTGATCAATCCAATTCCATCCCCAAATCTCTCTGAAATGCTGCCCACTACTTCAGGTTTCCCCAAAATTACCTTTGTAGTTTTGATGTTCCCTCAAAACTGCCTTTTCCCTATGGAAGGAAGGGTTGTTAATGGGAAGGAGACCGAGCTTAAAGGCTTTTATGGGAGGATGACTAATGCATGCCACAACTGCATTGTATTTATGGTTCCACAGTTCTCCATTTCCCTGATTCTTCCAGTCCACATGAAGGGGATGAAAATAACCTCACTGAGGGTGAAATTCTATGCAGCTGTTTGCTCTCCCTTGGGGGAGATCTGCATGGGCTTGTATCCCATCCCTGTGGTGACTGTTTCATAAAATGAGGCATGTGCCCCAACTCGTTCTACTGATCCAGTTTCCCCTCAAAAATCTATTGTTCTCTTATTGTCTTTTGGGCAATAAGGCTTTCCTACTGTAGGAAACAATGTCTTCTGAAGTGTGGCATTAGGGATTCATTGGTGAGATAATACTGGGGAAAAGCATTATGCTTCTGCAAGTGGGGAAATCAAAGCAGGACTTTCCAGTTGGTCTTGCGAAAGAGGGGAGTAGGGGGGGTTGTGAAATTGATGGGAAAAATGGGCAAGATACCCTAGGCAAAAAATGAGGGTGAAACAATCCCCTCTCATTTCTGGACTGATTGATAAACAAATTAATAAGCAGAAAAAGAGATCCCCCACTTTACAAAAATCCATCAAATGTACAAGAATGAAAGAGTGATGCTTTGAAGATTTATTTTTTCAGATTGAAAGCTGGACCTAAAAATTCATTGTTGTTGGAGAACCTCCTACTTCACCCACAGTTGTGTGTTTTGTATGATGTTCAACTGATATTTCAATATATTGTTTGCTGTATGCCTACTAAGTGACACTTGTGTTTTGGAATATCATGATGCTTCATACAGAAATAGTTCCAGTATAGGCCCTACTTAGATAAGTCTCCACAACCATGATCTTTGTAGGCTATTGTCCACGAATGATGAATGAATTCTTGTTTTATTTCCCCCTCCCACATCTGATATATTAAAAACAAAAGAATCACCTTCCACCTTCCAATTATAGTAATTAATGTGGATTGCAATAATCATTGCTAGTTTATAAAGTTAATTTCTAAGTATTTTTGCCTGTATTTGGAGAAGATATAGTAAACTTCTCCCATCTCATGCATTTTCCATTTGCATATATCACAAGCTTTATGAATTTGTGACGTAAGTTTTCCTAAATGAAATATAGTACTCAAAAACAGTTTCCCTGCTCCTTAAGTATCATAAAGCATTATGCAATTTAGATGTCTGTGCAAGTATCACCAGAGTGGGGTGACTCTCAGGAATAAATCAACCTTGGTACAGAAAGGTAGGACTACCTATCCAGTAAAATAATCCTAGTGACAAAAGAAGCATAGATACCTTTCCATTGTACACTTTAGCTACTATGTGATATATATACTATGCATATATAAATAGCACCCTTCGTAGGTTATCTCTTACCCTTTCAAGAAGATTCTGTGGACACAGATCCTTATAAGGCATATGAGGGTAACTGAAGAAGGATGCCTGTTCATTTACTATTCAAACAACATTAAATAACCTACTTTTTTCTTTAATCTTAATTTGTGGAAATGCACCCATATTAAGAAACCAACCACCTCTGTATTAAGAAATAATTCTCCTTTGAGCATCAAAATATCTGCTTTTATTTACGCCAGCAAATTATCACATGCTTTTCAAAGGTTTGTAGCTTTATGTTAAGGGAAATGCCAGTCTTCTGGCTTCGAACGGGAAAATGAGTAAAAAGAATGGGAGAGAGAAAAGAGAGAGCGAGAGTTTAAACAAAGTACAAAGTTGGGAAGACCCACAAAAAAATGTTTTACATTCCATACTCCCCACAAAGGGCAGGTCAAGGGAAAGGGAATGAGGGGCTGAGCATGCCATAGATGTTTTCAAAGCGCTGCACAGCACAGTTGATCTGATCACATAACAGCCACATGAAATCAGAAGACATTGGTTTGGAATATGGCAAACATCTTGGGTAACTGCACACTGGCAACATTGGATGAAAGAGGGGAAGCTGAAATAACATATTTATGAGAGTTGCTTGCGCCCTGAACACCAGATGTTTCCAAAAAGAAGAACTTTTGTTGAAGGTGAAATTCAGTCCAAACAATATAAATTGGCTTTCTATGTTGCATGCACCGACTGTTTCAGGAGTTGCATTTAAAAGGCAATTGTTACAGGCTGAAAGAAAGAAACATACACGCTGATTTAGGATTGTGTTTTTCAGGGAACCACTTCAACCGGAATGAGAAACCTGGATAGTTGCAGAAGGTACCTTGTCAGGGGTGGGTTTCACTTACCTTTGCTACCAATTCTGCGCATGCGCAAAGCGTATTTGATGATGTCCGGGCAGGTGGGCGGAGCCTCCTCCTGCTGCTGCTGCTGCCACGCGTGCAGAAGTGTCCTGATGATGTCGGGATCGGTGGGCGGAGCCTCCCACCAGTTTTACTACCGATTCTTGTGAACCGGTCCCAACTGGGGGCAACCCACCACTGCTTGGTCTTGGACTTTGGCTTTGTGCTAACACAAATAGGCCACAGCTCCCAGGAGGAGACTGTACAGAAAAGGTGTTGATGTGCTCAATAAACAGAGATTTATTTATTTATTTTATTTTATTTTATTTATTTCAATTTGTATACCGCCCTTCTCCTAGTGGACTCAGGGCAGTGAACAGCCAGAGCTAAAACACATGCAGATACAAAATTTAAAATTGTTAAAAGAGATATTCATCTTTTGAGCCAACCAATGCTTCAGAAGGTGGGGCAAAAATTCAGGGATATGGCTCTTCCTAAACCAAGTATTCTGCAAGGAGGGTTCTAAAAAGTAATGATGGAAGTCACAACCACATGCTTGAAACTCTACCCCCGATTTTCAAGTGTTGCATTTTCAAATGCAACAGGGCTTTAATTGTGCAATCAAGGCTGCCATATTTGCTTTTATACTCCCACCCCCACATTTGCAGGTATCCCTGATAAAATGTAAATGAAAACTTACAGATCTACAGTATAGGTAACTACTGTCATACAGTCATAAGTGGTAGGAGATGGGTGATGGAAACGATGAGAAGATTAGTAGTGCAGGCTTAGTAAATAGTTTGACAATGTTGAGGGAATTATTTGTTTAGCAGAGTGATGGCGTTCGGGAAAAATGTTCTTGTGTTTAGTTGTCCTGGTGGGCAATACTCTATAGTGTCGTTTTGAGGGTAGGAGTTGAAACAGTTTATGTCCAGGATGTGAGGGGTCTGTAAATATTTTCACAGCCCTCTTTTTGACTCGTGCAGTATACAGGGCCTCAATGGAAGGCAGGTTGGTAGCAACTGTTTTTTCTGCAGTTCTAATTATCCTCTGAAGTCTGTGTCTGTCTTGTTTAGTTGCAGAGCCAAACCAGACAGTTATAGAGGTGCAGATGATAGACTCAATAATTCCTCTGTAGAACTGTATCAGCAGCTCCTTGGGCAGTTTGAGCTTTCTGAGTTGGCACAGAAAGAACATTCTTTGCTGTGCTTTTTTGATGACGTTTTTGATATTAGCTGTCCATTTTAGATCTTGCGATATGGTAGAACCTAGAAATTTGAAGGGTTTTACTGTTGATACTGTGTTGTCTAGTATTGTGAGAGGTGGAAGTAGGGAAAGGTTTCTCCTAAAGTCTACCACCATTTCTACGATTTTGAGCGTGTTCAGTTCCATATCTCTTCTTTCCTCTGAGTGGACAGTGTATGATTCAAATTTCCCTCCAAGAACAACCCTCTAAGCTACTTTGAACTGAGTGACAGTGACAGGCCTACAATCACCTAAGGAAGGTGATGGCTGACAAATCTGGATCTTCCTGATCCCAGTTGCAATCCTGAAACACAATACCGGGACGGCTCTGCTTGGTTCTCTCCATACTCGTTGGATTCTAATTCCGATCATCTTTAGCCATTACAGATGTGTTGGCTGGGGTTAATGACAGGAGCTGTAGTTCATTGCATCTGGAGGAAACCTGGCTGGGGAATGCTAATTTATCTAATGAGAACGATAGAATTAATCACCCTCCCAAAATGATAAATCATTAATACCAGTTAGGGCATTAGACAGGAAAAAGTAAATCAGTGTGTGTGACATCTGGTGACAGATGAGGCTCCTTTGATCTTTGCAAAGGAGAGACAGATGGTTATTAACTCACAAGGTCAGCTGCCAGACGTCTTTTGGCGACTCTGTGCCCACTCAACCACCCACATAATAAACAGCCATTAAGCCACTTTGCTTACTGCTCCCTCCCACCCCTTTCCCTAGGAGGCGCTTTTTCAAAGCAGTCTCAGTTCAAAGAGCCTTTCTGCTCCCCTGAACTCACAGTGAAACTTTTGGGGAGGGACTGGAGGGTAGAAAGGCTGGTTCTGAGCCACTTCAATGCACTTCAGCGAACATGACAGGATATTGAGTGAAAGCTTCTTTATCCTAACTGGTTTACTAACACCACACAATAAATGTTGAAGGCAGACAACTCCAGGCCAAGGAGACCGCATTTGTTTTAATATACAGTGGTTAAATCACTGTCAAGTCAATATGAAACCATAAGATGCATGTTGATTAAATAAAACAAACAAGCCGGATCAGTGTCAAATGACCTTACAGAGAGTAGTCTTAAGTCACATTTGAGAATATGAATGCAAGAAATCTGCATGTCTGTGGGAACCTCATTAGGAAACAAGAGAGTTAAAGCATTCAGATTTGAGCTGTGCATATACATGACCCATATGCAGTGGATGCTGGGAGATGCAATCTGACAAACGTAGAAGGAACCAAATTGTGGAACTCTTCACTGCACCAGGACTGTTCCTGTATCATCTGAGACTTGGTGTTTCATCATCCTGGGGGACAGTGGTGGGTTGCCCCCGGTTCAGTCTGGTTCTTGCAAACCAATAATAAAACAGGGGGAATTGACTTTGAAGATATCAAAGTGGTGGGTAGCTTCTGCCTTTTAGAATCAACTCTGAAAAGGAAGCTGTCAAGAAATAGGTCATACACTAGTAGCAATAGCAGAGGTGGGTTTCAGCAGGTTCTGAACAGTTCTGGAGAACTGGTAGCGGAAATTTTGAGTAGTTCGGAGAACCATAAATACCGCCCCCATCTATTCTCTGCCTCCCGAGTTCCAGCTGATTGGGAGGAAATGGGGATTTTGCAGTAACCTTCCCCTGGAGTGGGGTGGGAATGGAGATTTTACAGTATCCTTCCCCTGCCACACCTACCAAGCCACGCCTACCAAGCCACACCCACAGAACCGGTAATAAAATTTTTTGAAACCCACCACTGAGCAATAGCAATAGCACTCAGACTTATATACCACTTTACAATGCTTTACAGCCCCCTCTAAGTGGTTTACTGAGTCAGCACATTGCCCCTAACAATTTGGGTCCTCATTTTACCCACCTCTAAGGATGGAAGGCTGAGTCAACCTTGAGCCTAGTGAGATTTCAGCTGCCAAATTGCAGTCAGCCGGCAGTCAGCAAAAGTAGCCTGCAGTACTGTACTCTAACCACTACTCCATCACAGCTCATGTACTTGTAGAGCAGCAGCACTCTATGTACTTGTAGAGCAATACTTGTAGAGCAACCATAAAGACTTAGAAAATATATTCAAATGTTATGATGTGTCTATATACCTACAAAGATCAGAATTGTGCAAGCCATTGTATTCCCTGTGACATTCTATGGAAGTGAAAATTCCAGACTAACCATGGGCAGAGCCTCCCAGTCCTGGAACGCGGCACAATTGTGCACAACAGATGCAGTAACTAGGAAAAAAGTAGCCATAGCTGTCACCTATGCTTCAAGTGGGAATTATAAATCCAAGAGGCCCCCAAATTCTGCAGAGGTTCCAAATGAAGGTAACATATATCCATCCAGAATTAAAGGTGGATATAACTAGACTGAGGGTTTACAAATATGCATCTGATGAAGTGAGCTGTACCTCACATAAGCATATGCCTTTAAATGAGATTTGTTACTCAAAAATGCTGACTGGGGAATTCTGGGAGTTAAAGTCCACACATCTTAAAGTTGCCAAGGTTGAGAAACACTGGTATAAAGGAAGCTTGGACTGGTTGGGCTCTTCCCTTCTTTCACAGCACCAGATGGAGAATGCAGCGGAGTGAGAGGAAAAGCTAACTCCATGATCAGTCCTTGACATTACTTTCTCCAAATGAGCAGATAAATAGAAACATCTGCTTGTCTTTCTTCTGAGCAAAGGAGATGCTAAGCTCCTAAATTTTAGCATTTTCTCTGAAGCAGCAGCTGAATCAGAGATCATTAACTCAGTTACAGAAGCCTTCCTAAGATTAATAATGTTGTGGTTAGGACAGCATCAATCCTGCATTGACTCAGTCGGTGGATGTGGATCAGGCCACTCTTATTATTTTAAAGAAAATCAGAATGTCCTGTATATTTTATATGACCAAACAGCCCTTCATGCAGTCTGCAATAATCTTGCAGCTGTTAAAAATTAGGTTACTGGTTATTTGCATTTTCAGATCCTGATTTGTTCTTGTACTTATTAATATTCCACTCATTTATTTAAAATGAGAAATACCTCACTCTGAAAAGTACTTAACTGCAATACATCTATGTCACTGGAGCTTGAAAGGATTGTGGTTTTTGTTTTGTTTTTTTAAAATTGTTGGTGTTGCCCTGGTTTTAAATCTTGCATTAGCTCTTCCCTTCTCCCATTTGCAAGTTGGACAGTCTTATGAATTGATATAATAAAATTCACTGGGAACTATTTTGAAATTTGGCTATTTTAAGCTTGATCCTGCAAAGTAAGCCAACATGAATCCAGTTTCAAATAGGGAAATAATCTCATTAATTCAGCAGAGGTGATTCATCTCCTTTCTGATAGGTAACCAGGGGAACCTGAGGTGAACTCTTCAACTGAATTTCAACTAAGGGGCCTGTTTTACATTCAGATCCTTAGTTATGATGATCAACTACTTTCTATTCTTGAACCACAGATGAATACACACAAACACTGTGTACAAGCAGTGCCCTTTTCTTCCTAAATTCCTTCAAAGTATTGACAAAAATCAATCTGAAACACATTTGTTATGGCCGCCATGTGCAATGGCAGCTGTTTAATAGTTCTTTAGTAATATCACAAATTTGAGAGCCTAAATTCACAATGGTGGATAAAACCATGATTTGTTGATTAAGCAAATGCCTGTGTTCATGCCAATTTTGCTAAGGTTTAAATCACGGTTTTCAAATGGATGGATGGATTCACAACAGTGATGCCAAGATAAACAGTCTCCCAGTGAGTTCTATGGTTAAGGAAGGACTAGAGCTTGGATCTCTCCATTTTAAATGGAACACCTTAAATTGATTTAATGCTCATGTTTTGTTCTTAAAGTGGCTTAAGCTGGGTTCATGTAATATGCTAAACCATACAGGGGTGAAATCCAGCAGGTTCTGATAGGTTCTGGGGAACCGGTAGTGGAAATTTTGAGCAGTTCCGAGAACCGGCAAATACCACCTCTGGCTGGCCCCAGGAGTGGGGAGGGAATGGAGATTTTGCAATATCCTTCCCCTGTAGTGGGGTGGGAATGGAGATTTTGCAGTATCCTTCCCCTGCCATGCCCACCAAGCCACACCCACCAAGCCAAGCCAAGCCACGCCCACAGAACCAGTAGTAAAAAAATTTGGATTTCACCATTGATACTTTCTTTAACTACAATCTCTTAAATAAATCACAACTTGCTGGGTTTGCATACCTTGCCAAATCACAATTATACCTCACAATGCCTAGTCTCATTCAATATGTTAAGCCAAGCCTTAATTACATAATGGCTTAGTATAATATACAAACGATTAGTTATGGCACATAGCAAGGGATCTTTAATAAAATTCATGATTCCCTCATCCAACTGTCTTTTCAAAACAATTTGGGGGGGAAAGCATAGCAATTAAAAATATCAGTGTGTAGGTCAGGAATGACCTGGGAGAAAAATCTGCCTCTCTAGCCTACTAATCTAGAAGATATCAGTGTTTATCTGACTCTTCCTGTACCTGCCAAAATAGAATAGGCTGAAGGCTTGGCAAGTAACTGAATCACAGATAAAAAGAATATTGTTGAAGGCACCAGAACAGGAACTCCTTCATTTCAGTGGTTTTCAGATACAGCACCGGAAACGATTAATCAAGTCTATATCTGAAACATGCTAAAAAATAACATCAGTAACGCTTCTATAGTAATGTTTTAAATCTTTTCATCAGTTATTTATTGGCTTTCTGTACTGTACCTCCTTTCTATAACTCTTTTCTATTGAAATCCCTTCTATCTAAGGGTGCTTTAGAATGGCATGTTTGATTATGCCAACAAGCTGCAATGATTGAGAAAGGATTCCAATTCCATCTTGTTTGGGCAGAAGGCAATATCCCACTGTATTTATTCCTCTCATGCCCTGATAGTCCCCAGCTGTAAAGAAGCTAGATGAGGCTGAGATAATGGCCACTTGCTTAGAGCCAGTAACTGAGCAGGGTTCAAGCCGATTCCCTACAGAATAATCTCAGTTAAATGCAGCCTACCCTTGTACATCAGAAAACTGGGGAAGACTCGGTCTTTTCTTGACAAAACCTATTTTTATATTTGCATGAGATTTATGTTCTGCAGACCAGCATTCCATTAAGGGAGCTCTCAAGTGCAATTTTGACATTGTGGAATCCAGGCGTAGGTTCAGCCTGCCGTATGTTCTTTTGCAAAAACTAGCTTGAAGTAAGGCTGCAGTCAGTAGTCAGGATCCATGCCTGGATTAGAATCTGTTCCAATGTCAAGAAATAAACAGATAAAATTCATGCTGGGCAAAAAGCCAGGAGGCCACAGTAGAACTCAGTGGGATTACAGCAAAGGCAGACAAATTACGTCCAGGGGCCAGAAAAAATGGAGCAGATAAAGCCAGTGTGTTGAAGATTAGACTTTGCGTGTAGAAACAGGAAGCCAAAAATTTCAGTGTCATCGGCAGTTAGCCAAAAGGCCTATTGGGTTTTTTTTTATTTATTAAACAGGAAACTGTATAAATATCAAGAAAATGGCTGTGGGCCCAAAGGGAGCAAAAGGCATGCATGGGATGGCATGACAGTAGTCTGGGGCATTTTCACAAGTATCAATAAAATGCTGGAAAGAAAGTAGCATTTATTCTATTTACATTTCTTCTAAATGCATTTCCTCAAATCGTTTTTTTTAAAAATGACATTCCTCTCTTCCTATCTCACATGAAGATAATACACACAGATCAGCACATTGCAGACATAACAGCATTCTTAGCATTATTGATGAAAACACCCACAGATAATGATGAGCTCCCAGAGTTATGATCCCAGATTGCTTCTCCCAACTAATCTGTAAATTGCCAGATTTGATAGAACTAATTCAGAAGAAAAATGAGATGGAATCATAAAAATGAGTTGGTGTCCAAGAGTACACCAGAGTTCATATTCCTTCTGATAAGGACCAAGAGAAAAATTATACTACAACATAGAACAGCAAGGTTGGAAGGAGCTTGGAAGTCCTCTAGTCCACCTCCTCCAATTTTATATTATTCTAGAGAAATGGTTGTCCAATCTCTTCTTAAAGACTTCCAATGATGAAGCACTCACAATTTCTGGGAGCAAGTAGTTCTCACTGTCAGGAAAGTCTTGGTTGGATGCCTCTTTAATGATCTTCAACCCATTACTTTTTGTTTTACATTCAGTGCTCTAGAGATTAGGTAATCCCCTCTTCTCTGTGACAGCCCCTCAAGTATTGGAAGACTTCTATTATCTCATGCCTAGTCTTTATCTTTTCTTAGACTAGACATATTAACAGGGGTGGGCTTCAAAAATTTTAGCAAGGGGTTCTCTGCCTGGTTGCTGGGTGGGCGTGGCCATGGTGTGTCTGGCCTCCTGCACCACAGTGAGGAAGCGTTTTTGCCCTCCCCGGGCTCTGGAGGCTTTTTTCAAGCCTCCGGGAGGGTGAAAACAGTCTCCTCAGGCTCTGGAGGCCCTCTGGAGGCTGGAAACGGGCCCGTTTCCAGCCTTCCTGAACTTCCAGTAGGCCCATTTTTCACCCTCTCCAAGCCGCCAAGTGCGCCCTGCACTTACCTGCATCCAAAACAGGCCACGTGGGGACTCCTGGGAAGGGCAGGGTAAGGTGGGCGGGGCCAGCCAGGAGTGGGATTTGGGGAGTCTCCAAACTGCACAGAATCTTAGCTAGAGGTTCTCCCGAACCCCTGCGAACCCCCAGCAGCCCACCCCTGCATATCTAGTTCTCTCAGCCATTCTTTATATGATTTATCCTCCTCTTTATCTTTGTTCATCTTCTCTGTACTCTCTCTAGGGTCTCAACATCTTTTTCTATCATGGTGAACAGAACTGGATGCAATTTTCCAAGTGTGACCTCACAAAACTAATCATACATAGTCATATAGTATTTATAACAAACTCACAGGGATTCCAATTCCACTTTGGAGTGGTGAAACTTATACATTCAGCTTTCACATATACCGTATTTTTCGGAGTATAAGACGCAGCTTATTTTTGGGGGAGGAAAATAAGAAAAAAGCTGATTGGTGGGTGGATTGGCCTCCTGGAATACCCCCAATGAGCTGTTCCCAGAGGTGAATTTTAGCAACAGGTTCGTTGGTTGTGAGCTCTGTGCCTTGCTTTCTTTCCTGCCTCTGAAAGCCTCCGAAACAAAGCTTCAGAAAAAAAGGCTTTTTTTTTCTGAAGCTCTGTTGGAACGCTTTTTTTCTGAAGGACTATCTGTACTATGTTCAATCTCCTTTCTTTGATATTGGTATATAGATTAACCTATTGTGTCATTCTCCAGATTTGTTATTGTAGTTTTGTTAGAACCTTTACTGATTCTTCTTTTGTTGCTTGCCATATTAGTTTAGATAAAAGCCTTTCAGAGGCTTTTTTTCCTAAAGCTTTGTTTGGAGGCTTTTTTTCTGAAGCTTTGTTTCTGAGCCTTTTTTTCTAAAACTTCTTTCAGAGGCTTTTTTCAGCCTTTGAAATTTCCGTTTGCGAGGCTAGGCGGGGCGGGGCTACATTCAGAATATAAGATGCACCCAGATTTTCACTCTCTTTTTTGGGGGAAAAAGGTCTGTCTTATACTCTGAAAAATACGGTATTTCTGTGGTATAAGATTTATTTACACACAGACACAGTTCTCAGCAAGATGAGGGTTTACCCTAGTGCCGTGATGGTGAATTTACGGCATGCATGCCAGAGGTGGCACACAGAACCCCACGTGGCACAAGCGCCATCACCCCAGGTCAGATCTCTGTGGCATTCTTTCATGAGCTTCTGTTTTCCTGCAAACAAAGAAACAGAAGCTCATGAAAGAAAAAGATCTTATCTCTTGCCACGCTGCTGGTGTTGGGATGTCCTGCCTCCCAGCGGCATGTCTGTACATGTGTGCGTGCATGTTTGCACATGCGCACATGCATGTGCATGTTCACACATGCCGGTGCATGTCTGCACACATATGGCCATTCACACATGTCTATGCATATGTGCATGTGCACGTTCACACATGTCTGTGCATGTCCGCATGCATGTGCACATTCACACATGTCTTTGCATGCGCATGCATCCATGCATGTGCGCACATTTACACATGTGTGCATTCACACTCACCCATGCACACCTTTCCGTTTGGACATGCGCATGCGCAGTTTGGGCACTCAGTGTCTAAAAGGTTCACTGCCATCACTGCCCTAGTGGCATTCAACAACATTCTGTACTTGTAGAATTTTTTGGAGAAGCTAAGCTCTGTTTTAAACATTGGTAACCCAAACTGTCTTTTAACATACAAAGAGGAGCCATGTTCCCTTGTTCCCTTTGACCAGAGGGATTATCTATGCATCTTTTGGCCATACAAGCTCCCACGAGATAGTTGTAACCTATCAAATGTTCCATTTAAAGCCTCAAAGCACTCACTAAGAAAATCTGGAGAATTATAGTAAACAAAATCTGATTCAGTCATCTGGATTAAGTCATCTAAATTCATATTAGGATATTTTTATAATAAAACATTTTTATTTTAGGGAGAAAAACTATTGATAACAGGAGGCAAATTCCTGATAATTCACTGCACAGTAGTATAAAAACCTATGGATGCCAGATTGATCACTGGATGAAAATTAGTATGAAAATTAGACCCTAATAATAAAAAGTTAACAATTAATGTCCATGAAGTATCCTTAACCAAACATTTCTCAGAAATATTTGTATTAAGGTGAAAAAATTAAATTCCAAAAAGCAGTCTACTCTACATTTGACAAAACTGCTCCACATCCAGAATTAAGTATAAAAGTGATAACACTAATCTGGCAAAAAAAAAGTCTTAGCAGTGTGACTTCAATTATTTGTCAGTTTGGTTTTAAGACCTAGCTATTAACTCTTTATAAACAGAAATCAGAAATAAATCTAAATGAAGCATTACCCAATAAATCTTGTTTCCTGGACTCCCTAGATAGATGAATAACTGAATATTGGCAAATTAAACAATTCAGTAGTTCAGGATATTTTCATTTTGTTGAAAATTCTGAAGATCATAATTATATATAGTTAAATCTATGATGAGGTGTGGCTCCTTGGTTTCATATATGTATGACAGTCAACATTTAAAAACATCATCCCAAACTATTTTTGTTTCTGGAAAGCAAACCTGTGATTATCTACGGTCTGTGAAAATCATACTAGCAGAACAAAGTGAATATAAATGGAAATACAAGAGGGGAATAATGAACTATATTCTGTGTGTTTCTGAAAGTTTTGCATAGAATTAAATTGAAACTGTTCAAATATATGAAAGGCAAAGCTCAACAAATTGACAAACAGAGTGTATTTCCTGAAATTATGTATATATAAATCAGAATCCAGATCAACAGTTAAAAGAACAAGCATTCAGGAAATACACACAGACTAGCACTTGGTATGGCAGCCATGACAGGCTTGGAAAAGATATTCAAATGCCATCACGTGACTACATGTGCAAAGATCTGAACTGTGCAAACTACGGTATTCCTTGCGACACTCTATGGAAGCAAAACTTGGACTTTGAAAAGAAGGATAGGGAAAATATTGATACGTTAGAACTTCAGTGTTGGAGAAGACTGCGGATACCCAAGAAAACAAATAGATAGATCTTTGAATAAATCAACTCAGAGTTCTTGAGACACAAATGACCAGACTCAAATTATTCTACTTTGGACACATTATTCAAAAACATAGCTCTCTGAAAAAGCTTAAATGCTGGGAAAGGTGGAAGGAAAGACAAGAAGAGGGCCACAGATTGTCATGGAGAAGATTTATCTATATCACGGGTGTCAAACTCGCTGCATCACATTGCCGTCACATGATGTTTTGCAGAGCTGGGGTGGGCATGGCCTCGCATGATGCAACTCACCTGCAGGCCACCAGTTTCACACCCCTGATCTATGTGGTTGCTACAAGTTGAAAACAACCTGATAGCACACAATGAATAATAGTACAGATGTTCAAAAGCATATTTATTTATTAGATTTTTAAAAAGATGGCTACAATACTGTGACTCTCCATAGTGTGCATGGGCTTGATGGCAATAAAGATTTTTCAGAATCTGAGCCCTCTGAATAAGGATGGATTCACCTTGCCAGATCTGGCCATTCATCCAAAATCAGGGTTTCAAGCTAATTTTCTGCTTTGTTCACTTCTTCTACTGGTTATGGTTCCTGATGGAGCATGGCATTAAATCTACATTTCTCAGAGTGAAAAGTAGTTTTTCTAGAATTTTGCATGCTTGAAAGAAGAGAATGCATGGATTCTGCTCATTATCATACGGGCTAACATATTTTTCTGGAACAATTAATAATGGCAAAGGATAAAAGTAAAATACTACAGGTGTAAAAACACTGATGGACGTGTTACAGTTAAACTGGATGAATTCAATATCAGATCTGCACAGTATTCCTCAAGTTTGGGAGCAGACAAGTCCACCAGTAAAATATTCCAAGAGGTTTGCACTATTTGTTTTCCTAACCTCTAGGTAGCAAATAATTGAAAAACTTTGTCTTGGTTGTTCAATAAAATTGAACACATGAAGAGAAGTCCAGAAGATTATCAGAATTAATTAATTCATCCTCCACATTGACAACTACCATATCTAGAGAGCAAGAATCTGGATGACCGCTAAATGAAAGCAGCCAGAGCTAATGCCATCCTGATCATCTCATTCCTCCCTTTTCTGTTGCTTCCTTTGATTTTCAAATTTGCCAGCTGCAGATCTCTTTAGTCAGAAGAAACCTGGGAGTTGAGATTGATGATAGACTGCCTTTAAAGATTTTCATCAATAAACCTGCTGAAATCCATATCTAAGTGATGAAAGACAGTAATAGCTTGGCACCCTAGTATCTTTAAGACCTCTTTCTGCAAGTAGAACTGACCTGCCCAGTTCACTCTTCTAAGGGACGATGGGATAACCATCTCTTGGAGATGCTCTGAATGTTGTAGGAGTTGTCTACACTTCTTCTTTTGTCATAATTACAGGAGACTCTTCATATAAAATGACTATGAACAAAGCATTGTTTGGGGCTATAGAAAATGAATGGAAATAAACCAGTTATTATTAGTAATAACTTTATAGAAGAAAAAAATGGGAAAATAAATGTAATAATTTTAAAGTTTCAAAGGGGCAAAATAAGTTTTTATCACATTTTATTCAACAAGACAAAATGTGCTATATATTTCAG
This sequence comes from Pantherophis guttatus, assembly GCF_059756535.1. NCBI lineage: Eukaryota > Metazoa > Chordata > Lepidosauria > Squamata > Colubridae > Pantherophis > Pantherophis guttatus. The sequence continues at coordinate 284,074,272 of NC_142063.1, read as the reverse complement.
CCACAGAATCACTTCTGGGAGGATAAAATATATTCTAAACTACAATATTGTTGTTTCAATCTGTTAACAATGTGTTATTGGTTGACTGTTAAAAAGGCAGAGGAATTATTTTTCTGGAAAATCTTAAATCATAATGTTTTCCAGAGTTTTAAACAATCTTTCTAAAGGGCAAGTCTTATCTTAATGAAGAACTCTTTAAACTGATTTTACCTAATCTGTTAAAAGGCCTCATTTGTGATTAAAATACCCCAACAAGTTTAGGCTGGCCAGACTGTTGTTGGCCATAAACATGTATTTTAAATGCTGAGGTTTGACTGATTTACAGCTCTACTGTAAGTCCAACATTACAAATATATTTAATTATATATTCTCTTAAGATTCATCACAACACATATTTTTCTGCTACTTGAGTATGGCAGAAGTCCTTCCAAGGTCAGTAAAATGACGACCCAGATGGTTGGGGACAATATGTTGACTCTGTAAACCACTTAGAGACGGCTGTTAAAGCACTGTGAAGTGTTATATAAGTCTAAGTGCTATTGCTGTTACAAGTAGGAAGATGGAGCAAGGAAGAATCATGCAGAATGGTGCCTAATAACATACAGATGGGTTGATCAACCGTGTTTAGAAAATATTTTCTAACTTTGCCAGTCCCTTCACTGATGAGAAATTTCCTGAAGTCAAAACAGTTTGAGTAGGACCGGAGTTATTTAAGTTCCTTTTCTTTGAAGGGGAATAATTAGAAATTGATTATTTTTCTATACCATATTCTATACATAGATACAGATTGTAGGCCAATGTGCATAACATAGGACATGATGACAGATTAAAGCCAGTAGGTCAGTGGTGGGTTGCTACCGGTTCGGTCCGGATCTTGCAAACCGGTAGTAATGGTGGCGGAAGGCTCCGCCCACCCACCCGGACATCATCACGGACGCTCTGCGCATGCGCAGAAGCTCTGTGTGCGAGCGCTCCCGTTGTGAACTGGTAGCAAAGGTAAGTGCAGTAGATGGCAGTATTTATGCACCTTGGGATAATGTAGAAAGCTAAACTTGATTAGTTCCTGGATGGAGAGCCATTTGGAAAGTCTAAGGCTAAAGCTAGACTGGACATTCAAAATAAATTCTGAAAGAAAATAACAACACACTAAAAATGCATATTATCTCTCTTACTTAGTTTCTACGGAAATTCAGAGCCATGTGGTTTCTTGCAAAAAGTTACATTAGAACAGCTATACTAAGTTTTGGAATCAAAGGTTCAAAAAAGAGCTTTGAAGAGCATGTAAACACTGCTCTTCATGTATGAGTCTGCACACATTACAAGTTTCGACAACTCCTTACACTAAATGCATCATTTTCCACAACTATTCCAGAGCTGCAGAAAGCAGTCATGCAATCCCCAGAAAAAGACATAGCTGGGTTAAAGTGTTTCAGACACCCATATGCTTAGAACAGGGGTGTCAAACTCGTGTTGTCATGGCAGCATCACGTAACGTATCTGGACTTTTCTCCCCTTCACTAAACCGGGCAGGAGCAGGGCCAGCATGTGATGCATCTGGTCCGTGGGCTGCGAGTTTGACACCCCTGGCTTAAAAGAACATTTTTGTCTTCAGACCAGAGGTGGGTTGCAGCAGATTCTGACCAGTTCTGTAGAACCGGTAGTGGAAATTTTGAGTAGTTCGGAGAACCGGTAGTAAAAATTCTGACTGGCCCCGCCCCTATCCTCTATCTCCCAAGTTCCAGCTGATCGGGAGGAAAGGGGGATTTTGCAATAACCTTCTCCTGGAGTGGGGTGGGAATGGAGATTTTACAGTATCCTTCCCCTGCCATGCCCACAAAGCCATGCCCACAAAGCCATGCCACGCCCACAAAGCCACACCCACAGAACGGGTAGTAAAAATTTTTGAAACCCACCACTGCTTCAGACCTGAAGTACCATACATTCTTATTAGATAGCTTTGTCTGTTCTTACCAGTAGTTGTGGCATGCACTGCCCTCAGAAAGAAGCCAGAGGCTAGGCTATCCCCTTCCCCTTAAAAGAAAGAACTTGGCTAAATTGTCTTCATCCATTATGACCATCCCATTTCCGTTTTGAGATTATTAAAACACAGTCCAAGATATCACTTTTTTTCTGGCTGTCAAAGGGCAGCCTTGTTGACTGCTTTGTTGAGCCAAGAAATCCAGGAGAAAGAGACTGTGTGAGGCCTGCTAAGCTCTCTTCCCAAATCCAGTAACAGTTTTATACTGAAATTGTCAGCTTGGATGCTCATTTGCATTTGTCCGATTAAAAAAAGAGAACAAGGAAAAGGACGGGCAATTTCCAAAAAAAAAAATTAATCTTCAGAAAATTAATGTAGAACATATTTATGATATCAGAGATGGCTCTGCCCCAAAGCCCATAATCTAAATATTTTGGTGAACTCTGAGATTTAGATCTACAGTTTCAGGTTTGTATCCATATTTGGTGGGGAAGGATAATCACACTGGAAAAGTAAGTCAGAGGAAGATAGGCATCTGTTTGCTGGAAACATATTGCAACAAGACATGAAATAAAAGGGAGATTGTGTAGAGTAGCTGAGTAATATCTATAAACTACAAAAACAACAGGGTCTATAAAACTTTCAATAGTTTCAGGCCAAGATATCTAAGATAAGTTAATGAAATGCTCTTGAAGACTCTGTCCTCTGATTTGAGCTTGTTGAAATTTGCAATCTTCATCAGAGACTCTGTTATATGTCCAACCACAATAGTATTGATAGATCCATAAGAGTTTGCTAGGATCTCAGTGCTTTGGAACAATCTCTTATTGAGCATATTAATAACACTAAGAAACAGAATCAAACACTTTTGAGATGTTGCATAAATGCCTCCTTTACTGCAAATGATTTTAGCACATGTTAATTTATTGTCCATTATTATTTTGTTGCTGTTGTTCTGTATCTCACTCTTTTTTTTAGCTGATTGAATATCCTTTCCATGTAGAAAGGCAAATATGTAAATCCAATAAACGTTACCTTTTTTTTTTTTTTTGTCAAAGCTCCCCTCCCTTTAAATGAATCTTGAGAACTGACGTTTGGTGGTGGTATTATGAACTTTCAATCAGAAATCCTAATCCCATCCCCAAAATGAATTTAAAACCAAGCAAGGAAACAATGCCAATAAGTCATTGGTGTATCTATCATTCCTGATGGCTGAAATCTCTTCATAAAGAACTGCACAGTGGGGTTTATATTTTCTCTCTTCCTGTCAAAAGGACAAATGGGGACCTGGCTATAACCTGTGCTTTCCACAAGCTGACACACATATTCCTATTATGTAATAGAAAGAAATGAAAAATATGTGATTGACAGCCAGAAGAAGAAGAATGGCAGAGTTCTCTCTCTTTTTTTCCAGCCAAATGCCACAAGCAGCCTATGCTTTGTAATTTTAGTTTATTGCTCATTCCTGTCCTTTTCTTTTGCCTCCCCATAATTAAACACTGTTGGAATATTGCTCTGAAACATATATTCAATAGAATAGCCAGAGTCAATTAGCAACATATTTTAAACATAAAAAGTGGGGATCATAAGTATTGCACATGATAGCTCTTTGAAGATTGTGTTGGAAAGGTGTCCATCTGTTCTGAATTGAAAGCTAAATCTGGAAAATCTTCCCTCCCTGGAGGTCTATAACTGTTAAATGGCACCCCATTGCTAGAATTCTTTGCTGTTACAGTAATCTTTCTGCTTTTGAGACCTCCTTCTCTAGAATTAAATAGCTAGAACTGTAACCCTGTGAACTACTAGAAGTAAGGCCTTCTTCAATCTTTAGGAGGTTTTTTTTTTTAATAGATGTATATGTCATTGATTTTAAAATTAAGGATGAGCAAATTGCTACTCCAGACAGCTATGAACTTCATTTCTTCTGAGTGCCAATTACATAGCCCATGGAGAGGTGCAGTTCATTAGAATATGGAGGATTACCTATGGCCAGGAACCATCATAAATCATAAAATATTGAATATAGCAGCCAAGTAAATAAACCCTCTTCAATGTATGGATACTGTGCATGAGTATCAGAATGAAACAGAACTCGAAGGAACCTTGGAGGTCTTCTAGTCCAGCCCCTTGCTCAAGCAGGAGATCCTATACCATTTCAGACAAGTGACTGTCCAGTCTCTTCTTAAAAACCTTCAGTGATGAAGCACCTACAACTTCTGAAGGCAAGCTGTTCCACTGGTTCATTGTCCTCAGTTTTAGAAAGTTTCTCTTTAATTCCAGGTTGCTTCTCTCCTTGATTAATTCCCATCCATTGTTTCTTTTTTATATATATAATAAGATTTTATTTTATTTTATTTTATAACATACAAAAATTCCAATTTCAATTGAACAGTGTGTTGTCTGGGTACAATTCATTTTAGGAAATAATAGTCAAAGTGTTTACAACAGTATTTGTTGCGTTAGTATCAGTTATAATAATCATAATAACAATAATATTTGTTTAACCAATTTCTTATTTATTTATTTATTTATTTATTTATTTATTTATTTATTTATTTATTTATTTATTATTTGGGCTTGTATGCCACCCTCTCTCCAAAGGACTCAGGGCGGCTCACAACAATAAATACACAAATTCAATTATAAAATATAACAGATATAAAAACCCCTTAAAATCACATTTAAAACCCCTTTAGTCCAATCCGGCCAGGCCATACCTACCTTATATCAGTATATCATTATATATATGGTCCTTCCATATATTTCCCTGTTTCTAGCTCCTGTTTTTGTCAGCTAACCATTGATAAAATAAGTCCCAAGTCAAAAAATATTCAATTTCTTTCTTTTCCTTAATTATAAGTGTTAGCCTATCCATTTCTGCACATTCTAGTCACCTTTTCATCTGTTGGGATCTCTTCACTTTTCCATTGTTATGCAAATACTATTCTAGCTGCAGTCAGTACATGTAAAATGAAATATACATTCCCTTTATATTTGTCTGGTAAAATGCCCAACAAAAATGTCTCTGGTTTCAAATCAATATGCTGTTTTATCATTTTTTTTCCGCCATGCATGTATTTTTGTCCATCCATTGTTTCTTGCCCTGCCCTCTGGTGCTTTGGAAAATAACTTGACCCCCTCCTCTTTGTGGCAGCCTCTCAAGCACTAGAATACTGCTATCATGTCCACCCTAGTCCTTCTTTCTCTAGACTAGCCAAACCCAAATCCTACAACCGTTCTTCATATGTTTTAGTCTCCAGGTCTTTCACCATTTTAGTCGCTCTTTGCACTTTTTCTAAAGTCTCAATGTCTTTTTTGTAATGTGGTGGCCACAACTGGATGCAGTATGTGGTCTTACTAAGGCTTTATAAAGTGGTACTAATACTTCACATGATTTGAATTCTATGCCTCTGTTTATACAACCAAGGACTGTATTAGCTTTTTTGCTGCCGCACACTGCTGACTCATGTTTAAGTAATCGTCCACTAAGACTCCAAGGTCCCTCTCACAATTACTGTTTTTGAGCCAGGTTTTGCCTAATTTATACTTGTACCTTTGGTTTTTCCTGCCCAGCTATAAAACCTTGCTTTTCTCCTAATTAAATTTCATGTTGTTGCATAGGGCCCATTGTTCAAGTCTGTCAAGATATTTTTGGATCCTGAGCTTGTCTTCTGGGGTGTTGGCTATTCCTGCCAGTTTAGTGTCATGTGCAAATTTGATGAATTCCCCTTCTAAGTCATTTAGTAGGAGCAATATTTATTACTGTTGGTATTTGGGAGGGGTAAATAAAGGCAATAAAGAAGGACAATACATAGGCTAATGTTATCATTGTGGAATCTGCATTTAATAACAATTGGAATCACATATTTCTATACTATAACATGATTTCCTTGTTTGAGGCTAGTCTGAAGTGTGAACCCCATTGATAGTGAATTATTCCATCAGGAAGGATTAGTTGATAAGCACAGTTTATGAACTATACTAAAGTAATCAGAAAAATGATGAAGAAAGGTTGCAGACTTTTAGAGACTGTGCTCTATTAGGTATTGTAATTGTATCTCCCAGAAGTCTCCAAAGTATGACAAGCAGAAACACATTATTAATGTATCCCCAATTCTGAAAAATATAAGATCCAACCATTATCAGATATTGCCTTTTTGCTTAGGGCCCATTGTTCAAGTCTGTCAGGATCTTTTTGGATCCTGAGCTTGCCTTCTGGGCTGTTGGCTATTCCTGCCAGCTTAGTGTCATGTGCAAAATTGATCAATTCCCATTCTAAGTCATTTAGCAGGAGCATAACTTAATTTCTTTTGTAGGTGGAATACTGAAAGAGTTTTTATATCAAGGAAGCTAGGGATAATACAAGCCAGGAATTATAACTAGAGACCTCTTGAGAGGCCTCTGCTAGTAAAATTGAGTAGCTTTATCTAGAATTAGAGAGGAAATATGCTTAGAGAGTATCTTCCCACTAAAATAATAATAAAAAAAAAACCTAGTAAAACTATCCTTTATGGAAAACTACTGTAATAGGAGCCAAGTCAGGTTTTAGAGCCATAGATATCTTTTAATTTCCTTTGTTTGGAATAGCAGATTGCTTACATCCAAGTATCCCTCAGCACATTTTTTTTTTAACTGCTCCCCTACAATTCATTTTCCTCATGTGTCCCAGGAGATAACAACTAAAAATCATAACAATCTGATATCAACTGAACATCTGATAAGACAAATTCCAATTAAGACCGTGTGTGCATGTGAATGTGTGTGAGAGAGATTCTGTTAATGCAGTATCCATTAGCCTGCCTAGCTTTCGTTCCTCCTCTTCATTGGTGGAGGCTTAATCACATTAATACTATAGCCAAGTAGATTTCCTGCTTGGAAGTATTCAAGGCAATAAAACATGGGGAAAGTAGTATAGGATGACGCTGGAAACCATGGCTAATGAAAGGGCCCATTGAAAATGAATTCATTTGAGAAGTGTTTCTCAATACCATCCGTTAGGAAAAGTTTTACTAAGAACTCATAATGGAGCCAAAGAGTGCACAAGAGGCAAGCTCAATAATCAATGAGAACAACAACATAAAAAAAAAAAAACTAATTTCCTTAAAAACTGCAGCACGGATGCCCCCATGTGGACACAGTAAAATATTTTGCTCAGCCAATTATACTGATCTTTAGCTAAAAGGATAATTCAGAATTTGTTTTAAAAGAACTCAAACTTCCATTTTATTGACACATAGGAGAAACTAACAATACACAAAAACAAAAACACAATTTTTTAGTATTAGTGGTTTTTATAAATCACACGCAGATAATCTGGTAATAAGCTTTATTAGAGAAAGTAAGAGAATTCTTGACTGATACAGCTTTTAAGCTGTTTTCAGCTCTAGACATGTTAGTTGGAGAAGGATACCCCTTTAGGAATAATTCTGTAATGGCTTGAAGAAATAATCTTGAGGAACAGGAGGAAGAGTATGCTACCAAGCAGGGGTGGGTTCTACTTACCTTTATTACCAGTTCACAGCGGGAGCACAAGCGCTTCTGCGCATGCGCAGATCACCCATGATGACATTGTGGCAGGTGGGCGGAGCCTCCCACCAGTTTACTATAGAACCGGACAGAACCGGGAGCAACCCACCACTGCTACCAAGATATACTTTTTAGATAAAAGAAATCTTGATTCTGGAGCAAAAATGTAATTTGAGAACATGACTCAGACAGGACCCTCCTAGTTGTCATTAAGATAAAGGGAGGAGGAAACCATATTCAAACTTACAAGACTGATATAAGACGCTCAGGGTAGACCAAACTAGGAAACTGAAGTTATGCTAATACTACTACAGGTAGTCCTTGACTTACAACAGTTTGTTTAGTGACTGCAACAGCACTTTAAAAAGCAACTTATGACCGTTTTTCACAGTTTCGACCTTTGTAGCATCCCCATGATCACATGATCAAAATTCAGATGCTTGGCAACTGGTTCGTATTTATGACCGCTGTTGTGTCTGAAGGTCATGTGATCACTTTTTGCAACCTTCTGACAAGCAAAGTCAAGGGAGAAACCAGATTCACTTAACAACCAGGTTTCTAATTTACCAACTTCTGTGATTCACTTAGCAACCAACTTCTGTGATTCACTTAGCAAGAAAAGTCATGAAAGGAGGAAAAACTCATTTAACAAATGTCTCATTTAGCAAGAGAAATTTGGGGCTTGTAAATCCAGGATTACCTATACAGGTAGTCCTCAATTTACAACAGTTTGCTTAGTGACTGTTCAAAGTTACAATGGCACTGAAAAATATGACTTAGGACTATTTTTCACAGTTACAACCTTTGCAGCATCCCCAGGATCATGTGATCAAAATTCAGTTGCTTGGCAACTGGTTCATATTTGTGACCGTTGCTGTGTTCCAAGGTCATGTGATCACTTTCTGTGACCTTCTGTCAAGCAAAGTCAATCGGAAAGCCAGATTTACTTAATAACCAGGTTTCTAAATTACCAACTGCTGTGATTCACTTAACAAATGTGGCAAGAGAGATTGTAAAAAGGGGCAAAATTCACTTAACAAATGTCTCCTTTAGCAACATAAATTTTGGGCTCAATTGTGGTCGTAAATCGAAGATTACCTGTATTTTTATTATAAGGTTACAGCAGGGCTAAAATCCAGCAGGTTCTGACAGGTTCTGGAGAACCGGTAGTGGAAATTTTGAGCAGTTCAGAGAACCGGCAAATACCACCTCTGGCTGGCCCCAGAGTGGGGTGGGAATGGAGTTTTTGCAATATCCTTCCCTCAGGAGTAGAGAGGGAATGGGGATTTTGCAGTATCCTTCCCCTGGAATGGGGTGGGAATGGAGATTTTGTAGTATCCTTCCCCTGACATGCCCACCAAGTCACGCCCACCAAGTCACGCCACGTCCACCAAGCCATGCCCACAGAACCTGTAGTAAAAAAAATGGATTTCACCACTGGGTTACAGTAACAGAATCTTTCAAACCTAAATACCTTCCCCCCACTTCTCTACAAAAAGTGTGCCTTACAAGTTCATAAATGGCCAGAAGATGATTAGAAAAGTAAAACCAAAGAGAAATTGAGGGAATTGGACCTGTTCAATTTTGAGAACAGAAGATTGAGAGGAGTTATGATAGCATTGTTCAAGTATCTGAAGCGATGACACATAGAAGAAAATCAGGGCCAATGTATGACCTAGAAGAATTTGATTTAATTACAGGAGTATTATGGGAACAGACCATTTACACTTAACACAAGAAGCTAATCTGGACCAACAGGAAAAGGTTAACTCCACCTTTTCTAGTCAAAGGCAGAGCTTGAACTTTAACATCTGGTGCAGGAAATTCCTTTTTCCTCAGTTGTGTACATGAACCTCAGCTGAAAGCAAAACCTATACATATGGAAAAAATATACTTCCAACAATATCTAAAAATAAATCCATAACCAGTTGATCAATGAAATAACAATATTAAACAATTGGATTGCATGTGCTTTTTATTATAGTCCCTTCTCTCCAGTTTGGATACCTGATGCTGTTCTTGATTACTGATGATGGAGCTAATGGGACACTGATACACCATGTCCCCATTCTGAGGTTGCAATGAAAGTTACAGTACCATCTGCAGCACTAGGTGGTTGGCTGCCTCTACTGAAGTGAATTTATTTGTAATTTATTTACTGATAATATTTAACAATTGTTGTCATCTCCACCCAAGTCACAACCCTAGAGATGTCGATCAATGAAATCAAGAGGATGTGAAGGAACGAGCTGTGATGCCATCCAGAAATTATGGCCAGAATAAATTATTGCTGTGCTATGTATTTCCTGCCCCATCTGTTAATGGAAGGTAAATAATTCACCTCTCAGCACTTCCTGTCTTGTAAGACACAAATATGTGCTTAGCCTTTTGATCTCCTAGAATGTGCACATGAGATAAATACTTATGGCTCTGTATGCAAATATTTTTTTCCAATTGTATTCCATGAAAAAATCAAAATTTGGTAAAACTTTGTAAATGACTTTTGGTATGAAATAAGTGGCTGGTCTCAGGATCACATTGTCTTGGTGGCACACACCACTGATTTCTTACCAAGAAAGCTCCCGGTTCCCTTTCTCAATGAGCTGAAGGCACCAATATTAGGCAAGAGGCATTCCAAGTGTAGTGATTATAATCTGCTTAATGATTTCAAACGTAGCAGTACTTAAGGCTCTGAAAAACTGGATGGAATTTATGTATGCTAGTATCTGTGTATGAGGGGGAGCCTTGGTAGTACAGTGGTCTAAGGCACCCTGTTATTAAGCTGGTTATTAAGACCAGATGCCTGCAATTACTGCAGGTTCGAATCTCGCCAAGGCTCAAGGTTGACTCAGCCTTCCATCCTTTCTAAGGTAGGTAAATTGAGGACCCAGTTGTGGGGGCAATAAGCTGACTTTGTATAAATATACAAAAGAATGAAGGCTATTGCTTAGCACATTGTAAGCCGCCCTGAGTCTCCGGAGAAGGGCGGCATATAAATCAAATTAAAAAATAAAAATAAAAAAATAAAATAAAATAAAAAGTATACTGGTTTCCTTGAGAAAATGCTTAATGTAGGGATGTTCTGATACTGAGTTTCAATCAGGGGTGAAATCTACTTACCTTCCCTACCAGTTCGGAAGTGTGCGCGCATCCGCGCATTGTCACATCCAATTTTTGACCCTCTGCGCATGCACAGGCTTTGCGCATGTGCAGAGGGTTAAAAAGCAGGAAATAATGATGTCCAAGCGGGTGGGCGGAGCCTCGTGCTGCCGCCAGCAGTTCGCCGAATCATGCACCGCCACTACCCGCTCACGCAAGCTGGACAGAACCGGCAGGATTTCACCACTGGTTTCAATATGGAACCTGAGACAATCACTACTTTATACAAAGTATGGATCTTTAGGGGGGGTCTAGGACAAATTGTCACAGCCAACTCAGTGCAAGTTGGGCAACTTGCTGTGGGGACTATTCGCCATGGGTGACTGAAGAAAGAGCCAGGTAAGCGAGCGGGTGAGTGGAGCATAGAGCTTGTCAGGACAGGTGGCGCTGAGGCGGAGGGTGCCAGGGGTTTCCCATTTTAGCATGCTCAGCTGCTGGTGCTGCTCTTGGCTCTGAGCCTGGCGCGGTGGTGGTATTGGTGGCGGTCCCAAGCTCAGGATGGATTAGTATCTGTGCTGCACTCAGAGCTGCTGTTGCTGCTGCTGATGCCACAGTGCCAGGCTCAGAGCCCAGCATGGCAGCAGTGGCAGGGTGTGTGAAAATGGGAAGTCCCAGCTGCTGTTGCCTCCGTGTCACCCACCCCAACACACTCTGCACTCTGCCTACCTCTTTGCCCACCCACCCGCCTGGCTCTTTGGCCACCTGCTGTGAGTTGTCCCTGCAGTGAGTTGGCCATGTGGAGTTGTCCTGTGGCAACTTGGAGCCTGTGAGTTGACAAAGGCAACTTGGCGATGGCTCTTGACTGCTTTCTGTTTGGGAAGCTGAGGAAATGGTAAAAATTGGCATAAATATGGAATCCCTGAATCCTCAGTGTCTGATAATTTGAGTACTAAAGTCAGACCAAACCTCTGAATTGAAGGTATTTTTTCATATACAAAACTGGGGAATAGATGGGAAGCCTGTCTGATGAGGCTATGATGGGGACAGGCAAGTATAACATTGACGGGTCCACTGAGGCTGTAAAATTGTATGCTTGGTATGATGGCTTATGTTGTGATCTCGGAGTTTGCATTCTAAAAGAGTGGAGTCTGATGAATTTGTTCAGGGGCTTGAGATTCAGAACAACTCTCATGGTCCCATTCTTCTTTGAGATATCCTGTGATTCCCGTCACTCCTATTCTTGTTTACTTCAGCAAGGCATGGATAGCAGCACCATGGACTTGAAGAACATGAGTTAGATAACTCCTCTGATAAGATTTCCTCCCCACTGTATTTGTGTGTTCCTACTCAAAATTTACTTCTTTCTGCCCAGAACATGAACTGGAACTGTCAAACTAGTGACTAAGTCTGCATTACTATTAATCTTCTCATTGTTCCTATCACCCATCTGCTCCCATTTATGACTGGTATCCTTAAGATTTATATTGACTGTTTCCCTCTGACTATCATTAAGTGTTGTACTTTATAATTCTTGACGAATGTATCTTTTCTTTTATGTACACTGAGAGCATATGCACCAAGACAAATTCCTTGTGTGTCCAATCACACTTGGCCAATAAAGAATTCTATTCTATTCTCTTCTGGAATATTCCAAAGAAGATGGAGCAGGAGAGAAATGGGAAATTCTAAAACGTTTGTGGCCTGATGCCTTCAAACCTCTTTAGAGTCTTGTTTAAGGCACAATAAAATACAACTCCCTCTCCAGTTCCAATGTGCCCCATCTTTGAAGTAAGGCCTTGTTGCCTGGAACCGGGGAGGGCAGGAGGGATTGTGTGACATTTTGTTATGTCCACACAATTCAGCTAGGCATTTTTTCATTCTAACTAGAACTGGTCCCTCTTACTTCTAATAACATGTCCATTCTAAGGGCTTCTCAAACATGTCATTCCTATGCTGGTATAAAGGAGGAAGATGAGGTTACTTTGTAAGTCAGTGTGAAGGTTTTGGCTGCTCTTGGGCTTCCTTCCTGGGGCAGGGAGTTGGGACAGAAAGTCTTCTGGAGTTAGTCACGACATGCCAAGTGCCTTTATCTCTGGTAGATAATAAAAAGAAGTATCACATGGTTGTGTTCCCCATGTGGAATCACCTTATCAGGGCTCCCTTGGCCACTAGCCTCTTCTTATCCTACAGACAAGGACCTTTTGCAGAACACTTTGTTACTTTGCATGACTCTAATTGAGGCCTTTGAACTATGGTGCTGGAGAAGACTCCTGCAAGTCCCTTGGACTGCAAGGCGATCGAACCAGTCAGTCCTAGAGGAGATCAACCCTGACTGCTCTTTAGAAGGCCAGATCCTGAAGATGAAACTCAAATACTTTGGCCACCTGATGAGAAGGAAGGACTCACTGGAGAAGAGCCTAATGCTGGGAAAGATTGAGGGCAAAAGAAGAAGAGGACAACAGAGAATGAGGTGGCTGGATGTAGTCACTGAAGCAGTCGGCGTGAGCTTAAATGGACTCCGCGGGATGGTAAAGGACAGTAAGGCCTGGAGGAACGTTGTCCATGGGGTCGCGATGGGTCGGACATGACTTCGCAACTAACAACAACAACAGAATCAGAATTGCAGGGAGGAAAAGAATGCCACCTCTGCCATGCACCTCTTCTTTCACATTTAGCTTCCTTCCTTTTTTCTTTTTGTGTTTTTTATTGAATGCAAGTGAAAAGGAAAAGTTGTTTCTTGATCTGAGATGAAGTTGAGAAGAAATGCCAGATGGCAGAGTTAAGACTGAGGAAGGAGAAATTCTCTCCACCAAATGCAAAAGTCGAGAAGGGTCAAAGTGAATCCTTCCTGTAGGCTCCACCATTAGTGACTAAAATAAATTTCTCCACAAAGCAAGTTGAATTACCGGTAATTATCTATAGAGGTTGTGTTCCCCTATATTGGATGAGTTCAGCAGAAGCTGGAAAGGCATCATTTGGATTCCTGCCCTGCATAGGTGACTGGACTCAAATGACTAGTAATGGATATATTCCTTGACTATATTTTTTGTCCTCCAAAAATTCAAGGCATTTTATATGTTTCCTTTTGCTACCATTTTTTCCCCTCATAACTGACAGTAAGACACAGCAAAGTTTCATTGAGACACATCAATTGCAATCTTAATTAGATTGCAATTAAGTCATAGCCATAATGACTTTTATTCACAACTAGGAATCTGGGTCTGGTTTCACCTAACAAACAAGTTTCTATGATGTTTGTCCATCGCTCAACACAATATGTTAAGATAACAAATAAAATATCAAAATAGTTTGAGTGTAAATTACTATTTAGAATGTAATTTAAAGGATTTACTGTAAATTGACTGGAAAAAAAGTACAGTAGTTTTAATTTCTTTTATTGTCTTTGGCAACTGTGCCATTGCCTAACACAAGGTTAAAGATTTGGATTCCTTCCATGCCAGTTTACATATTAAGCAGTATTCTGGCTCATTTGTTGTGCATAATACATATTTAATTCAAGTAAATAATGAAAGGTCATTTTCCAAAGATAAATTTTCAACTAGCGGTTGCATCGCTGGTATAAACAAAATTTACTTTCTGGTGATTGGAGACAAAACGCATTCACTCCCATGCGTTCACCTGAAATGCACTTCAGATTTTCTCCCAAACAAAACAGGTAAATTATTTACGTCAAAACTCCTACTACATTCAATGCTTATATTAGTTAAATCCTCATACTCGGTACGGATAAGTGGGCATACTAATAGTTTCCGCCGGTATTGGTATCCGAGACCTCCGAGGCGAGGGGCAGCGGAGGAGAGAACCTGCCAAATTGGCTCAGCCAGTCGGATCCACGGCGGCGTTGGCGTTGCGAGCACTCTTGGAGATTAACAAGGTCTCCATCCCTGACCGAGGACTCCGGAAGTCCTCCCAGCTCCATGAAAAACCGTCCTCGAGCCGTGTTGGAGGTCAACTTCCACCGCCCCACAAGCGGCGCTGGCAGGGGACGATGGGAGCTGCCGTCCGACCATCTGGCGAACAACTAAGAAGCGGCGCTTTCCCGGGAGCGCTGTCCACCGCCCGCCCATTCGTATCCGGGTCTCAAACTGTGTGGGCGGCCCTTGAGCGGTTTCTCCGCCGCCGTCTCTCCGCAGGCTCAGGTGCGGAAGCGGAGAAGGAAGAAGCAGCAGCAAGCCGGATCGGGAGGGCTTCCCTGGTAGGTGGAAACTGAGCGTGCCTGCGTCCTTCGCAGGGGGAAAACGGGGCTGGCTGAAGGAGAAGAGGCGCTCAAAAGCGGGTGCAGGGATGCGTGTTTCCTCCTCGACAGCGCCAGAGGCTCGCGTAATTTGCGCCTAGGCGCGCTCTGCTCGGTTGGGGCTGCCTGGGCTGTATATAGCACCGCTTCTTGTGATTGTATACCCACAATGAGCATGGATACATGGATTTTCGGGTTATGCTTGGTTGTTTCGGTTACAAGAAAGCCAACCTCTGCAGCTTAGCAACTCACCTAAAGCATTGGGGACAGCATAGTTAAGAGACAGACTTTCTGGGGAGATAACACAATTATAGAGTTTTAGGCACCCTAGAAATGAATATTATTATTATTAGGTCATAGGTGGATGACCTCTCCAAAACCTTTGCTCTATTATAATAAATGTCCCACAAAACACTCATAGGCAGGACTTCGTAGAAATAACTTTTCCTGAATTTAGTTTAGTTCTGAGGTTAGCCTTTCAGGTATCATTAGATTACCAATATTTGAGCCCAACAGAAGTTATGACCCTGGATACTCTTATCTTAAACTGATTTTCCTTGGATTATTTACTACCATACTGAGTATGAGATTTAACTAATATCTGCTTCTAAGTAACATTTTAAAAATCTAATGAATGATTATTCTGAAGCAGGTTAACCAGCAGTATATGGAAAACTGGAGCTGGGTAGTTTTAACAGTATGAATTGTTTACTCGCAGGGCGCCTTCTAATCCCATTTAGGAAATAGGATGTTATTGTTATTTCTTCAATGTAGGCTCTACTCCATATGCATCTTAATGCAATGTAGTCATGGTATGAAAATACCAATATACCAAAATACCAATACTTCATCCATGACCCTGTCACACTTTCCTCTTCTCATTCCAGACCAATAATTTAAACAGCCTTGTCCTGTCCCCTTTGCACTGGATTTAAATTTCAGTGAAACCTTGATGTATCAAAGATCAATGGGATTGGCTTTGCAAGAACAAATCTGTTTTTACACATTGACTAACAACAGTTGTCTTTGATTTAATGGACATTTGTAAATATCAGATACTGTCTCCTTTAAATTGGTCTACTGAAGTTTCACTTCAGTATTGTAGTGTATTTGTATTAAGTCAAACCTGTCCTACTGCTCCAAGGCATATCAAATCTGAATTGGTGATCTCAGTTTGATATTTGGGAAAGGCCCAAAGCTAGTTGATCTATTGTAGGTGTGATCAGTTCTGTTATAAACACTTTGGATGCAACATGCTAACACATGTTATATTGCAATTATTTATTTCCCAGCATTTGTTATTCCTACACCCTCTGCTTCCACCAATAAACAATGGTTGTTTGTGGAAATTCTCAGTCATCCAAGTCATTGTGGTGCTTTTTTTGTTTCTTCAAAAGGCAACTGGACTCCAGTTATCTATTGCAAGGGGGGGGGGAGACACCTTTCAGACAAGACACTTGGTTATCCAATAACTACTCACTTGTTAGTTGCGCGGTCATGGAAGAATCTGACTCACACCTAATTTAGGCTATTTCTGCCTTGTGTCCCATTTCTGAATTTCCCCACATTATTTTAACTTGAGAAATTGGGCTGTGGGAGGAACGGTAGACAAAGTAGTCTACAATTGCCTGGGCAGTATCTAGAAGTGAGACACTGTGGGTCAGTCCTTCGCTGTTTCCAGGATGGTCCCATGGGCCAGATCTAAGCACCCCGTGGGCCGGATTCAGCCTGCGGGCCTTGAGTTTGACACCCATGCTCTAGCCTGCCTTTTGCAAAAAGCAAGGTATTTCACAGAAAGCATTAAACCATGGTTTCTCTTCTGCTTTGTACGCTTTTTCAGAAACAGCAGGCATGTCCCACTTTGAAAACAAAAGGCTATTATTTGGCTTAATGGCAGGAGCTGCTGGAATAACCTTTGTCTCTTGGTATCTCAAGACATACAAACGCAGCAAAGGTATGCATTTGCCCATATATCCAAATTCAGCCAACAGTTTTGATTTAGTAGATTTTCCACATGAAACTCACCAAGAGGAAAGGACAGTTTTGCTGTTACAAGGAAGACAGCTTCAGATCCTGGAGAAATTGAATGGCTTGGTGATAAGTGTGGAAGAACTTAAAAGAGAATTGATGTTTCTGAAGGAAGCTATTCCAAAGTTAGATGAACTTGTTCGAGATGAACTTCAAGGAAAAACAGAAAGTCGCAGAACCAGCCCTTCACATAGGCTTGCAAAGAAGCGAAGAACCGAGGCAGCAGCTCAAGGCGTATCTGATACCACCAGTTCTGAAGAGGCTGAAAGTGAAGGCGGGTGGGTATTTTAAAAATATTTGGAATTGTGTTAATGAAATGCTTAGTTTTTAAAAGATAAAAAGCCCATAAAAACAAGGTACATTTTATACATAATTTTTATTAATTTTTTTTAAAAAGAAAGATTAAAAACTAATACAAATTAATATAAGAAAAAGAAAGAAATCAAACAGAAAGATAAAGGTGCAAGAAAGGGGAAAAGTAAAAGAAAAATACGCAAGAAAGGAAAAAGTTACAAAGAAATAACTTCCAGTTTTGTTTGCGGCAGTTAGAAATACAATTATAATTTTACCTTATACTCCATGTTTACAACATAACTCTTCTTTCTATAATCTACCCTGTCTAATCATCAAAACCATAAGTCATAAGTTCATTTTTTCCTGTTTCATGCAGAAGGTTTACAAAGAGTTTGCATTCCACAATAAACATAGGTATTGTATTTTCTTTGATCAAAGAATTCTATTTAGCTATCTCAGTAAGTTCCATCATCTTCACCAACCATTCCTCCACTGTAGGTTGTGCTGCATCTTTCTATCATCATGCATACAATAATCTCACTACAGTTATGTAAAAAAAAAAAGTTCCATAACCATTTTTCCCAATTGTTTTGTCCATCAATCCCAAAAGAAAAAAAAACTGGTTTCAGTTGCATATTAATCTTTAAAATTCTCTGTGTAAGTGTATGTATTTGTTCTAGCTTTTTTTTACATGTTCATCAAACATGTTCAAGATTGATAAACAGATTTATATTCCTTGATGTGGAAGGCCAATATGCTTGGATTCTGCCATTCTCTAAAGAAAAAAAGCTGAACCAGCTGCAAGAAGTAGAGATGCTTGGTTTATCCGTAAGGACTGTCTTTACCAATGCAATTACTACTTTGTCTTCTTTATTTATAATCTCTAAGCTCTACAGTAGAGAGAGAAGTTGAAATAAAATTCTTCCTCTTCCCCGATACTGAATGTACTAATTTTCATAGACAAAAACAACCTATAGCAGATTTAAAAAGCTCTTGCAAACTTGTAATAAATCAGTACAGTATTTGCAAATACTTGTAATAAATCAGTACAGTATTTGCAAACTTGTAATTATGAATTTGACAGCTTGAATTTTACTGGCATAACAAATACTGCACTAAGAGACCCAGTGTGGTGTAGTGGTTAATGTGCTGAACTAGAAGCAGGGAGTACTGGTCCTTCTCCATACACAGAGGTCCAGTGGGTGGACTTTGGTCAGTTACTCCCTCTCAGCTATAATAACTTTCGGATTCTGCAATAAGCCAGCTGAAAAACAAACTCCCTTGTTGCATCATGCATTGATAGCTTTGCTATAAGAAGTAGGTGAGCACAGTTCAAAAACAAGCAGACTATGAAATCTTGTGGGACAAACCCTAAGAACTACAACAACAACTTGCAATATCCAGTACAGTCTTTTCAAGGCTAAGAACAAGACCTTGGTTGTTTGTTTTTTTTAAAGGATTGAAATGTTTTCATTGGAAACTAAGAGATAATTTATCTTGTCTCAAGGTCTTGTGATTTAGTAAATAATACTGACTGCCATAATAAATCTTAATACCTCTGAATATCAGAACATTTTTTAATTTGGTGCAGAAATGTTGTTAGTTCCAAATGATTGCATTTAAAAAAAACTGTAATTCCGTTGTGTATCTTTTCTACAATTCAATGGTCTGAAGAATTTTTCAGTTGGTAATTTTAAACAAAATTAAAATTAAAAAACAATTTCTTCATTTTAAAAAGATAAACATTTCAACCAAAACTGAAGATAAAGACAATATTAATTGGAAAAGATGTAATTGCTGAATTTCAATAAATTCAGATTGGCTTTATGTTTCAACATCAAAAATGTCACTGTAATTTTACTGAATAGTTTCTTATAAATAAAAATAATAATACAGTACAGGTAGTTCTTGATTTACAACCACAATTGAGGCCAACATTTCCATTGCTAAGCAAGACGGTTGTTAAGTTAATTTTGTCCCATTTTATGACCTTTCTTGCCACAGTTGTTAAATGAATCACTGAAGATGTTAAGTTAGTAACATACTAATTAAGTGGATTTGGTTTTCCCATTCACTTTGCTTGTCAGAAGTTGACAAAAGATGATCCCATCACCCCAGGACTGTAGCCATCATAAATACATGCCAATTGCCAAGAGTCTAAATTTTGATTTTGTGGGGGTGCTGCAATGATTATAAGTCTGAAAATGGCCGTAAGTCACTTTTTTCAGTGACATTGAACGGTCTCTAAAATGAATGATTGTAAAACAAGGACTACCTGTTGTGCAAAGTACCAAAGAACTGTGCCTGATTTAAGCATAATTTAATTGGTCTGTCTGTGGATATTGCAAAATTAATGAAAATGCTCAACATTGCATACTTTGCAGCATTCTTAAGATACGTTAATTAGAAAAAAACCAACAGTTACAAGTGACAATATAACCATGTAGTTTTCAAGAAGAAAATATTATATTTCTCCTCTTCTATTTTAGTTACATGACAGCTCATACTGATACCGAAGGAGAATCTGAGGAAGAAAAAGGATGGATCAATTCCTCTGTATCTTCTTTGACACCAGAAGAAAAAACAGAATTATTTAATCTCCTGCAGGAGGTGGACAGAATGCATGGTGGCTCGGAACATGAGAAAAGAGAAAGCTTCAAACTATTGCTTGAAAGAGAAGAAGCGGTATGGTCAATAATTCAGTTCAGGGGTGGTATTCATTTACCTTTGCTACCGGTTCGCACGTGAGCGTAAACAGGATGTGATGACGGGCAGGTGGGTGGAGCCTCTGGCCGCCGGCACTACCGGATCGCACGATCCGGATAGGACCGGCTGAATTTCACCACTGGTTCGGTGCCTTTTATTATGTACTTTTAAAAGTTTTAGTCATGTTGAAATTTAAGGACACATTTGAGTAGATTGGTTTTAAGGGGAAAAAATTAATTGCTTAAAAATGTCCCCTTTGATTAACATTCCCAAATATTTGCTGAGAGTGTGCTCCCCATATAAGTGGCTATGGTTATTCAGTGCAGATGAGAAATAGGACTTAGCAATAGCACTTAGACTTATATACCACTTCACAGTGCTTTACAGCCCTCTCTAAGCAGTTTACAGAGTCACCATATTTCCCCTAACAATCTGGGTTCCCATTTTACCAATGTCGGAAGGGTGGAAGGCTGAGTCAACCTTTAGCCTCGTGAGACTTGAACTGCCGGCAGTCAGCAATCAGCAGAATTAGCCTGCAATACTACATTCTAACTACTGCACCACATCCACGATCAAGTTCTGCCTCTCCTGGTTTCCCTTTTCTGGTTGCCAACAGACCAGCATAGCCTTTCTTCCCACATTAAATTTTTGGTTTATATGAGAGTCAATGTGGCTTTTACTGTGGGATTAGAGAGAAAATAGAACATAGAATAATAGAGTTAGAAGGGATCTCAGAGGTCTTCTAATCCAACCCCCTGCTCAAACAAGAGATCTTATATCCTTTCAGATGGTTGTCGAGTTTCCTTTTGAAAGACTTCAGTAATGGAGCACCCAGAACTTCTAAAGGCAAGCTATTCCATTGGTGAATAGCTCTCACCCTTAGGAAATTTCTCCTTAGTTCTAGGTTGCTTCTCTCCTTGGTTAGTTTCCAATCATGGATGGAGGGGTTCTAGCAGCAAACAAGGACTTCCCATGTTGTTTGTAGAATACAAACAGAATTTAGTACCAAAGCAAAGAATGCAAGGCAAGATTGCTAGGAACTTCTCTTGTTTACGCTAAAATGAAGATGATGGGAGAGAGCTGGCACTGCATCATATAGAATGCCTGTGCCCCTTCTAAGGAAATACAAGTGATGCTTTCTTCAGAGGCAGCCCCCTTGCATAGGAAAGAAAGACAAACATTGGCTCGGGTGATAAAAAGATTCTTTACTGCATCGAGGAGGTGTCAGCTTGCATTTTGCCAATGGCTGTTGCTAGATGTACCCACCATGGCAACCGGTTTGTACAAAACCCCATAGGATGTTTTCAACAAATGTTGGGGTCCCCTGAACTGAATGAATGAATGAATTTCAGTGGTTAGATAAATGCATTTGAAGGGTCAAAATAAGCTACTGTATATTAGTTCAGTTTACAGAAAGGAAAAAAAATACTTTACTGCTTCCATGTAACTATTTATAGAAATCTGGCAGGCCGTACAGCAAAAAAATCTTACTTTACTGCAGAGACTTTAAAACATATATGTATTAAATTCTAGATCCTATTATTTGCTACAACAGAAAACTCTGGAAAAAGTTTTTTTTTTGTTGACATAGGGTCATTTATTTGGAGTTACTGATCTGGCAGAATACGTGCACTCTGAGTCTCCGCAATTAAACAGTGTCATCTTTTGGGACCCAGGAAGGGTACAATGTCTGTAGTGGCACCTTCCCTCTCGAATTAGGGCCCCCATGAGATCCATACAACTCCCACTCTAATGGTATCCAGAAGGCCTTGAAAACCTGGCTGTTCTCCCAGATCTTGGCCTAGGGTGGATGGATCTCCCCCTGCTTTTTTATTTTGCTATCTTGTAATTATCTTGTAATTTGTTTTGGCCTAATTTATTGTATTTCATTGTTTTAATTGTTCTTCGTTCTGTCAGCAGCTCCAAATTGGTTGGAGTCAGGCAGCTTCAAAAGTGTAGTAAATAAACAAAGCACAACACAATAATGCATGAACCAAAGATGAAATGCTACCAGTTCTCTCTTGTTCGGGAGAACCAGTAGTGATAAAAAAAGCTATCAGTTCAGGCGAACTGGTAGTTAGCTACCGGTTCTGGCAAACCGGTAGTTAAAAAAAGCTACCAGTTCACCGGTATTTCCGACGATCAGCTGTGCAGCAGGATTTAGCTTTCCTGCTTTCTAGCAAAGCGAAATCGCGCGCCATGGCTGATTCCCCTCCCCCACTGTTCTACTTACCTTCCCAAGCCTCCTTTTGCCGCATACTGTGCATGCACATGCAGCACACATTTGGCATGCAGTGCACATGCGCAGCCAGAGTAGCGGTAGCAAACCAGTTAGGATTTCGCCACTGGCATGAACCCAATGAATTTAAAATACAAGAAATGTAATCACTTACAGAATGGCACATGGGGATTGGGGGGACATGCATTTTAAATATCTCAAAAGATCTCTGCAATAAAGCCAATCAAATGCATCTCTTTTGTTTGCAAGCAGTATCAAAACCATCCTGACTTTCTTTGGAGACTTGTCCGAGCTTACGGGGACATGTTTGAGTTAACTACAGATGCTGAGGAGAAAAAGAATTACGCTGCTGAAGGTTGGCTGTTCAGATAGATTTTAATGCAAATTTGTTCAAACTAGAAATATATCTGGAATGCTGTTTTATTGCTTCTGCTAAAAATAAGATGTGGCTCATTTAGCCAGCTGAGGCAGAGAAATAATTTTGGTAACAATCCTGCTGGGAACTAATCTGAATCCCTCTTTACTTTTCTTTGCTTGTACCAGGGCAGCCTCACACCAAGAAAGATGGTGAGAATATTTAGCTAAGCAAGTATATTAGTGGAATTTCAGAGAAGCAGCTTCCCTGCCCCAGTTCAATTCTGAATACACAGGGAATGTTAGGGGAAGGGCTTCAGGTTTTATTCTGATTTAGGTTCTTTTTAATTTTCTACCAAATCATGCATTGTAGTTTTCAAAATATTAATTGCAAAGCTGAATATATTTGTTTATTTATTACATACAATACATACATTTAGTACATCTTTCCCTTGTGAATTGAAGG
Source organism: Pantherophis guttatus (assembly GCF_059756535.1). NCBI lineage: Eukaryota > Metazoa > Chordata > Lepidosauria > Squamata > Colubridae > Pantherophis > Pantherophis guttatus. The sequence goes on along the minus strand of NC_142063.1, from coordinate 284,051,327 downwards.
CAACATGCCTTTTCCAATTTTCTCCTAAAAGCAGCCTTGGGAACAAGGTTATGCTGAGAGACAGTAGTTCTACATAAGCTTCAACAGCTGAGGCGGGACTTGGACCTGGATGTCCCCTGCCTAGTCCAGTACCTTAATCACTACACCACATTGGTTTTATCCTAGATGTGTGTCCTGCTGAATTAAATTAATCTGGAGCCAAATAAGATAAATTCCCGATTTAAGGTCACAATCAATATATAATTATATTTATTGTTGAGTGAATGGAGCATAAGCTAATATTACTTTATGCATATTGCTAAAATCTGTAAAATGCACCTTTTTCAGGAAAACTTGTTGGAGAGAATGCAGTTAACTTGGATCCATCAAGTGCTGAGAATCATCAGTGGTAAGTTTGAATAGTGGAGATTTTACCACATCTTTGATACTGTTTCTACAACTTTTAATCATGAAATGCCTAAAACAGACAAACTATTTTAATAAATGCATTCAGACTCCTCAACTTACTACCACAATTAAGCTCAAAATTTCTGTTGCTAAGCAACAGTAAGTGTGAAAAATAGTCGTAAATCACTTCTTTCAGTACTGTAACTTCGAACAGTCATTAACAAATGGTTGCAAATCGAGGACTACCTGTATTTACGGGTTCAGTCCTTGACATCTTGATATAGTAGAGCTGGGAAAGTTATCCTAGATGTAGCAAGTCTCTTTTATGATTGGTCAGTCTGGCTCATCATTTTTTGTGCTACTAGATTGCCAGCTACTATTGAGGATTATTGATAAAAATCTTTCCAAACAATAATAATGTTTCCTTTAAATTGAGTTGGATTCATGGTGACGCTATGACAAATATTTATTGTTTTCTTGCCACTAGCATGAAAGTAGCTCATCAATGCCACCTTGTAGAACAGAATTTCTCAACTGTGGCAACTTTTTAAGATGTGTGAACTTCAGCCCTTAAGTATTGAAGTTCACATGTCTTAAAATTGCCATAGTTGAGAAACATTCTTCTAGGATATTTCCAGTCTAGTCATCAGCCCTGCTTTTCCCAAGTGGGTTTCCATTGAAATCCTAATCAGGTTTGATCCTGTTGAACATCCACATTAATATAAGATAGCTCAGATACTATCATCTTCTGAACATCTCTATAGTTACTGCTTTTTTTAACTTTGGCCATTAGATGGAGCCATTGGATTCTCTATTTTTCTAATTTCCTAACTGTATGATAAATTCTCATTCTTCTTTCAGAATCTTTCGAAGTTACTGAATTATTTTACAATTCACAAAGGTTGTAGATTTTCTTTCTCTTCTGTAGAAGAGACGGCTTCTCTTCTGAGATTTCAATCAGACAAAAACAGCATTGCTGTTTTAAGGCTTTAGCTCGTATTTAACTCATATTCTGAACTATTTTTATCATTTATGTTGAATTTTCTCTCTCTCTTGTTTTACATTTACAATATTATAGAAGAATTAACTGTAACACCCTCAATATTATATTTAGTAAAAACCAGCTCAGCTTTTCTTGCCTGGAACCCTCCAAATGCTGGGGAAATGAATTTAGTCTCAGCACATGCAAAGGGCATTAAACGGAGTGAGGCTTGACTCACCTCACTTTTTTAGATGTTTGTAGAGATTCTCAATCATAATTGTCCCAAAGTGCTTTTCTCAAAGGCATCTGGACTTCCTTGGTTTTTTTCCTTGAAAATGTTTTGCTTCTCATCCAAGAAACTTCTTCAGTTCTGAAGAACTGAAATAATTTTGCTTATCTTTCTGCCCTGTATTAATGTATTTTTCTCTCCCTTTTTTTAGCCAATGTATGGTAATGAGGTAAATTCATCCAGCTATTCAAATGAAAAAATGATGGCGGACATTTTTATCACTTCTTCTTCCCGTAATATTGCAATTTTGGACATCTGTTTCTTTTCCTGTTCCCATTAACAGATTTTTTTTCTGTCCTATTCTATCTCTCCTATATTCTTCCCAGGGTAGATCTTTTCTTTTCTCTAAGTACAATTGAAATGTTTAAAAACATAAAGAACCTCCATTATGTAAAATGTAAGAACCCAAGGATCAATGGAGCTTTCCATAGGAAGTCTTACCCATATTTTGTGAGATGCATTGGGTTTGCTCTCAATAAAAGCTAATATTGCAACAGGAACAGTAATAACAGAGTTGGGAGGGACCTTAGAGATCAAATAATCCAACTCCCTGCTCAATCAGGAGACCCTGTACTATTCCAGACAAATGGCTGACCAAGGTCTTGGTCAGATTTTTTAGGGGTATTGCTCTTAAGTGTCTGGATTCTGTTTAGACAAAGTGGTTGGAAATCTGCTTTATGTAAATTTTTGGATAAGGATTTATTTTCACTAAGAATTTGAGCAGCTGTGAGAATTGATTTCTCATTTGTATATTGCAGTTGAAGCAATAAGAAGCGTATGGCAACACCTAGATCCTTATCTTGGTATAACAGGTTGAAACCGGATCACAAAAGAGCTACTGTATGTATTTAGTTAATGTTTTCAGTTGCACATTATGCCCTCAATAGCAGCAGTAGATATCCACAAACTCCTGTTGTACAAAGACTCCATCCTTCACAGATTGCAGGGTTATTCTATCATCTTTTATATTGCCCATTATATTTATTTATTTGTGAGAAACATTGAAAGGTGTGAATTATTTCTCAGTTCAGTTGTGATGAAAAAGAAATACATTTTCCTCTTTCTGATTTTAATAAAGGAAACTGTTACCCTATCTGTACTAGTTATGCAAAAAAAAAAAAAAAAAATCTAGATCCTCCAGAAATTAAGTCATAATAAGTGCTGGGTCAATGCTGAGTTAAGATCTCCATTTTTAATTGTGTTTAAAGTTGTTCTACTGTTATAGACCTAATGCTTGTAGATAAACATGTTTAATAAATAATAAAACAAACATGAAACATCAAAATATCAAAGAGGGAATCCAGGGTTAAATTCAGTACGATCAGTAAGACTTAGGTTTTTATGAAATAAAAGATCTCCAATTTTCAGAATAACAGAGTTGGAAGAGGCCTTAAACGTCTTCTAGTCCAACCCTCTGTTCAAGCAATAGATCCTATATCATTTCAGACAAATGGCTGTCTAATCTCTCCTTAAAAATCTCTAGTGATGGAGTACCCAAACTTCTGAAGGCAAGTTCCACTGGTTAATTGATTTTACTGTCAGGAAATTTCTCCTTAGTTCTAGTTCTAGGTTCTTTCCTTGATTAGTTTCCATCCATTGCTTCTTGTCTTGTGTTCAGGTGCTTTGGAGACTAGGTTGACCCCCTCTTCCTTGTAGCAGCCCCCCAAATATTGGAACACTACTATCATGTCACCCCTAGTCCTTCTTTTCACTAGACTAGACATACCCAATTCCTGTAACTGTTCTTCATATGCTTTTTAGCCTCCAGTACCCTAATCATCTTTGTTGCTCTTCTCTGCACTCTTTCTAGAGTCTCAACATCTTTTTATATCATGGTGACCAAAACTAGATGCAATATTCCACGTGCGGCCTTACTAAGGCATTATAAAGTGGTATTAACACTTTATGATCTTTGAGATCTTGACTCTATCTCCCTGTTAATGCACCCTAGGATTGTGTTGGATTTTTTGGTGACTGCAGCACACTGCTGGCTCATTTTTAAATGGTTGTCCACTAGGACTCCTAGATCCTATAATCAATGGATCTACTCTAAGCATACAAAGACACGATTCCCAGTTTCATTCTTGTTTTATCACTGTATGAAGATGCTTTGCTAAGTGGTTTCATTTACGTAATAATATTTATATGCTGCCCCAATCCATGCAGGTTCTGGAAAATACAGTAAATTAAAAAAAAAAATACAGTAATGAAAGTCAGGTATGATGGTTGCCCATAAAAAACTAAGGACCAAAAGTTTGCCAAATAATACAATTTTAAACTTACTTCCTAAAAGACGATCTAGTCTGAAACCTCTTTAAGAAGCGATGACCTCAGCAGATCCTCCCTGGATGGCTGACTGGTGAAGCAGATTCAGTTTTGGCAAAATATTGCCAAACATAACCTGGTGTCATATCCTGAAGTTGTTATGGGCTGTGGGAAAATCTGAGATGAAATGCTTAGTTTGAAGGGCAAAGGTTAGTAAATTCCAGCAATCACTTCTCTTTACTTATCTCATATTAAAACTACAAATACAGTTCTTGTATCCAAGGTGGAATATGGTTAAGCTACATAAATGTGAGGAAAGAATTAATGAATAGTAAAGTACACAGGTAGTCCTCAACGTACGACCACAATTGAGCCCAAAATTTATGTTGTTAGGTGAGAAATTTGTTCAGTGAGTTTTGCCCCATTTTACGATCTTTCTTGCAACATTTGTTAAATGAATCACTGCAGTTGTTAAATTAGTAACAAGGTTGTTAAGTGAATCAGGTTTCCCCGTTGACTTTGCTTGTCAGAAGGTTACAAAAGGGGATCACATGACACCGGGACACTGTGACCGTCATAAATACGAATCAGTTATCAAGTGTCTGCATGTAAATCACCTGACCATTGGGATGCTTGCAATGGTCATAAGTGTGAAAAATGGTCATGTCACTTTCTTCAGTGCCGCTGTAACTTCGAACGGTCACTAAGTGAACTGTTGTAAGTCAAGGACTATCTGTATGCCATTCTGAAAAGATTGGAGGAGACCTCCAATATAGCAGTGAAGGAAAGTCACTAGTATCTAGTATCATCTAGTATCACCCAGCCATTGTGGAGTGGTCTAAAGCCAGTCTGGATTACTGCTACAACTGAATAATGGTTGGTTGACTTGAAAATACACTAAATCATAATAGGGATCTTGTCTAAAGCTTGATTCATCCCAAAGACCTTTCTACATCCTTTTAAAATAGTTTTCTTCAAAATGAAAGTTGTCCTGCAACATCAATTTCTAGTACTGTATAGTTTGATATATGAAAAGGGACAAGAATGTATATGATAGCTATTGTCAAATCCCTTTCATTGCTGAGAGACAGACATGGCAATGGATGGCATTCACAAAGAAATAAAAGTTCAATCATGTTGTCCTTATGAGCTATAGTGTTCACTTTTCCTGCTTTTGTTGGGGGAAAAAAACGCTGGTCTCTCATCTTTTGGAAGCTGAATATGAGGCAAAAATGTGCTATCATTTTCTGTTGTTTTGTTTTATAAAGTCTGTTTTCAATTTCCCATATTTTTAACCAATGGATTAATACCTGCTAATTTCACGAACATATTCTGGGAAAGAGAGATTCCAGATTATTTTTGATCTACTGGAAAGGGATTGCTATTTTGTAAAAATTTAGAAATCCATATATATATCTTCTAGCCAGGTTTTCCCTACGTAGCCAAGGTTTTTTTGTAGCTCCAGCTCAGTAGAATCTCATCTACTCGGTTCTGGGCTTTTTTCTTTTCTAACACCTAGCAAGCTCTCACTGCTAGGTGGGAGACCTAAATAGATCCATTTCTAGCTCGTTAGCTGTCATCAGTAGGCCACACCCATATCCTCCCTGTAAAGGCACAGTATCAATTTTCTTACTTCTTCGTAGGATTTATGTGTGTTTTTCTTCTAGCCAGGTTTTCCCTACGTAGCCAAGGTTTTTTTGTAGCTCCAGCTCAGTAGAATCTCATCTACTCATCTACTTTCTAACTAGAAATGGATCTATTTAGGTCTCCCACCTAGCAGTGAGAGCTTGCTAGGTGTTAGAAAAGAAAAAAGCCCAGAACCGAGTAGATGAGATTCTACTGAGCTGGAGCTACAAAAAAACCTTGGCTACGTAGGGAAAACCTGGCTAGAAGAAAAACACACATAAACCCTACGAAGAAGTAAGAAAATTGATACTGTGCCTTTACAGGGAGGATATGGGTGTGGCCTACTGATGACAGCTAACGAGCTAGAAATGGATCTATTTAGGTCTCCCACCTAGCAGTGAGAGCTTGCTAGGTGTTAGAAAAGAAAAAAGCCCAGAACCGAGTAGATGAGATTCTACTGAGCTGGAGCTACAAAAAAACCTTGGCTACGTAGGGAAAACCTGGCTAGAAGAAAAACACACACACACACACACACACACACACACACACACACACACACACATATATATATATATATATATATATATATACACACACATACATACATACATACATATACATACCGTGTTTCCCCGAAAATAAGACCCTGTCTTATATTCTTTTGAACCCCGAAATAAGTGTTTGGCCTTATTTTCGGGGAGGTCTTATTATTTTGGGGTGCATGGAGCAAGATGGGGTTCCTCTTGCTGTCTTACCTGATTTCCAGCTCTGTGTTTAAATATTTTCGGGGAGGGCTTATTTTTGGGGGGAGGCTTATTTTAACACATGCTCTCAAAAGCCTGATTGGGCTTATTATGAGGGGATGTCTTATTTTCAGGGAAACGGTATATATTTAAAAAAACTGCTTGCCAGAACGCCGAGAAAGTCACTCAAACTGCTCACTTCAGGTAGCTGAAATACCTTTGGCACAGATCACATTTCTACTGATTCTGATCATGGTTTTCAAAATAATGATGCAGCATATCCCAAAACAGCAATGGTATAGCAGTGGATCTTATGAACATAAAATTTGCAATCCTATCTGACACTACAGCTTTTCTCTCGTAGATGTCAGTAAATATAGACTATGGATTATTGTTCGTGTGACTTTTCCACTAAGAGAAAATAAGCAGCTTTCTTATTCATCCAGAAAAGCCCTCACATACAGAAATATAGCCCTTAACTGGTTTAACCCAGCACTTTTCTTCTCTTGTCACGCACAGACTTGGAGATTCTATGAAACTTCAGGATTAGCTTATTTGTATTTCATTGTTTTCTTTTCTAGCTGTAATCCGTTTAGCTATGGTATGCTGAGTTTATCTGATTAGCACCTAATGAGCCAAGCGGAACTGGAGAGAAAGTGGCGTTGCTGTCCTGCAACATACGAGAAATCAAGTTTTAGTAACCTTGTTTCTCCTGAATACTTGAAATTCTTTAACTGTCTTTGCTAGGAATATCAAGTCTGGTTTCTTTTTGAGTTGTTCTACAGTAAGATGATCTCAACTGTTTGGATAGAAGAAAATCCTGAATATCCTGAATTTGACTTGTAAAGGAAATAGATTGGGATAACGCAACAGACTATAAAATAATGAATTGCTCTATTCCAGGCGTGTCAAAATTCGATTTCATTGAGGGTCACATCAGGCTTGTGTTTGACTCGGGGAGCCGGAGAGGCATCTGTGGTGGCCTGAGTGGTCTGCCAGTGAAAATGGACTCCCAAGCTCTGTTTCCAGCTGCTACGGCCTCCTGCAACCCCCTGCCAGTGAAAATGGAGCTTGGGGGGTGCACATGGCCCCTCCCAGGCGCCATTTTTGGCTGCAACAGTCTCCTGCAGCCCTCTGCCAGTGAAAACAGAACTTGGGGCGACTGTGTGTGGCCCTCTCAGGCTCCGTTTTCAGCTGCAACGGCCTCCTGCAACCCTCTTCCAGTGAAAATGGTGCACACAGGCCTTGAGTTTACACTCCTGCTCTATTCCTTTCCCCACCTGGCATTCTTCACCTGGGTAGCAATACCATTTCAGCATGTGGCTCTCTACAGCTAATGGGTATTAGATTAGAGAAGACAGATATTAATTGTATCCACAAGTTTTGGAAAAATATATTTCCATTCCATATATTGCCAGTCAATTGCAGTGTGTAATTGCTGCTTGGAGAGTGTGAATACTTAATAGCTGAAGTTGAAACTCATTTAAAACCACCCTAATCTTTATGGATGATCTGAGTCAGGATTGAAAACATAAAAGTTTGAATAACTGAAAACTACACTTGGGAATTTGTTAACGCAAAATGGATTTTGAGCTAGCAGATGCAACTAAAGGTGCACAATAAAAATGGGGCTGTTGTCTAGCTAAATAAATCCTCGTTGCTTCACCCTATGCAGTTTTAAAAAGTTAAAGCAACAAGCCTAAGCAACACAGTGCCTAAGGCTTCATTCCAGTAGATCTAATGGAACTTTCTTTACTGCAAAATAGTTTAGGATTGTTTATAGCAATTATTTTTTCCAGAACAACAAATAAATAAAATACTTATATAGTCTTTTTGTTGATGTTTGTACAAATCAGAAGGAGCCATCTTAGAAGAGGTTGGGTAACATGAAAAGAGAAGGAATGCCTCTTCTAAGATGGCTCCCTTCCTTATAAATACAATACTTATCTACTGAAAGTAATAGACTGGCAATATAGGTAGTCTTTGTTTAGCGACCACAATTGAGATTGGCAACTTGGTCATTAAGTGAAATGGTTTACCGTGACTATGCTTACAATTTTACTTCAGCTTTCCTTTGCTTTACAGACCTGTAAAGTGAATGTCTTAAATGCGGGAATTAGTCATTATTTTTTCATCTCTATCATAATTGCGAATGGTCACTAAATGAGGCAGTGGCTAAGCAAGGGATATCTGTATTGTAATGATCATAAAAGTGTAATGATTTCCTCCCTCTTCCCCTCTTTTTTGTCACTTCCTTTTCAGGTTTGCAATGATGTGTGGCTATATGTCTCAGTTTGAAACTATACAAAACAAAATCAGGAATGGCTATCTTTTTAAGGTATGTTTTGGGTAGTTTTCTTAAACTGCTTGCTACTGTTATTAACTTAATTCACCCTGACAGTACTGAAGATTATGTGTAAAGTAAAACTAACTCTGCCTGGGAGGCACAGTTTACTGTCAGAGTTACGTTGATGAACGCTTGTGTGCATGCGTATGTGTGTGTGTATAATCTTCCAGATAACTTAAACTAGTTTTCAGACTGAAAAGAATTCTTTTGGATTAGCTACAATATTTTCATCCTGCTCCCACCCTAAATTCGGAAGGAGCAGCATGAGACTCCGCTGACCTGGAGGCCCAGAGTATGTGGTTCAATATGTTTGCCTTAGAAATATTCATTTGCTCTTGATTCCGTGAATTCCAACTTCTGACAGTGTCTCTGCTCACAACAGATTTACTCCTGAGTTCAGTTGATTGAGAGAGGATTCCTGAAATGCATTCCACTTTTATCATTTCTGTTTACACGTATTCTTTGGTTGCTGTTAGACATTTTTAATGCATACATAACCTTGATGAACTCTTAATATTTATGGAATATGTAAGCAAACAAGATGCCTAAATTTATTGTGGCAAAACAGCTGAAAACAGGAAGGGCAGTTCTTTCTTACAATCTTCTTTGTTACAGGAACATCTTGACAAAGCAATTGCACTTAAGCCACAAGATCCCCTTTTGTATTATCTAACTGGAAGGTGGTGTTATGAAGTAAGTATCCCGTGATCCTTTTAAGCATGTACTCATCAGAAGTTTATGAAGATTTTTTTGAAAAGGGGAAAAAAAGGGAGGGCAGCTGAGTAATTTTAATAAAATTTGGGACTGGATTAAAACTCATGCTGGTATGAGAGATGTACTTTAAAGTCCTAAAGAGTTTATGTCCAGGGTAACTTCACAACATCCTCTTTCTAATTTAAGATCTGATGGAGAAAACCTAACCCTAAGGTAGAGGAACAGTGTCTAACTTTAGTTACTACATATGCCTGCTTTTATTTATTTTCCCCCCCTTCTGTTTAATAGTTGTTTGCCTCCTAGAATAGAATCCAAGTTGATAATCTGTACATCGGGCTTCATATAATAAAACTAATAATAATCGCGACCTACTCTTTTTCATAAACTGAAAATACTCCTTAGAGTTTATATATGTATTTTCAATTGCTCACATTTACTGGAATACTGTGTCTGATTCTGCTTACTATGAACAAAAATGATGCTAAGACTCTAGAAATAGTGCAGAGAAGAGCAACAAAGGGATGATAAGGGATCCGGAAACTAAACCACATGAAGAATCGTTAAGGGAGCTAGGTATATCTAGCATATTGAGAAGGATTAGGGTAACTTGATAGTTGTCTTCTGATACTTGAGGGGCTGCCATGGAAAAGGAGGAGTCAAGCTAGTCTCCAAAGGACTTGCGAGCAGGACAAGAAGCAGTGGATGGAAGCTTGTCAGAAAGAGATTCATCCTGAAATTTAGGAGGAATTTCTTGACTGTGAGAACAATTAAGTAGTGGAACAACTTGCTTCCTGGAAATGTTGGGTGCTCCATCACCAGAGGTTTTTAAGAAAAAAAATTGGACAACAATTTGTTCAGAATGACATAAGCAGGAGGTTGGACTAGAAGATGTCCAAGATCCCTTCGAGTCCTATGATTCTGTCACTTCTAAGATGGCATGTTTAGCCTTGAGAAGGTTGAGAGGGGAACTTGATAGTACTTTGTATAAAAGGATGTCATCTCATGTTCTGTAGTGCAAGTCATAGAGTTTCAATTACACGAAGGCAGATTTCAGCTGAGCATTAGGAAAAAAATCCCAATGATCAATGATAAAATGATCAATTTAGCAGCAAAGTCAATTACTTAGAGGAATGATGGAGTTCACTTGGTTGGATGTACAGTATTTGACGTCAAGGCCGGAGAGCCATCTGTCTGCAATACTTCAATTTGGATTCCTTCACCAGAAGTTGAACTTAATGGTCCTTCCAACTCTTATAATATGACCTTTTTAAATTACAGTTATAATAACATTTCTTTTAAAAATGCTTTAATTTTTTTTTAGAATATACTAGAGTCAAGTAAAACAGGACCTTTGGGGAAAGAAAGATTATTAAGCAATATAGACCAAATTTGCATCTAAACCAAAATGTGAAACTGAAATCCTCTATATCAGTTCTTATTAGGTTTTGCAAGAAAATGTATATTGCCCCAGACAGTTCCTTTATTTTGCAATTCAGCTACAAGTCTTAGAAGCTGATTTCAGATTCCACCTGGAAAATCTAGAAGCCTGCGTGCTTCAATATCACAGATGAAACTTATTTGTGAGCCATCAATTTGTGGTATTCCGAGTGTGTGTGCATGCATGCTTGCCAATATGTGCATTAAAATCTGAATGGTTTCTAGTATATTATAGAAACAGTATTTCCCTTTATTTTACTTTTCCAACAATCCGTATATGCTTCAGCTGGACGGAATGACCTTAATGGTGTGGGTTCAAAGGTCTCTGATTTTCCAGAGTTCTTCTGTCCTTGAGTTGGCAAAAAGTATACCAACTCCAATTGCATGGCCATGATGCCTGAAGCCCCATTCATCTTCAGTGGCAAAGTCAGAGTCTGATGCTGCCCTAACAGTTTTAATGTAGGGCAGCTCACGTGTAGCAATTGGCTGATCTCTGGAGTTGCATTTGCCCTTCAACCTAGTGCAGGGGTTTGCAACCTTAAACACTCAAAGAGCCATTCGGACCCATTTCCCACAGAAAAGAAAGCACAGGGAGTCACAAAATCCTTCCCGTGCCTGACTATTTCTTGAGCGGCCACAAAACTAGCATATGTAGTTGAATTAAATGTTGTTTTCTTCTGAAACTTTTCTTCTCTTGGATTTATCTGTGGTTGGCTACTGGGGGTTGAAAAGCTCAATAAATTGCGTGCTGGCAGGTGTCGCACATTGGCAGTTGTGATGCATATTTTGAGTGACAGGGAGCTGCAGCAGAGGAGTGAAAGAACAACATGTGGCTCCAGAGCCCCAGGTTGCTGACCCCTGACCTAGTGTGTTTTTAATGTGAGATGGAGCCTGCCTGGAGTACTGTGCCTGGTGCCTGGAATGGAGATTTTTACCCACCTTCAAATTGCTTGAATTACAGTTTGCTTTTATTGAGGTTCCCCATAGTACAGAAATATCCAGGCTGCTTATGTCTACCATTTTTCTGGAAGAGCCTTCTAGCCATGTCCAAAATGAAGAAGAGAGAAGCTGATAGGTCACAAGCATGATGGGTGAAGTGTGAAGAAGTCATATCTGTTTCTTTCTATGCCCTTCTATTCTATGTGTAGTCTGTTGCCCAGACTATTTTAGGTAGTGTTCTTCCAGAAGAGTGGTGGACATGCATTCGGAAATACCCTGACAGGTCAAAGAAATGATGTTACAAGGAAATTGCAAAAGTTGCAATTTCAAAGAGAATCAAAAGTGGTCATTCTATTCCTTTGTTAGCACTTTATGCGGGATGGAGTAAAGGGAAAAGAAGTGGTTCAAGGCAATGCCAGTGTTGGCAGGAAATGTTTGGGTCAGATTTAGCCTATGCCAGTGGCTCCTTTTTGAGACCGAAAGATGAAACAGGCAGAATTCTAGTCAGTTTCACTGTATCTCACCTATATCCCAAATCAGTAAGTGCTGCAGGATAATGTCAGCAAAAGTAGTCCATAAAGTACAGAAAATTGCACTGGAGTAGGCAGAACAGCACACAAACACACAACCAGTAAAAAGGGAAATCATGTAAAATGTCTAGTTATTCAAAATAGCAGAGAGTAGTAAACAGCTGGCAGAACTCTCTCTGAACGAATGAATGAATTTGCCTTCATTTGTGAGAAATCCCTTTGCTCATTTAAATCAACCAGGACACTAGTCTTTTATTGTTAAGACACAGTTATTGGTTTATAAAAGACTTCTTTTTCAAAAGATGGCTAAATATGTTTAAAAACAGGTCTAGCACTCCTCAGTTCTAAACCTGTGATTTATAAGGACTATGCCTCTAACAACCAATGGCAAAAAAAATGGTAAAATTGGGCACGATTCAATTAATGACTGCATCACTTAGGGATGAAAGTTCCAGCTCCAGTTGTGGTCATAAGGCAAGGATTATCTGTACAAAAAGTAAAAGTCTGTTAAAAGTTTAACTCTTACGGTAGTGAATTTGACCACATTTTTCTTACAAAGGTGTTGTGAGAAAGGTTTCCATCATTTTGCAAATCATTCCAATAACTACATAAAATGTGTATTCATGATGCAGCCTATTCTTCTTATAAATGGAATACAATCAGCCTTGTTCTGAGAAGTTTTGGGGTCCTTAGTCCAAAACCCCAAAGGGAAACATAGTAATATACAAATAAGTTGGTAGTCCAAGTGTTTAAACTCTCCTAGGCTGCATGCAACCATGTAATCTTTCTAGTGCAGCCCCTGTGGCCCCTTTTGACCCTAAAGAAAATACAGCAGTGTGATAATTTTAAAAATGGGCAGAATGCTTTTCTGTCAGTTGCAAGTATAAAAAAATGAACAGTATAGGATCTGTCCCCAAATAGGCTTAAAATACTTTTTAAAATAAGGGAGAAATGTAAGGTCCAGCAAAATTAATAAAAAATATAGAGATCAGCTGTCCCTAAACTGAAACTGGCACTAGGAACCAGTTTTGTGGAAGACAATTATTCCACAGACTGGGGGGGGGGGGGGAAGGGGAACGGAAGAGGAGAAGCAGGGAACTTAGATCCCTCACATGCCTAGTTTACAGTATGGTTTGGGCTGCTATGAGAATCTAATGCCTGTTGATCTGAGGTGGAGTTGAGTGGCGGTAGTGCCAGGGAGTGGCTGCAAATACATACGAAGCATCACTTGCTTGCCAGCCACTCACCTCCAGTGATGCGCCCCAGTTCCTAACAGGCCACAGATCAGTACTGGTCCGCGGTCCGGAGGTTGGAGACCTCTAATAGAGATATTTTTTCATGACACTTGTCTTGATACCCAAAAACACACTAAATGGTTTTTTTTCCCCCACCTTTCTCTTCTTCCTGTTGGGGTTTCCAAAGGTCGCTCAGTTGTCTTGGATTGAGAAAAAAGTAGCTGCTGCTCTTTTTGGGACTCCGCCAACTTCAACAATACACGAGGCTTTGCAGAATTTTCTGAAGGTAGATAAAATATTCCCTCTTCTCTCTGGCTGCCAACTGGCTGGCATTCAAGAAATTTGTTCGACAAATTGTTCTCAGGAGCTATAAAGTCAACGCTCTTCAAAAGATTTTTCAGACAATATCTTTAGAAGAGTGACCACTCCTGTTCACCTAAGCTGAATTTCAGGATCTGCTACGTTGCTCTTTTTTTTTTTTTTTTGCAATTAAATATTCAGCTCTTTGAATTCCATCTGTAGAGTTGTTTACGAGCATTTCCTGTGGGAATAGCTCCTGTTGTCATCTTTGACTAGTTAAACACAGGAAGTTTGTCTGAGCAATTTAATAATTGCTGCTTAGCACAAATGCCTTCAAGAGATTAGAGCTTTTATCCCCTTCTCTCCTTCTCCTCTGCTTTCCCTCCCCCCACCTTTTTCTCTTTGTTACTTCATTTAGGAGGGGAGGTCTTCACTTTAATCCTTAGTGCTAGTTAAGAAGCAGAAATAGTGGATCAAGTCTAGATTTCAGACAGATTCCCTGTTCTTGTCTCCCTCGGATCCCTTCCTGAAAGTGATATACTGTACAAATAGTCCAGCAGCCTCTATTGAATGACTTTGATAAGAAAGGGTATGAAGATCATGGGAGAAGAATAGGCCTTGCAAAATGATTTTGTCTTCCTTCCTTCCATCTCCTACCAGTCTACAAGGTGTACTATTTCAACACTTGGTAGAAACCGAGCAGATATTAAGTCTGTTTCTGCTCACTGAATTGACTGTAATGGTTCAGTGGTAAGTGAGCTGCTGGCTAAAGGCAGCAGAAGTGTCAAACCTGTGGAGGCTATATGGTGCCTACATGACTGACTTGTCTAGTTTTTGCTTGCCCCAGGTACAGTCTTTGTATGTTGCTGGCTTCAATCTTGGATGAACCACACCCTATGGATGTGCACAACCGTGCTCTTACTGGCTAAGTTTGGGGAAGATTTATTTGCTTTGTAAGAATCACGCCATCGATGTGCTAGAGAATTGGCACCTGAGGCTTTGGCATCAGTTCTGGATGGGTGCCATATCTCTACGATCCCTTGCCCTGCTGAGTAGCTGAGGCTATTGACTTCTATGGGGCATCATGAATCACCCAAATTCTGTTGATTTTCAACATAGCAACTCCTCCGAAGCTTGGGAGCAAGTTAATCCTCACTGATGGGAATTCCTTTTCTGAGGCTCTCTTCCTTCTCTGCAATTGGGAAGCCACATAATGCCAAAACACCCCACTTGGACCAAAGATCAATACCTTTTAATATTGTTCCCTGTAAAAACAGAGACAGCAAAGTAACAATAGGAATGAGAGCACAGTACTAGCTGCCTGTCGATGTGTATCTTCAACCATTAGCAACTCAAGGGAGAGAGCTGTTCAGGTCCAGAAATGGAGATTAGCATTGTGAAGACATAGGAGCAGTACAAAATATTTTGAAGGTTTGGGGCATGAAAGCAATAATTAAATGGAAATATGCCTAGTATTGCTATGGCATTCTCATCTCTCTATCTTTTGTCCTTAAACTCAGGCTGAAGAAATACATCCCAGATATTCTAAATGCAACTATATGTATTTGGCAAAGGTATGGTGCACTGCTGTCTTTCTCTGCTTTAATTTCTTTTATCATGTTTGATTTTGAATGCAAAACAAATTTCTGGTCACTAAATACCTGTTATATTTTTTTTCCTTGTCCTTCTTTCTACCTAAGTGCTATAAAGATCTGGGCCAGAGGAGCAATGCCCTGAGTTACTGTGAAACAGCATTGTCCATTCTGCCAGTCACCAAAGAGGTATGTCTAAAACCGTGGTGAAATCTAAATTTTTTTACTACCGGTTCTGTGGGCGTGGCTTGGTGGGCGTGGTATGGCTTGGTGGGTGTGGCTTGGTGGGCATGGCAGAGGAAGGATACTGTAAAATCTCCATTCTCACCCCACTCCTGGGAGAAGGATATTGCAAAATCTCCATTCCCACCTCATTCTGGGGCCAGCCAGAGGTGGTATTTGCTGGTCCTCCGAACTACTCAAAATTTCTGCTACCGGTTCTCCGAAATGTTCAAAATTTCCACTACTGGTTCTCCAGAACCTCTCAGAACCTGCTGGATTTCACCCCTGGTCTGAAAGTTGTGTATTCATGTTCTGATGGAGGAAAAAGTTTTTTTTCCTATAGCTACTTTTCCCACTATCTGTCTGTCTTCAGCAACTCTGATTAATTTCAGTCAAGATGCAGAGAAGAAATTCTTGGTAAATTGAGTTCTTTTAACACTATAGAGGAAGATCTAGAAACGAAAGGAAGGGAAATTATGTGTTCAAAGTCTTGCAAAATAAGGCATAAGAAAACAAAAGAACTTCTGATGTCTGTGATTGCAATGTTGAAAATGTGTAAAATCCGATATTATGAAATTATACTTAAGTAGATGATACGATCACAGGGCTAATGTCTAATTTGACTGTGAACTGGACAATTTGCAGTGCAACTGGTGACTCTGATTGCTGTGGTCTAATTTTGAAATTATTACTGTCTGGTTTAGAAATTACTGTGCTAGAGAAAATGGTTAATTAACCCTATTAAGCCCACGTGCTTTAAAATGACTTTAAAAATGGGGGGATAAGGAATCATAGAAATTATATCTCATTGTGATTTAGTTATCTAACACTTTTGACTAGGCAATATATGCAGTATAACTTTTGTGCAATGAAGATAGAGATTGGGAATGAATACTATAAATTCCTTTCCATATGTTATTGCTTAGTTATTTTGATTGTCTACTTGCAACTATATACAGATCACATTTGAAGACATGAAGCTTTAATACTGGCCTCCAATATAAATAATACTTAGTGTTCAACTATCCTTGGGAAATGGCAACACTTGGGCCTCAACTGACTCTAAAGCTAAGCAATATTGTTTTTGTTTAAAACTTGGATAGAAGAACACCAGGGATCCCAGCATAATAAATTAGATTGGGAAAATGTATCTCAGAAGTCAGCAGTGACAACCAATGTCCATATTGTTGCCAAGAAAACCACTTGGCTGCCTCTGTGAAGTCATTAGGAGTTAAACTCAACTTGAAAAAAACTTTTTCATGCTCAATGACAACATGCTGTCCTGCTACTTAATTCTAGCGAGTACAGTGCCAAGTTCTCTGATACTTCTCAACGGATAGATAAATCCCAATATTGACGTTTCTGACATTTGCAGCAAACGGATACCTTCATATGCTTGTGCGTAAATGCTTATATTTATTTTAAAGTAGTGTTTTTGTAGTTTGTTGAATTTGCTAAATTTGTTGTTCATTCAGTTCAGTCACTTCTGACTCTTATTTTGCCAGGATTAGTTTCCGGTAATTTTTTTTTTAAGTTATTGTAAGTTCATGCTTGTGTCACAAGTGATAGTATCTGACTCCCTTATTTTTTTGTCAGCTCCTTTCCTTTTATTTATATTTATTTTTAAAAAAATCATAAAGTAAAAGATAAATCAAAAGAAAAAAAAGGAAAGAAACAAAATAGAGAGAGGGGAGGGAAACCCCTAAAGCTAAGAAATACAATGTTTGGCCTTTCAATAAATAGTTACAATTTTATAGTCCTTCCCCCCTTTTAGATATTATATAAGTCCCTTAGCCTCTTACTTAATTTATATCTTTCTTAACCTTCAACCCCATAAGTCATTGTGTCCTTTCTTTCTTCTTTCAGCAATAAATATTTCCAGACTTTTTCCAGACAAGAAAGTTGTGTTGTTGTTTTTTGCTGACCAGACAGGTCAATGTTGCTATTTCTGTGAATTCTGACATTTTCACAACCCATTTTTCTACTGTGAAGAAATTGTTCTTCTTATACATCAAATAATCTTGCTGCAGTGACCATATACAAAATCAGTCTACCATGAATATTTTTCTAATTCAGTGCCCATAAATTCCAGTAAAAAGAGTTCTGGGTTCTTTGCAATATCATTTTTAAAAATGTGTTGCATCATTATATGAATTGGTATCCAAAATTTCTTCGTTTTCTCACAAGTCTACCACACATAGTTCCTGCCTTTTGTCGTCTTTTCCATTTGCTTTTTATTTTTCCAGGTTTAAAGGTCTTCTCAAATAATTTTTGTCTTCAGAATGCTTCTTTATGCATCTAAAATATCTAAAATACTTAAGCTTTACCTTTATTAATAATGTTTCCGATGAGAAGGTTTTACTTCAGTGAGTTTTTATATTGATGATTTGTTCTGCTTGTAGGCCAACGTATTTTAGTAATATTGTCCAGCACGGGTACCAATTCTTCTTAGTTCTGATGGTCCAACTTTCATGGCTGTATGTTTCATCTGGGAAAATCATGGCCTTGACAATTCATGTTTTTATTGCCATACATTTATGAGTAGTCCTCGACTTACAGCAGTTCATTTAGTGACCGTTCAAAGTTACAATGACACTGAAAAAACTGGCTTATGACCATTTTTCACGTTTACAACCATTTCAGCATCCCTATGGTCACGTGATCAAAATTCAGAAGCTTGGCTACTGACTCATATTTATGGCAGTTGCAGTGTCCTGGGGTCATGTGATCACCTTTTATGACCATCTGACAAGCAACATCAACGGGAAAGTCAGATTCACTTTACAGCTGTGTGACTAACTTAACTGCAGTGATTCACTTAACAACTGTGGCCAGAAAATGGGGCAAAATTCTGTTTCACTTGGCAAGAGAAATTTTGGGCTCAGTTGTGGTCGTAAGTCAAGGACTAGCTGCATAATGTGATTTCTCTGTATATTTTGTCAAAATCTGTCATTGACAGATCTGTCATCCCCCCAGAAAGCAGATGTCTCTTTATTGCATCTCTGTGTATTTTTTTTGAGCCTAGGAAGATAAAATCTTCAGCTTTCCTTTGATTTACAGACCTGCAAAGGTTGTAAATTCAAATATTGGTCACAAAATTACTGTAGTTTGTCCTTATCATTGCAACTGTGAAGGGATGCTAATTATGCTGCCATTAAATGAGGCCAACTGTATAGATAAATACCTTACATGATTTTCTTGTTTTCAACTACACTGTGAGCAAATTTGTGGCGATACAATTATGGAATCTAAACCAGATAGAAAACGACTTCGTGCCAATAATGTTTTACTTAGAGATGTGTCACTTAATACAATTTCATTTCCAAAGGCCACCCAGCTTTGTGGGAGCTGAACTTGAAGTTCAAGAACAACAAAACGCTCAGAGGAGCAGAGCAGCTGTAAAACCAACAAAGCTGCAGTCCCTCAGAGTATCTGTGTGTAACAGCAACAAAGGAGAGGGAGAAAATGCAAATTAGAAACTTCAAGCCTCAGGAATGTTGGGTTCACTAAAATACCTCCAAAGGTGACTGTTGGAAGAGGAAAACCTTTAATTATAAGCCATTAGAATTGTAGATAACACTTCATTACACTTCTTTAGAAGGAAATTGGAAAGGGAAAAATATAGTATAAAAGTAGGGTCTTCTCCCTTTCCTCTACTTTGTTTTTGTACTGCATTTGGAAGAAGAATGAACCAGTAATCCTTTCTGCACTATTAACAGTGAACATAATCTCTTGTTTTGATGCAGAAATTGGTGCTGGCTTCAAGCAGCTCTGGGTGGTTCTTAAGGCATAATTACATAAGCTTAATTCTTTTTTTTCTTTTTTCTTTTTAGGATCAAGAAGCTGAGAAAGTTTTAGAAACTTTACTTCCGTCCTTGAAGCTTTGATGATGACACGAACCATCATTTAGGTTTCTGTGAAAAAAGGCAGAAGAAGCATTCTGTTGAATTCAGAGGGATTTCAGCCCATTTTGAAGTTAGGATTTGATGGAAGAATTTTCATTTTTAATTATGGCGGTTCAGTGACAAATGAGTGGACTGACTTCTCTAAGCCTATAATTTTTGTACAAGTTACTTCAGGGCCTGCAATAATAACAGACTTACGTGCAATGTTATCAGTTCAACAGGATAGTCTTGCATTCTGTCCATGCAACCCCATTAAGGTGGGTTTTCTGAGGCCATGTGGACCATTGTTATGGGGCTGCTGTTTTGTGTGAAAAAATGCAGAAGAAAAGTGAAACCATCTATCCTTTTCCTCTGGCACTACCCTTCTCTAAGCTGAAGAAAAAGCAATTCACTCGGGATATGGCTTTATGTTTGCAACCTCAAGCAGAAGAACAGTGCTTACTGCATTCCTTTTATTTTCATAACATTTATCTCCAACAAACAGGTTGCGATTCAGGATTCTTAATCAATGGTACCAATGATCTTAACCCAAGGAAATCAACCATCTTTTCTTTTTCTCATTTTTTAAATGCATAGAGACAATGAATTTAGCATTTAAAATACTAATTTTAACTTGTTGGGACTCTCCAAAATGTGTAATCCACTGCTGGCAATGGATATATTTGTAGTTACTGAATGATGGGCACAATTTTGCTGAGAAGGCTTATCTAGTTGGTTTTTTGCCTGAATGCAGATGTATGTAGCTGAGTTTTTCTGCTGAAGAGACATGGGAGATATTATATTATGTGTTTCTTTTCTCTTGAAAAAATATCAATTCTGTGGGAAAATTATACTTTGTGGATATAACTTGGTCTTTGAATCTTAAATTGAAAAAAAATAAAGACATGGTGAATTTGTCATATTTTGACATTTCTGAGCACCCAAATATTTTGGCATTTCCTTCATCTGGCTAATATTTCTCCTTGGAGATTATGGCTCTGCTACAGAGGGGGAAGAAAAGAGAGATTGGATTCTGACTAGCACATTTCAAAGTAGAGGCTGTAGATATTATTTGAGCCCCCTGAAGCAGGAAACAGCTGACTCTCCTCCATTTTTTTTGCCAAACCAACTGCCATTCACATCCAAACTCAAAAGAGCAAGCCAAAATGTAATCTTAAACTTGTGAGACAGACGTGATTCTATTTGCTGGGGCCAAATAGACAGACAGACCATTCAACTGTGAAATAGAAGAGTCCATGGCCAAGGACAAAAAAAAAATGCCCAGGAAAATGTAATTCCTGAACACCACTTGTGTAAAGTTTTAAACATTACCTATTTACTTTGTTAGAAGTCTCTTACAGTGTTAAATTGTGTTCTTCCCACATCCTTACTGCCCTACACTGAGATCATCCACATAGAAGTAAAGTTTAAGACAAAAGTACATTTTTGTCTTAAACTTTTTTTAAAAGAACCTAATACATATAAGTGATACAGCCTATATCAAATTATAATGCAACCCCTAAAATTATACTAAATATGATAAAATCAAATGTTATATAAGAAAGTGATCTAAAATTTAAATGAATTATAGTTACATAGAGTGCATTGGAAAATTGGTCCATCATCTGTGATGCTTCACAAAATCTAGCTACATATGTTGTAACAAAAGTAATATGAACACTATCTGGGCATAGGCTGAATCTGGGTGACCAGGATATCTATTAATCAGAGGTAGTGTGAATCTAGTTCAAATGCCTATAAAAAGACCAACAAAGAATAATACGTTCTGCAGTTTTTACCTCTCCAAATTACAAGGGACAAAACCTTTCAGACGATGGTACTTTTTAGGATTTACCATCCAATACTGCAGAGGGAAGAGGTTGCATGACATTGGGCAAGAGAAAGCTTTCTGACAGCTAA
Source organism: Pantherophis guttatus (assembly GCF_059756535.1). Taxonomy (NCBI): domain Eukaryota; kingdom Metazoa; phylum Chordata; class Lepidosauria; order Squamata; family Colubridae; genus Pantherophis; species Pantherophis guttatus. The sequence continues at coordinate 284,029,915 of NC_142063.1, read as the reverse complement.
GTGGTTCACCCTGGCTTCAGGATAGGAGGAAGGCATGGCAAAATGGCCATCCGGATTATTTCACTATGTTCTAATATCTACCTACGCTAAAAAAATATCCCAGAGATGGCAAAGTTGGGGTGCTGCTGCTGAATTATTTGTCCTATCACGTTATATAAATTTAGGATGTTTTCAAATGCAGAATGTACTATCCAAGAGACGGGGCTGTGGGTTTCAACCTCTTAATTCACTCTCATCACCAGAGGCCAGCTCCTTCCGACATCAGATGTTCTTAAATTGGACAGAAGATAAAGCAGCATGGTAGAGGTTGGTCAAAGTGTGAGATGAAGACCAAGCTTTGCCTCAGTTCTCCTCCATGACTTAACTCCATTTGTTGCAGTAATATCTATCTGTCACAGCAATGTCTCCACCTTACTAGATGAGAGATTGAGAAACTTCATTTCAATCCAATTTTCTCTATGTAGCAAAGTCCAGCTCTTCTTTCTCCATCTCTCCAACGAAAAGGGAGGAGACAGTAGTGGGTTTCAAATTTTTTTACTACCAGTTCTGTGGGTGTGGCTTGATGGGCGTGGCTTGGTGGGCATGGCAGGGGAAGGATACTGTAAAATCTCCATTCCCACTCCACTCCAGGGGAAGGCTACTGCAAAATCCCCATTTCCTCCCAAACAACTTGGGAATAGATGGGGGCGGGGCCAGTCAGAATTTTTACTACCGGTTCTCTGAACTACTCAAAATTTCCGCTACTGGTTCTCCAAAACTGGTCAGAATCTGCTGAACCCACCTCTGGGGGGAGGGGGGAAAAAGAGACAGAACGGTCTTCCTATGGAAGACTTAAATATTCAGAAATTTATAAACATTGAGTATAATTAGCTGCATGTCAAAAGTCATCAGAAAAAGGCAATAAAAGGAATTGAAGCTTATAACTTGCAATATCTACACTTGGTGCAAATTAGGCTGTATTATACCTGAATTTTATGCTTTTAATGAATTCTTGGCAAAGAAAGTCTGCATGACACAAAAGCAATCTGCTGTGTCAGTTATACAAACACATGTATTAATGCAACAATTCTCAGTTTTGCAAGATGCACTCAGAAATTACTATTGCCCCTAAGACTATAAAGAATCTATAGTCCTTTAGCTGACTTACAACCCCAACTATGTATCCTTCAACTGGGAAACAGAGTAGAAGTAGTGGAAGAGTTGATTTAGCTATAGCTATAGGGGCAAACTCATATAGTATCCAGTGTACCCTAACTTTCTGTGGAGTTGAGAATTCATCTCAAATTCTTTTCAGTGGGGAGGGGAGCAAATATCACTCTGCCCATCTAAAACCCAGCAGAAAACAATAACTGGCCAAGTTACTGAATTGCTTCAAGGATATTTTCTGTAATTTTTTATTTTCATAATAAAACCAACACTCCTCCCAGGAGAATAATCAAAACAAATAAATGCTAAACTTCCTCTCTGATGCTCCCTCTCTGTTCCAGTCTTCCACTGTTTTTCCTCCCCTCTAATCTGCTTCTTAATCGGTACTGCTGGAACTTATACCATTCAAAAAGGATCAAAGAGAACTGAGGCCCACCCAAAAGCACAAGACTGCTGTAATTATGTCATAACCCAGTTCAGAAAATCTGGATGAAGTGACATCCCTGGAAAGTGCTCAGGTCATTTGGACAGGGCAGCATTACAAAGAGTGACATATTGTGGAGACGATTTCACACTGAAGAGGTTTCAGTCCTTGCTAGTCCTAATCAACATAGAAACTACGGTAGCTGTTTGCTAATACTTCAATCTTGGAAATTTTCAATAGTACTCCAGCCAGGGGTGAAATCCAGCAGGTTCTGACAGGTTCTGGAGAACCAGTAGCGGAAATTTTGAGCAGTTCGGAGAACCGGCAAATACCTCCTCTGGCTGGCCCAGAGTGGGGTGGGAATGGAGATTTGGCAATATCCTTCCCCTGGAGTGGGGTGGGAATGGAGATTTTGCAGTATCTTTTCCCTGCCATGCCCATCAAGCCACCCACCAAGCCATGCCCACAGAACCGGTAGTAAAAAAAATTGGATTTCACCACTAACTCCAGACCAAGGATCAAACCTCCTTATTTCTTCCTGTGTACCAGTTAATGCCTCCCCTCCCTGCACTCTTAATTACACCAGCATTTGTGTTTGTAGAAAAGCCAAGCCAAGCAATACAGACGGTTTCCATTACAGCACAAAACAGAAACATGTGAAACCTCATGAACAACTTGCCAGCTCATTTCACTCCAAGGAGACCTGACTGATTACTTGTGGCAAGTAATTCCCACTGTTATATATTGCCAGTAGACAAACTGGATGGATGGATGGGTGGATGGATGGATGGATGGATGGATGGATGGATGGATGGATGGATGGATGGATGGATGGAGCAAGTAAGCACTTGCTATAGGTGCTCTCCCTGTTCATTAATACAAATATTGCATCAATTGCATCAATGTCCTATTAATATTATTAGTGCCTCTACCTTCCAATGCATTTATGAGTACAATTAAAGGTGCTGGTTTTAACTAACAAAACCCCCATGGGGAATGAGATTGTCCCATCTCTAGCAACACTGGTCAGCCTGTCCCTTCTAGCTGTTAAGGAAATATTCTGAATTTCCTCAGTTCAGCAGGTGGAAGGAGTGGGAATTGATGCTATGCTGCAACCCCATTCTTTGGAATAGGCTCCATCCAGCTAGAGTCTAGACCTTCTATTAGTCATCAGCTTATCTTGGAAAGACAGAAAGGGATGAGGAAGAAACTCAAGATTTGCCTACATTGATTTTCATGTGCATAAGAGGGAGGAAAAGGGAATGTCTGTCCAGTTTTTAAGACTGATGTCACCCCTTCAACATAGACTAAACTAGAAGAAATACTAGAAGTCTGCTTTATTGATATTGATTATAATAGAAACCTGAAAGCCAGGCAGAGTGTTTCTTTTCTGGGTTATGTTTTAGTAACAGCTGTCATGTGCTACCTTTGACTCCTCAACACCTACTGTTTCCCAACCTTCTCAAGAGTAGTGTGCTATTCTCAATAATTATGGAGGTTAATATCTATACTTCACTTCCTAGTCAAATGGCAATGGGTTATTTTAAATTTTACTATTTTTAGCTGTTACAATGCTTACTGCTTTTCTATTATTTGATATGTAGACTGCCTAGAGATATGGCATTGTGCCAAGGTAGAAATACTGGCAATTGAATTACTACATAGCTCCTATCCATTACATTGATAACCCTGGAAGTGTGTCTGAATTGCTGCAGTGTATTCTGAGGCAAGACTGCCGCAGGAGAAAATTTGGAGGCTGATACAAACTGATCCAGAATGTGGTTCTTGGGCTGGTCACAAGGTTTGTGTTTGAACATGTGACTACTAATTGCATTATATTCCATTTGACTTAGGGGGTGATTCAAAATGCTGGTTGGTGGCCTTTAACCAGTGGTGGGTTGCTACTGGTTTCCCCCAGTTCAGACGAACTGGTAGCGGCGGTGGGAGCAGTGGTGGGATTCAGCCAGTTCGCACCATTTCGGGAGAACTGGTTGTTAACTTTCTGAGCAGTTTGGCAAACTGGTTGTTAGAAGAAATCATTACGGCAGAGAACCGGTTGTTAAATTACTTGAATCCCACCACTGGGTGGGAGGCTCTGCCCATCCACCCAGACATCATCAAAAATTCTCTACGCATGCGCAGAAGCACTGCACATTCACAAAGTGAGGGTGCGCATCCACACGCTCCCAATAGCAAACCAGTAGCGCTGGGATTTGAAGCCCACTACTGCCTTTAACATCTTCAAGGTTGGAAATGACAGGGCCATACCTACTACTTCTGTGCCTTCTACCCAGCTTAGAATGTGGTTGCTGAAAATCAGACCAAACAAACAAACAAATCCACATGATTTTAGCATAAAAGAAGTATATGACTTGTGATAAATAGATAAATCCCACAGGAGATATACAAGACTTGTCAAACCTAAAATCTTCTTAGTAGTCTGTCTGTATTCATGTCAGAAGTACCTACAAAGCTAACTGAAGGCTGCTCCTGGATTGAAAGGATTTGCCGATGACTGCTTAATAGTAAAAAGCAACAACAAAAAAATCATCCAAGACTCAAAAACAGCTAGAAGAAACCCATTCAGATCTTAGCTTCACTCATACAGCAGAAATGGCTTCACCCATTATGATTCAACTGCTGCTCTCCCCCACTGTCTCTTACGTGTTACTCTTGGCCACCAAACATTTCCATCCCTGGTTTAAGATCAGGATGTGGGAAAAACTGTCTTTCAACATATGCACTTACTGCTTTTGAGTTCATGTTTGGAAGGATTGCAGCAATGCCAGGAATATGTTTTTTTGGGTTGAAGTGGAAGGTTGTTTCAATGGCTGGACTTAGATTTTAGAGTTCCCTTCCATGTTTTTTCCCTTCCTTAATGGCCTTTCAGAAGATTTATAACACTTTCCTTTTTAAAAAGGACATTGGGATTGTTTGTTATTGTTCTTTGATCAAATTAATCAGGTTTCAGAATTGCTTTTTAATTGCTGTTCAGTTCTGGGGGGTTTTTTTGTTCCTGCTTGCTGCTATTTTAATGATGTTCTACAATTGTTAATCAGTTGTGAGTTGCCAGAAAAAATCTCTTCTGAGAAAAAATGGAAGGAATTCAGATAAAGTAATGAATATAAACTCAGGAAGATTTTTCTGTATGGTCACTGCTGAGTTCAAGGTTGTTAAGAAATTTGAATGGGGTTCATAGTTTTTAACATAGTCTTAAGCAACAAAATAGCAAATGACAGAAAAAATATGCAGCTAAAACAGTCACTGGGGTATATTTGCTCAAAATAGGAGTAGCGATCCAGATTTAAGTCTCTACTTAGCTAGGAAGCCATTTCTGCATTTTTCAGCCACTTGCTTAATTTAATGGAATTAATTTAATGGAAAATAAATTATGTTCTTTTCCTTTTCCAAAAGCAAGACATAAAGTGAAATGTTTAGGGCTGGGCAACATTGTTTTTGTATACAAGATATAACACTTAAAAGTGGTCTTACTAGGGCTTTATAGAGTGGTATTAGCACCTCACTTGATCTTGATTGTATCCCTCTGTTAATGCAATTTAGGATTGTGTTGGCTTCTTTAGCTGCTACTGCACACTGCTGACTCATATTTAGCTGATTGTCCACTAAGACTCCAAGATCCCTCTCACAGTCACTGCTATTAAGCCTGGTTTCCCCCAGTTTATATGTGTGCTTTTGGTTTTTCTTACCTAAGTGTAAGACTTTACTTTTCTCTACATTGGATTTCATTTTGTTAGATAGGGCCCAGTGTTCAAGTCTGTCACAATCCATCTGGATCCTGAGCTTGTCTTCTAGGGTGTTAGCTATCCCTGCCAGCTTAGTATCATCTGCAAATTTGGTGAGTTCCCCTTCTATTCCCTCATCTAAGTCATTTATGAAGATATTGAAGAGTACTGGGCCTAAGATGGAACCTTGTGGCACCCCACTGCTTACTCTCTTCATGTAGACTTAGACCCATTAAAGACTACTCATTGAGTACAGTTTGTCAGCCAATTGTGAATCCATCTGGTGGTGAAGCTATCTATCCCACTTTTTTCTAGCTTATGAAGTGTTGGGGTAAAGATCTGGACTGCAAAATTCCAAACGTCCACCAGATGACAACATTTAATATAAAAATTAGAGTTGATATATTTAAATGTATAATATTTAGATATATTAATTTAGCTACTAGCACCCATCTAGAGATCATCAGGATTTTGCAGCCCAGCTCTGCAAAATTGATTTTAAAAAAGAGATTTTCACATTGGTTTTGCCTCTGGTCAAATGAGAAATTCCTCAAGAATCCCAAATTTTCAGCACACCCACACATTCCCCCTAACTTTGGCTCAAAGATATCTCCCTAACCACTAAGAATACATCTTCATGCTATAGCCTTTTTCTCATCTCTAACACATACATAGCTGAGATCAGCTAATTCTGGACTTTGTCTGATCCAGAGTAGAAGTAGTGGTTTCCATCTCCTTCTGAAACAACACATGCTTAGCTGCATGTTTCTTGGTTGTAGTGGTGGTGACCATGGTGATGATCCAGATGGGACTGTGATCTGGCCACCTCCTATTGGCTGTTTTTGATTTTTGCAATCATTCCCTGCTTCTCTGGTCATTGCTGATTTCCCCTGCAGCCATTTTTGTTCATGGTGATGGCTTATATTACACAAGGAGTGTGGGAAGAGCAGCAAGATAATTAGAGAGAGAAAAATGCTCTACTTGTTAGATGTGGAGGAACAAAGATCCTTACAGACAGGTTGTCCTGGTTCTACACAGATCTGACAGGCAGGTCATTGTAGAGGAGGCCTGATCTACCATTTTCTCCATCTTACATAAAGCTACTGTTCCAATGAAAGGAGGTAGTCAAGAACCACTGTAAAGTGCTGTACAGATATCCTGGTTTACTAATTCCGCTAGTAATCCTAATTTAGCGCTAGCACTTATAGGTAGATTAGAACCAAGGGTGGGCTTCAAAAATTTTAGCAAGGGGTTCTCTGTCTGGTTGCTGGGTGGGCATGGCCATGGCGGGCATGGCCTAGTTGGCCTCCTGCACCATGGCATGGTGGGGGTTTGCCCTCCCTGGGCTCTGGAGGCTTTCTTTGAGCCTCCGGGAGGGCAAAAACGGCCTCCCTGGGCTCCAGAGGCCCTCTGGAGGCTGGAAACGGGCCCGTTTCTGGCCTTCCTGAACTTCTGGTAGGCCCATTTTTTGCCCTCGCTGAGCCTCCGCACGCACCCTGCACTTACCTGCATCCAAAACGGACCACGTGGGGATTCCTGGGAGGGGTGGGCAGGGCAGGGTGGGGCAGGATCAGCCAGGAGTGGGATTTGGGGGTTCTCCAAACTGCACAGAATCTTAGCTAGAGGTTTTCCCGAACCCTGTGAACCCCCAGCAGCCCACCCCTGATTAGGACCATGCAAGTATTAGACAAGGGCGCCTGTTCTATTTCCTGTTGATAACACAGCATCAGCTTTCCTAGAGAAAGGGGTAGATTAGGAATTTTTGTGCAGAACTACAAAGGTGGATGTTTCACTAACATTCTTTCCACTAGCATGTCATTGGGTCTTAATTTACCCCTGCGGTAAATTATTCAGACAATATTATCTGCTTGCCACATTAAGGAGAAGGCGTAAAGACTAGCTATGTAGTCAGAACAAATTTTGCCATCTTATTTTTTTTGTACTACCTCACAACACTGATGACAACACTGTGACCAGTTTGTTTTTCAGAATTTTCTTTCATTATTTCATTGGCTTTTTTCATACAAGGTTGCTTATGTGTGTGTGTGTGTGCGCGCGCGCCTTCACATTATGATTGACATTTGGCAAATGCCTGGACAAGTCCCTGCAGTTTTCTTAGTAAGACTTTGAAAGTGCTTTGCCATTGTCTTCTTCCTAGGGCTGAGATACAGTGACTGGTTTTGTGCCTAAAACAAGCTAGAACTCATAGTTTCCCGGTCTCTAGCCTGATGCCTTAACCCCAAACTGGTTGTAGCCCCTTTGGCTCTTCCCATTTTTCATATCTTTTTCAGTATAACAATATTGAGACTCAGTATCTGTTGTATGCTTATTTTTCCCTCAGGAGACTGAATTAATCGCTCTGTAGTCGACTATGTGTCAAGCATTCTTGTCACGCACTTCAGAAATATGACTTGAAAACAATGTACAGGATGCTAAATGGGGATACCTAAGAGAAATAATGCATTGAACAGAAAATGGTGGTGGGTGGATCCATATTTCCTTTTATTCTTGCATTCTTTGAAAAGTTTACCCAGAAGGCACAATGTTTTGGACTACGGATTCAGAAGGCTGCTTCTCACTTCTGCCAGAAGCTGAAGAGGCCAATGTAGAGCCGTCTAAGAACAAACAGCAACGTGAGCCAAGGCTTCAGAATGAGGCTGTTCAACTTGACTGAATCTCAGCAACCGGAAGGAAGCCCAGACTTTAGAGAAATCTCTCAAACAAAGCTTCCTTTCCACTTGAGAAGTTATCTTGGAAAAGAAACTAATCTTCAATTATATTGTTTTGGTTGAACTAAAATAATCAATCATCCAAAGTCAGAGGCCTGATGCAATCCAAAATCTACAACTAAGGGGAAAATTTGCTGTACATGAAAAATTAAAGATATGCTTCTACAAGCCCAGAAACTAAAACTTATTGAAGTTTTTGAGAATTAAATATATTTGCAGAGCTCGCATCATTCATCAATATCTGATTTCTGCTTTGGCTCATCCACATTGGCAATTTTAATTTTGCATAATATTCCAAAAGCATTAGGTTCCATTAAAGATTCAAGACAAGAAAAATTGTGGGAACATAAAATGGGAGTATTCAGGGAAACCATCTCGGGAGCTTTGAATTCCCAAAAGTAAAACTTTATTGGATACACCATATTGGTACTGAAGAACAAAACCAGCTGTGGTTTTCCCGTGCAAATGCTTACCTACTTAAATAATAATTTCCCCTTCTTCCCACCCCTTGGTGATCACATTGTCCAATTAGGAGATATCCATTTGTTATGGGAACAGTCCTTCTCTTTCTCCAACACCTGAAGTGATGACCTTGATGGTTTCTGTGTTCTCATGATCTCCCCATACATTCTCAGCATTCCATTTCCCCCTTCCCTCCCCCCCCAATTAATTGGCAAATTGAAAAACATTATGGTTTTAAAGAAGCAAACCGGTTCAATCTTGACAGCTTGCTTCTGTGGTCTTAGCCAGAAAGTATTACTTCAGGAATCTTCCTGGTTGCAGTGCCGATTTACGAGGCGGTTCTGGCAAGGGACGGGGCTTAGGATGATGCTAAAGGAAGAGCCGCTCGTGTTTCTTTCTGGTGTGAAGTCAACTTGCCCTACTGTGCTGCACCTTTGGAAGCATGTGAGCCTGTCTTACAACAGAGCTGGTAAATTGGCAGCCAAACTACTATTCTGCAATAGCATTGTGGTCTCATTATTATGTACCAATGCACTAATAATAACTTCAGGAAACAGATGAGACTGCTACATATATTTGCAAGATATACACAAGTGGAAATAAACCAGGTTTCTTTATTAAAACTATACTGATTAACAATTTATACAATAGAAATTTATTTTCTTTGGAGGATGGTACTTACGTTCCTTGTTACAAATAATGATGGATAACAGACATACAATACAATAATGAAGATTAGGAAGACTTCTCTAGGTAGTCCAACAATAATTTATCCAAAACACTTCATCCCCAACCACATCTACCCATAGACCATCTACTGATTAAGGACATATGAGAGTTACAGACCCCCATTCTCTTTACACACGATCATATTGCAACAATATGCGTGATCAACTCAGATTAATAATACATATAATTAACATGGTACAAACACAGGAAAAATCATTTTCTTTCAAGATGAATACAGCATAAACAAAGAAAGCATCAAGAACCTCCCACTGAGATTATAGCCAGGAAGTTAGAAGAAAGGAGAAATACCAACACCCAGGTACATCTAAAGATTCAAGGTTAGTATAAACTATTATCAGGAAGTAATATAAAATAAAATTAGAATTTTACTTTTTACTGGAGAAACTGTAAATGAATGTGCATTATAATAAAATTTATATAAAATTAGAAGCCTAATCTCTTTGTAACTCCAGTAAAATATAAAAGGCAACTGATTCAGGGGTGGGTTCTACTCACCTTTACTACCGGTTCTCAACGGTGCCACGTGTGTGCGCTTGCTTTGTTCGTGCATGCATGCACGCTCGCTCTTCTGCGCATACGCAGAAACTTCTGCACATGTGCAGAAGAGTTCTGATGACGTCGGGGTCAGTGGGCGGAGCCTCCCTCCGGTTTTACTACCAGTTCTATAAAACTGGTCTGAATCGGGGGCAATCTACCATTGAACTGATTCCACAGAACATTAGGGTACCGTATATTCAGAATATTTTACCACCAAAAGGCATTAGGCGTTAAACACTGAGCCTGGCTGCCCTAAATGTAATCCCAGGGTTACCTACCACAAAGGTAATTTAAAACTTTTGCTGATTCTTAAACCCAAATCAAACAAGCCCAAAAAATATTTCTCTGCTAAGCTTCAAAGTACAAAAGATTATGATTTTGTAGATGAACAGGAGGTAGAGAAGGAACAAACTGTACTTAGTAAGAAAAGGGCCAAGACACCCAGCTAAGATAGAGGGATTTAAGCTAGGTTAATAACAAAAAATGAAACAAAATCACAGAACCATATCAAATTGACCAGCAACAGGTTCATCAGGATGCTGAAAATGTGTTGAGTCTTAAAAGAAAGGATAAAAGTTCAGGCAAGCAAGCAAACAAGCCCAGAAACTAGATTCTGAGTTTTCCAAAGCCAGAAATTTCCAAAACTATTATGCAATGATTAAACACAGAATACAACTAATGCTGGCTCTCCTGCTTCATTTTATAAGAACAAATGTATGAAGTCTTAAGAGAAGTACTTAAATTTCCCACTTTTGAAGGTGTTTTCTGTTGTGAAAAACAACACAGCTTCTAGAGGACAGCCAGGCAAATTTTGTGGGTGGACGTACATATTTGGAATGCTAAGAGCATGTTCTACCCACTCTTATAAAACAAGAAAATTAAAAAGATACCAATGAAAAGATGTTCCTGGCCAATGGAAAGATGTTTCCTGTAATACTTCAGCATGCATTTTAATCTCCCCCAGATTTTCTTTGAAGTTTTTTTCTGGGCAGGTGGGCACATATCCAAATAAAGCATTGGATTACAACCCCACACAGGTTGTTGTTTTTTTTAAAAGAGTTCTTGTAGTATATTTTAAGCCAGAAGTATTTTCAGAAGACTGGCATTTTCTTGTGTGCTCTGCCAGCTGCTCAGTCATTTTTTAAAATAAAACAAATTAAAAAAGAAAAAAGTTAGGTGGTACAAACAATAAAAACTTGATGGACACTAAGAGTGACTCCATGTTGCCTGACCCTAACCACGATAATAAAATTCAAGACAATCCAAAGTGATATACTTTTTAAAATTTCATTAAGTACAAAGTAATTGGAATAGAGGAAGAAATTGTAATAATTTGTTTAATTAATCACCCAGCTTAAAAAAAAAACCCGCCCAGATCTACTGGCTTTCAAATGAAGTGACTATTACGAATGAAGGCAAATATACGTGTCCCAGGATAATGTTGCAGGATCCAGAGGTTTAGTCTTCTAAACTTTTGGACTCGTGCTGGTGCCCATTCTCAGGGAACTTCTCTCTACCAGAATGTGACACATTACCGTACTGTGACACGTCCTGTTGAGAGAGAAGTTGCCCAAGGATGGGCTCCAGCACGAGTCTGAAATCTCGGAAAACTAAACCTGTTGTCCTGGTGACCCAGATTGGAATTGACCATTTTGCATATCGGTGATTTGCAAAAGTGATTTATATAACTGAATTCAGTTTGCATATATACATGCTGTATTATCAGTCTGATATATTTTAAAGGTTTTGGGAAAGTTGAATAAACAAAATTACAGTCAACATTTGTTAAAAGAAAGTCAGTGAGAATTAAGTTGAAATATTACATTCTGTAATATATATGCATATTCATAAGCATACACAACACACAATTACAAACCTTCTTTACATAACTAAAAATATTACCCTATGTTCAATCCTATGTTAACCTGAGATTAATATGTTTATAATCATACAGAGGGTTTCACAGGAGCAGGCTAAGTTCTGCAAGAACAAATGTTATTTGTTGTAGATTATGAAATAATTGATATCACCTTTCTAGATTTGTTTTTAAACTCTATGCTTTCTCTCTCAAAATGAAGTATAAAATTAAGAGTTCTTACGTATAGGAATGGATGAGTTTATTGCTATTTTGAATTTCAGAAATAGAATGCACAGGCAAATGCATTGGTCTATACAGCTGCAGGATTACATAATATAGCTTTCTAGAATACAGTATGATGCTTTCAGGGATTGAACTAATATCCCAGTAGGATCAAAGGCCATGCTGGCAGAGTATTATGGAAGTTGAATCTAACACCTATGCAGGGTATCAGGATAGGGAAGACCAATATAATGCACTGGCAATCATAAACCCATCGTTTCATTTTCCAATGTATACAGCTGGATGTTTTTTGAAACTCGGCTTTTAGCAGGTTTGAGAATAGTGCTCTATATATGACATCTAAAAACAGAAGCAAGGCACTGAATTATTATTCACTGTGGGAGTTTTACTCAGAACCAAATTTGATACTTGTCAGATTGCCCTGATAAGACTTGATATTAAACCTTTAAAGTAATCCAGAACATTGTTTGGCAATACAGCATGAGAATCTTTACTTGGGATAAGCAACTTGTGGCACTTCATGTTCTTTTTGCAACTATTACCATTGGCCGCTTGGGGCTGCTGAAAACTATACTTCAGCACAAGCCAACAGGTTATGCAGATGTGGATAAAATTGTATGGAATATGATAACTGTGTGGAAATCAGAGACATGATGTGTTGTCCCCCCTCTATTTTCCTAAAATGAGTGCTAATGTTTCAAATAGTAATTTACACATACATAGAACACTCAATTTGGAAGGTAAAGTCTGAGGACAACTTTTTCCAACTTAAACAACTTTCAGACTCCCATGTTTGGTTCTCAGGTTGTCTCTGGAGAGGAGATAGTTTATGGTAGTTTGGCTTAGATGATCTGGAAAATAATGACTTAGTGACAAATTCACATGGGGTCAATGGAGGACAGTCAACTCAAAGGGGCCTGGGCATTCCAATCTTCCATCACTCAAACTGTATACAACATACAGAATGATTGTATGCTGTTACTATTTTTTTTTAACCAAGAACCTTTTTAAATGAAAGATCACAACTTTGAAGTTTTTGCCTCTCATTAGTAAACCACTGATTTCATCAGCAAAATTCACAGAGCTTTCGACTTCCTATTCAATTAGTTTAAAACATAGACAATCCATTTTATTTCATTTTTTCCTATTATTCCTAAGTATATTTTGATCAAGGACAGATCATTCTATTTCTGAAAAAAAATGCATTCTATAGAATGCACTTAACTAAAGAAAGCCAGGTAAATTAACTGATTTATAAATGCTGACTGAACTACAAATAATATGTGGAATACCTTGAAAACATGTATTGGGGGATAAAAATAATTCACATTACTAAATACATCATCTCTTATCAATATGTTATGCATGTGCAATGCAATGCACCCATTTAGTTAAGATAATATGAAGTGCATTTCTGAATTTGTTTTAAAGCCACCCTATAAGCAACAAAAAGAAAAAACCCTATTTGAATTTCAACATTTGTTGAGCATTAGGAATACAACTACAAGCCTATGCAATATATTAGATAGAGCTTAGACACAGACTTAGCAAATGTCAATGCACCATATGTAAATTAATGTAGGTTCTTTTAAAAAGTAGAGTTAATATTTAAGGTTTCAGATGGGTATCTTCTAGGAGTAATATACATTGTTCTTACCATTTGAAACCAATATAGAGAATTCTAAGGGCCCTAACACTTAGAAGACACTCAATTACAGAAACTGATTTCCTATATTTTTTTCTATTTGTCACCTAACACGATGGATCTGACAATTCTACTGTTGGTGGAAAAGTCATCTATCTAGCCATCTGAAACCTAGTACTTGTGTGCATTATCTTGACAGAAGGTACTATTTTATAATCTATTGATTCTTAATTGGTCTTCAGCATTAACATGTCTTTTTCTGGATAGAATGTTGTTAGAGAAATATAGCCTTCCCTGAAAAGGTTAAAAACACAAAGAAAATACAGAAAGGGAACTGTGTAATGAGGGAATTGTGTGGATGGCCAGTAAAAAGATAAGTGAACAAAATATAGGAATGCCAGAGTGTAATTAGGGAAGCAATCTAATGATTAAATTCACACTACAGAGAACATTGACAAGATTTGCTGAGGTAATTAAAACATCAGTTTGCAAACCACACCATGCGTATTCATACGTTGTCTTACTTTGTCTCTTGCTAGCATTTCTCCAGAATACATTGTATTTCTAAATGCTTCATTACAAAAAAAAAAGAGGGGAGAAATACAATCCTTACACAGCATTACAGACAACATTCAAACCTGAGCATTCATGTATTAAACAAGCAATTTTCAGATGCATTTTCGGCCTGAAGTCCCTGGACAGCATTATCCAGCAAATCCATGTTATCTCGTAGTGTGACACTGAGTGTAAATGGCTTTGGTTTAACAGTCAAGCCATAAGTGAAATCCATTTTAGAATCTTCCTTTGGATTAGCATTGAAATTGCACTGGTGGACTAAGACGGCAGTAAAGAGAAAGAGTTGCACTTTGGATAACTCCTCTCCAATGCACCTTCGTTTGCCCACTGAAAAAATCAGCACGCTGCTAGCAAGGTCCTTGTTCAGGAATCCACTCTCATCCAGGAATCTTGCTGGATTAAAAACTTCTGGAGAAGGCCATTTCACTGGGTCGTGGTTCACTGACCACTGATTGATAAAGACCACTGTGTCTTTGGGAATGTGGTAGCCCATCAAGATGGTATCGGCTGTGGTAGAATGAGGAATGGTAACTGGCACAAAGCTACTGAAACGCATAGATTCATATAGGAAAGCCATGACAGAAGGCAAATGGGGCTGATCCTCAGCACAGGGCAGGCGGTTTCGGCCAACGACTTTGTCTATTTCTTCTTGCAGTTTAGTTTGCACCTCTGGGTACCTGGTTAAAAACAAGAGGAGCAGCTGTTTTTAAAACACTTTCTTCAACTCTCTGAAAGCAGATATTATCCAGGCAAACCTATGCTACTGGGAACACATGAAGACAGGGCACAACTGTCAGGAAAGGGGAAGATACATATTGTACCTCTTGTGACTATGTGTTTTCCCTTGCAAATGCAGTTCTGGTGTAAAGTAATTGGGCCTTGCCATTTTGGAGATGATTGTCAACTTTTTTTTTTTTACTTTATATAAGTATCTTGCTAGAGATTCACACATATATTCTCTTTCTTTCATGTTCATTTTCCCAAATGAGTATAAAATTAATATCATTCTCCAATAATTTTACAGATGGACAAACATATTATGTTGAAAATCATGGCATACAAGGAATTGATCAACCACTCCATTCCCAACAGTTCTAACAGAAAATATATGACAATAGGCAAGTTAAAGAAAAGATAGCCGAACTTCTATTCTTTATTCTTTAAAACAATGCCCACTGTAATATTTTGATTGAATTTGACTGAAACAGGACTCCTAGTGAAAGTTCCTTTTTTATATTTTTATCCTGCCTTTATTACTTTATAACAAATAAGGTGGCAAACACATCTAATACTCCTTTCATCTCCTATTTTCCCCACAACATAAACCCTGTGAGGTGAATTGGACTAAAAGTGACTTGCCCAAAGTCACCCAGCCAGCTTTCATCTTCCCACAGACAAAATTTCTTCTGTCAACTGCACCACTTGGATCCACAAATATACTAGGCTGATATATTATGATATCCTAAATTCTTGGGAAGAACTCGATGCATATGAAAGCCAACACCAGATAAAGAACTGGCAATGTGACTCCACATTGTTGGGAACAGATAATAATAATAATGCCCACTAGAAATCCAGACTCTTGAATAAAAGTGAAAAAAAATGAAAATTACTTAATTAAGATCTGTTATTATGCTTATTTTTAATACTAATTCTGGTTACAATCAGTTGTGAAGTTTTTGACAGTTTTGAGGATTATTATTTCTAAGGGTTCTCATTTTCTGTTATGATCTTGATTCCTTTTTTATACTGCCATGTATCCCTATGGAGGGGCAGTATATTAATAAAAATATACATTAAAAGGTGCAGCAAAGATTTCCTATTTGTCATCTACCCACAACATTACAATTGTCAATTGGTTTTTCCTAACCTAACCAAAGATCCAAGGAAGAGCTATTATTTGTTCCCCAAAAAAAAAAAAAAACCCCACGATGTCGGAGAATACAAGTTTCACTGGAGATTCATATTAATGAAGAGCAAACCATGGAAAATCCATTCTTTCTCTAGAATTGATAACTGCAAATTTCAAACAGAAATTATCAGTAACATCTCATAACCCTTTGCTTTCTATAATCTGGTGGGAGAGAGAGATGAAAACAAACAACATTCATTAAAAATAATTGCCACTTGAACAGCTGAAATATTCATCATTCAAGATTATATCAGCCTGCAATAGTATTGACTAATATTAGATTGCTTAATTTCCTTAAAATACTGAAATATTCTCTGGTACATGGGAAGATATAAAAAGCTTGTTTAAATTATGAGTCGTTGGCCAGTTTGGTCTAGTGATTAAGGTACCAGGCTAGAAAGGGGGAGACTGAGAGTTCTATTCCCGCCTTAGGCATGAAAGCCAGTTGAGTGTCCTTGGGCCAATCCCTCTGTCTCAGCCCAACCCACCTCATAGGGTTGTTCTGGGAAAAATAGGAGGAGGAAGATGTGTTGGATATGTTTGCCACCATTAGTTACTTGTAAAAATAATAAAGATTGGGCACAAATAAATAAATAAATCTAGTTTTTTGCTTTCACAAATGGAGTTCTGTTCTTCCATGAGATAAAATTCTACTGGGGGGATGGGGAAGGAGGCAATATTTTGCACGTTTCCTTTGTCCCCCTTCCACCCTCATTTGCTCCAAATGATTCAGAAACCCTCTAAGACTATCTGGCAGGTGGTGTGGGAATAAATGGGAAACATAAGTTTTTGCTTAGCACCAGCGCAGGTTAGATATCAGAAACCATCATGCAAATTTGTGTGATATCATCCTCCCTCTTTTTTTAAAAAAAAATGCATAACTTTGCAAGGCTTCAAAATCTTTCATAGTGTCAAATCTTTTTACTCTGAACATTTCCAAATTCTCAATAAATATTCATCAACTTTTTCTGCTGTCCAGAATTCATAGTTTAGCTCAAGTGTAGACACCATAGAGGAGATATACGTAATGTATGTTTAAAAGGCACAAAAGTGGGGTCCAAATCCGGATCATGGTTGGAATACAGGAATGAATCATGAACCCTAATGCATTCAAACAGGATAAAAATTTCTCCCTCAATTTTAAATTTTTCTATTTTCGCCTGCTTTCATAGATTTTAGACTCTCTAGCTCAGTTATGTCCCCTGGACCGTGTTTTTTTTACTAACCTTTCTTATATTGTCCCAAAGGTGCTTTTTCAAGAGGCAACTGGACTTTCTGGTTTTTCTTTGAAGATGTTTCGCTTCTCATCCAAGAAGCTTCTTCAGCTCTGACTAGATGGTGGGGAATGGAAGGACGCCTTCAAAGAAAAACCAGAAAGTCCAGTTGCCTCTTGAAAAATCATCTTTGGGACAGTGGTGGGTTTCAAATTTTTTTACTACCGATTCTGTGGGTGTGGCTTTGTGGGCGTGGCTTTGTGGGCATGACTGTAAAATCTCCATTCCCACCCCACTCCAGGGGAAGGATACTCCCAATCAGCTGGGATTTGGGAGGCAGAGAATAGATGGGGGCGGGTCCAGTCAGAATTTTTACTGCCGGTTCTCCGAACTACACAAAATTTCCGCTACCGGTTCTCCAGAACTGGTCAGAACCTGCTGAAATCCACCTCTGCTTTGGGACGACCATGACCTGGATGACTGAGAATCTCCATAGACTTTCTTATACTGGTACCTAATATTTGTAACCGCGCGCGTGCCGCGCACAATAGCTCCTCCAGTCTCCCGCCAATCAACTCACCTGATGAGGAAGATCAAGAGCCACTGCAGGGCGGTAGAGAGAGTGTCCTGGCTGGCGCCGAAGATGTCCGTGACGGTGGCCGGCACATGCTCCAGAGACAAGCCAGGCTGCGTTTGCTGAAGGCGGATGAAGGCGTCCATCAGGTCGCGTAGAGGGTCTCCGGGGCGGAGGCTGTTCCGATGCCAGAGAAACTTCTGGCGGACGAAGCTGTAGAACTCGTGATTGAGAGCGCGGAAAGCGCGGAAGGCTGAGCGCACCGGGTTGGGAAAGCGCTGCAGCCAGGGCAGCACGTCGACCACGCTCCCGGCGCCCACCGTGCGCCCGAACTGCTCGTTTCGACCCACCAGCCGCCGGAACTCGACGTCGGCGTGGCTATAGCGGCGGCCGAAACAAAGCGCGCTCATGACGTTAGCCACGGCCACCCCCAGGCTCCGAGACGGATCTACGAAGGCGCCGCCGGCGCAAGCGCTCACCAGGAGACGCACCACAGTGCGCGCCTCAGCCAGCAAGGGCTGCTCCAGGAGGCGGTGCGCCGAGAAAGCGCGCAAGGTCGAGTGCGCCAAGCGCCTCTGCAGTTTCCACAGCTCGGAGTAACCTCCGAAGGCCAAGCTGCGCCCGCCGGAGACCAGCTGAAAGGAAGGGAAAGGCGGCCTACCCGCGAAGGCGGCCCCTTGGCGGATGAGGGCCTCGCGGATGGCGCGCTCGCCGCTCAACACAACCACTGGCCATCTGCCGAGGCGCAGTTGGAAAACGCTGCCGTAGGTAGCCGCCAGGCGCCCGAAAGCTAGGTGAGGGGCGCGGCCCAGTTGAGCGGCGTTGCCCAGAAGGGGCCACGGGAAAGGACCCGGCGGTTCCAGCCTCCTCCGTCGCGACCATTCGAAGACCAGAAATTTCACCGCCTGGAAGGCGAGCAGCAGCGAGAGGAGCAGGAGCAGCAAGTCTTGCATTGGCGGCACGCCGGCCCGAAGCGCTTCTTCCAGCCCGCGAGGGCGCGCGCTGCGGAGAAAAAGAGGCTCTGCCTTAGGAGCGCTTCTGTGGGTCAAAACTTACATGTGTTGCACCAGACTCCGGTGCTGGTTTTCAGTGCCAGCTTGTAAAATGCGTACATTTAGGGGGACCAGATATGGGTTGCGACATTATTGCGTCGCCTTAAAAAAAACCAAGGACTCCACTTTGTACACTTGGATCTATCTGTATCCCAAAGAATTTCCCCTCCTGTGGGAAGATACTCAGACCTTCAGTCTCTCCTCTGAAGCTTAGAGTAAAGAGCCCACAGACAGAATATAATTAGAGGCAGTTAATAAACTGACACGTGTTGGCTTTCAATTATGTATTGCATGTTTCCAAAACCTATAATCTCCCTCTTGTGTTTTTCTGGTTGGTTGCATTACTAGTTATAGATACTTAGAAATAAAAACAGCAGGGGCGGTGGCTCCATGGGTGGAGGGAAATGGTGCCCAAAATGTCAAGGTGGGTGCAATATTTATCAAAAGGGGTGAGGCTTCAATTGCACAGTAATAGCTGCCATCTTGACTTTTTTTGATCATCACCACTACCCATGCCCCAGAAAGAGGCTGGCTTATCTGTGAAATTTGTGAATTTCTGTTTGGCTGTAGGAAGCAACTTTTCTTTCAAGTGCCCAGAGTGAAGTGCACTGGGTATCTAACTAAAAAGTTTTAGTTCTTAATACATCTTCCTAAGAGTAACTCACTTGCATGCTGAAGAATTCATACTGTAAATATCCAGAAGGACAAGTGATACTTAAGGGAGACAGCATTTAATGCAGTAATATTGAACTATAATGGAAGAGAACCATTGACTTCTAGAGCAAAGATTTCCAGTTTAGATTTCCAGTTCCATAGAGTTCTACCAGAAAGTTGAAAGTTCAATAATACTATATAGGAACTTTTTCCTATATAGAATTTTCATATTTGTGCTATTTGATAAGCCACATCTAAATAGAAAAAAAAACAATAAAAATACATAGCAGGGAACAGGAAGATCTAAAGTTACTAGAAAGAGTATCTTCGTGTATAACCAGTTTATTGCATCGTTGACCAAAGGAGATCCTTCAATGAAAAAAAAAGGCATCTGAACAGCATTTATGTATATTTATATTAATAGGTTCTCTTCTCCTCTGGGATTACATCACAAAATGAGAGCATCTCCTAAAAGGGCTGGGTTCTCACAAACTAAGGTTCATTTGACAGGGATTTGTTCCCTGAGTTTGGATAATACACTAAAAACTGTGTTACCTGAATTGAATGCATAACATAGTAAACTACAAACTAGTCAATAATATTTTAGATTCATACATAAGATGAATCCAACCATAAAAAGTCATTTCACTGAACTTACGGGGGATTCTACTAAACTCGAATCTCTTTATTAAATCTCTGTTCTAACTTGCTAATTTCAAAATAAATCCATCTCATTAAATAATAGATATTAGCAAACTACTTCCCTTCTCCCCCAAAATTAATGCCACTGGTTTGAGCTAATCTGATCTGCTGTATATGCAAAGTGTTTTACAGGTTTTGTTTATTGAAATGACTTAGTGTCTTAGGATGAAGTGTAACATTTCCAAGACCACCCACAAATGGGGATTTGGCAGTGAATCCAAACAGCATTGTATCCATATTGCTTGTTGGCTCTTCATTTTCTTAACACAAAGGTTGGGATGGATAGAAAGTCAAGATAATCCTTAGGAAAGCCTGGAGCTACATGTCTGAACTGCAAAAATACCATAAGACTTAGATAGCAGCAGAGAGGTTCAGAAAATGCTGAGTACTGCAATCTAGTGGTTTTCCAGATTTTTGCAGGCCAAAACACTCCTCCTCCCCCCTATATGAGATGTATGTGAAGAACAGGAAAACTACAGCACTATTGCCACACATTTCTGAATTCTTGAGTGTAATAAAACATTTATGCTTTGCCTGCCTTTTTAACTAACTTTTTAACATGCAATTAACTTGACTAAAATATCCTAATATGCAACTCAATTTAACCCATAGTTGAAGGCAAAAACCAGTTTCAGTAGTATTTGGTCCTAAGTGGATCCATAAATATTTGGGGGCGGGGAGTCCATTAACTTCAATAAAGCTTTTTTCCATATAACTAGTGAAGGATGAAGCCTTTTATCTTGATACTAACCAGTGAAGTTAATTGTTAGATTCAAACTGAAGTGAATAATTGTAACTTGGCAGTAACTCTTCAGCTCGATTTCCTCTCATCAGATACATTGAACAAGGAATCCAGTAACAACAACAGAAGAGGCTATAGTTGTAACAGGGTTACTAGAATTTATTCAGAAATCTAATCAATAATTGATGAAGCATACTTGTACATAATGCGGAATTCAGCAAGTTGGTAATATTTGGTGATGCACTCGTCCACAAACTAGCCAACCATATTTTGGGTTAGTGTAGTTGTATAGAACTGTACAACTGTACAGTTGTACAGAAAATGGGTTAAATGGAAAAAAAACCCTGAAGGTACAAACAATTATGGGCAAGCCACTGTGAGAACAGAGTAAAATCAGGTATTAGCTTTCAAGTTAAAGATGTGGAATACCTCAATGTTTTGGTGGTCATCCTAAAGTCAACATTTTTAGAAGCTGATAGCTGCAAATCACATGGAATATTGGGACCTAAATTCCAATTCAGAAAAATAAGGTTTTTAACTTGCCATTGTAAAGTCAAACGTTATAACTCAAAGAGACACTGGAAGACAAGAGGCAGTTTAAGATTCTAAGGAACACATGTTAGCAGCTTGAGTTGCTATGGAGAAAAGAATTTGAAAGTTCCCACAACATATTGTGAAAGGAACCTCTTTGCATGGTTTAAAAAAAAAAGACCGCAGACTTTTCCTTCAGTGGTATTATACCATAATGAAAGAAGACACCTGTATTTTGGAAAATGGTAAAAGTAAACTCTACCAAGCTTTTGTTCGATACTTTAATGACTGATTCTAATTTCTATTTAAACAAATTAATTTTGCTTTACCCTTCTGGTTTTTATTCCACTTGGTAAACCGCCTTGAATATTGGAATAATCAGAAAGTAAACAAACAAACAACGCCTATCTCATTTGATGTGCGTGGGTAGATAATCTCATCATCGCCACGACTTTATTACAGGCTGACATTAACCACAAAAGAACCATCCGTCCTAAAAACGCAAAGGGATGGAGCTCTTTCCAGTGTCAGGACTAACCTGTTCATTAACGCTTCTCCCAGGTCTCTCTGGGTCATAATGCCGCCGTTCACGAGGGAGCTGTGCGCACAAGTGGTTGCGGTTCGCGGTCTTGAGAAGGTGGAGAGCAGCTTAAGATCGTCGTCTGGGACCGGGGCTGCCGGCGATCTAAGATGCCGCTGTCGCTGCTGTCTGTCTCTGCCGCTGCCGCCGCCGCCTGTTAGAGATCCCGATCGGGCAAGGAGCCGGTTGGCGTGCTCTGAATTGCACCGGCCGCTCAGTTTAGCTCGGCGTCCGGGAAAACCTCTTGCGCTGCAGTTGCCGAGAAAGATGGGGCGGGGAGAAAGAGAGAAGTTAGTGAGTGAGAGAGTGAGAGTGAGAGAGAGAGAGAGAGAGAGGGAGGGAGGGAAGGAAGGAAGGAAAGGAGAGAGAGAGAGAGAGAGAGAGAGAGAGAGAGAGAGAGAGAGAGAGAGAGAGAGAGAGAGAGAGAGAGAGAGAGAGAGAGAGAGAGATCTTTTTGGCGCACTTAAAGCGACCACGCTCGACCAAGGCGAGCGATCCCTAAAGCATCCAGCCAGCAAACGCTTGAGATGGCGGCAGGGAAAAGCGCTCTCCTCTTCTTATTATCCCCGGGGGCTGGAAAAAAAAGTTTCTATCCTTCGAGTGTCACCTCCCCGTTGCGTGCAGAGTTGCATTGCGTGATCTGTTGATGGAAAGCCTCTGGCCATCCCCTCCCCTCCCTCCCTCCCTTCCCTTCCCCGCATTAGATGCTCGCACACGCGAGATCCGAAAGGGGGGGGGAGAAGGGAGTCCAAGGAATTGCAGAGAGGGACGGGCTCGAGGCAAGCCCTCCGCCCGGGGACCAAGCGAGTTTCGACCCTTCCCAGAACTGTTTTCAAATGCCGCCATTCTTTTCCCCAAATCTGGCTAGAAAAAGAGTGGTCGGTTTCTATTATCCAGCTTCATTTGGCAAGGTGAGGTAGGAGCTTGGGGTAGATCTTGGGGGCATCGAAGCTAAGCAGGTTTGATTGAACCTCCATAAAACTTTAGAGCTACAGACAGCTTAGAAAATTGAGAAAGGTCCCAGAAGAATTTAGTGGCAGACCATTTTCTCTGCTATAGTCACAACGTGCCTGGATGTCCGGATGAAGGCATCAAGAAGGCCATGCACCGAAACAAAACCTTCAAAGAATAATGGATATTGGCTTGGTGGTTCCCCATGAAGCCACATTTTGAGTGGGTTCTGCCCAGCCAAATTTCCTCAATGGTGGGTTCCCTTAGAAAAATCATCATTTATGGGTTCTCTGACAGGCAAAGCTGATTCCATAGAAATCACATAAAGCCAGCTTAATATTATGGCATCATGCAATGTGTGACTCCTGGTAGTGGCTTCCTAGCTGAAGGATATCAGAGGCTGAGTCAGACCTTCTATCCTTTGTGGATGTTCTTATAGAAAAATATCACTTAAGAAATCAGAGGCTCTCAGAAAACATTCTCCACTTGCATACAGTTTTATTTCTCGGGAACGTATAAATGATAGTGTAAATTGGTACATGTAGCCAACTTGCTCTAAAACAAGATAACAGGAGAATTAATGACATTCTGCAATTGGAAGGGAATCCTAGTAGACACATTGGGAATTTTGGGAGTGGGTCATGACCATTCCAAAAAAAAAACAAAACCAAAAAACAGTTGCCATTCTGGGTATGGCCAGTCATAGGACACCCATCCCCAAGAATGCAAACTTGAGAGATCTCTCCCCACTACCTTCTCCAGCTTCCCAAGATATTGTCTGCAAGAATTAGTCTTATGAGATGGTCCAGAAAAGCCCAGCTAGAAGTACTGGCTCCATCTTTACTGTTAAATTACATTAACATAATCTTGTGAGTCTGAATGTATCTCATCTGTCCTTCACCTTTACTGTCCCCAAAATTACAAAGAGTCCCTTCTGAGGCATTTTCGCTACCCCTCCTTCACACTCCAATTTTGTTTAGCATACCACTGTCTAGGCTGCAGCTCTTCCTCCTATCTCCCAAAGTCATTTTCAGATAGCAATAGCACTTAGACTTATATACCATTTCACAGTGCTTTACAGTCATTTTAAAGCAATTTACAGAGACAGCATATTGCCCCCAACAATCTGGGTTCTCATTTTATTGACCTCAGAAGGATGGAAGGCTGATTCAACCTTGAGCCAGTCAGGATTGAACTGCTGGCAGTCGGCAGAGTTAGCCTGCGATACTGAATTCTAACCACGGTGCCAGCACGACACCACCATTGCTTCAAAGTTATAGCCAGCTTAAAAAGAGGGGAAAGCTTATAGGTGGTCCCCAGTTTATGACCATTTGTTTAGCAACTGTTTGAAGTTATAGTGGTGCTGAAAAAAATGACTTATGATCAGTCCTCACATTTACTGTATAACCATCACAGTGCTCCCATAGTCATGTAATCAAAATTTGGACACTTGACAACTGGCATGTATTTATGACAATTGCAGCATCCTATGGACATGTGATTACAATTTACAATTTTCCCAACTAGCTTCCATCCAGCAAAGTCAATGAGAGAATTGAGATTCACATAATGACAAGAACAGATTAAGGATAGATTGTCGTGGAGAAAATCTATCTATGTGATCATTAAGAGTAAAAAAAAAGTTGATGGCACATAATCAGTCAATCAAGATGGGTTCAGCCATGACGTTTTCTTGGTAACTGTATAAAAGGGATTGATTATTGCTGATTATTAAGATGGTTAGGGGGCACTTAGACTTATATAACTTCATGAAACATATGAAGAACAGTTGCGTGAATTGGATATGACTAGGGGTGACATGATACGGTAGCAGTGTTCCAATATCTAAGGGCTGCCACAAAGAAGAGGTGGTCAACTTTTTCTCCAAAGCACTTGAAGGCAGAACAAGAAGCACTGGATGGAAACTAATCAAGGAAAGAACCAATCTAGATGTAAGAAGAAATATCCTGATAATTAGAACAATTAATCAGTAGAATGACTTGCCTCCAGAATTTGTGGGTGCTTCATCACTGGAGGTTTTTTAAGAAGAAACATTTGTCTGAAATGGACAACCATTTGCCTGAAATGGTATAGGGTTTCCTGCTTGAGCAAGGGGTTGGACTAAAAGAACTCCAAGGTCCTTCTAACTCTTATTGCTTTCTAGGTTACACCCCTGATATTCCCTAATAATCTTATTAGTAACAATCCTATCTGATTGCAACAATCAGTAAGTAACAATCCTATTTGATCCTGCTTATATTCTAATCCCAGACAAGCTACAAATATGATTGGACCAGAATTCCCAGGATTCCCAGCCAACATCCAATGTTTGGAAATTCTGGATGCTGAAGTCCAAGTTTGAAGAATGGGGAAGATAGCTGTACAGTCTAATCTAATTGGAATTGGGAACACATCTAAATGAAAAGATACCTGAAATTTCCTATATAGTAAGCATTTCCTGTTTGATGGTTACTTCTGCAATGCCAACTTTGGTCAACACCTTGGAGATGTATTCTTCTATAAAGGCGTATGCTTAACTTTTTAAGTTAAGTAGAGAACTGGTGTACTTGGTAGGGATAAGATACAGTACATTTACTTGAGTGGAAATTTTAGATTTTAATCTACTTCATATATTTTATTTCAGTGTATAATAGAATAGATGTAGAGAAGCCTATCATGAATTATGTGTTTATTAGATGTCATTTCCATTGTTGATTTCCCTTAAGAAAACTACAAATAAAATACTACAGAGAAAATAGTTTGTGTTATAGTAGATTGTACAGAAGTGTTTAAAAGTGTGTGGGGAAGGATTTGACTTGCCTGCCTATGAGAGAAACTTATGTTCATGAATACAATTGTTAGTTTTTCCTTTTAAAACTCTTCATTGAGATATTTATATACTCTATCATAAAAATGTACCTCAGGCAACATTTCATCTGGTTTACAAAATCAGAGAGAGACTAGAGATTTATGGGATTAGAAAGAGGAAGTTTATCCAGTCCATAAAGCTCTTTTCATCTGCTTTGTGTTCTCTGTTTGATTCCTATTTGGCTGTAAAAATACATTTTCTGCACATCATTATTATAGTTGGCTTTTGTCACAGACATTGGAAGATACTGAGATCATAACCAATCCACCCTCAATCTTCTCCTATGTGTATGTTGACAGTTTCCAGCTATTGAGCTATTCTCAATGCTGAAAGTAATATACATGAGAGCACAAGAAGGTAACATGTTTGAATTGCAGGCCCATATGAAATTTTGTGAGCGTATCACAAAATAGCTGTTAGTGTACATTTCCATGGCAAGGGAACACAAGGGAACAGATGATAAAACAGTTGTTGCAAACTCTGCCTTTTATGAACATGCATGTGATGTCATGCAAGCATAGAAAGATAGAACTTGTATTAAGATATGATGGACATTTTGTCATTTTGTCATAGTTGTGATTAAGTCATATCTATGGTTACCAAGATTATGCAGCCAATCACAAAGGATTGTGGAAGGGGGAAAAAGACAAATTGGCAAGCTTGCCTCTCCCCATTATCCTAAGATACTCACTCACTCACTCACTCTGGTGGAAAAATTTCAATGCAAAGCATTAAATAGTTACTTTTACTTTCCAAGAATGCCTGATTTGGGACCAAGAGGCATACTTTGAAATAAAGGGAATGCTGGAAGTTATTGCTTTGATTTGCAGCAGGCCATTTTCCCATTTTGAAATAATAATAATAATAATAATAATAATAATAATAATAATAATAATAATAATGATGATGATGATGATGATGATGATGATGATGATGATGCCAGGCAATGATATTTGTGATACATTTTTAAATGCTCAGTTGACTGGGTTTCATATTTAATGAATAAAAGATAATAATAATAATAATAATAATAATAATAATAATAATAATAATAATAATAATAACAACAACAACAACAACAACAACAACAATAATAATAATAATTTGATATCGCGGTACCAGGAGACGCCAGAGTCGAAGAAAAAGAATTGGAAAAAAATCACGAAATATCGTGACCTGGCCATCAAAACTATGCAATTATGGATGAAACATGTAACAGTGATACCCATTGTCATCGGGGCTCTTGGTACCATGTCCAAGAATTTTATAAAATACATCAAGAAATTGCAGCTTCCTGCAATAACACCAGCAGAACTGCATAAAACTGCAAGTTAAGAAAGTACTTGGTTGATACCTAGGACACTGGCCCGTATCAACCATTAGCACCAGTCAATGGTATTTGTGATGCATTTTTGAATGTTCAGTTGATTGAGTTTCATGTTTAATGAATAAAGTATATAATAATAATATAATCCCCAGTGAGGCACTACCTTGATATGGTTGTAGAGCTTGTCCACTCCAAGGATAATGAGAGCTACACCAAAGGTTCAACCGTACTAGACAGGTCTCATCAGAGGAGCCAGATGAAGAGTGCCTCTCCCATAAATCATATGATGAGATGTAATTTATAGAAATATACTGGTTCATTACCCAGTTCAACAAGGACTGCACTAGGTGCTGGAGTTTCTGGACATTTGGTGACAAATGGGCTACAGAAATAAGGATTGTGGGCTGACCAATTAGGGCCAGGAGCTGCAGGGTTACTGGAAGAAAAATTTTTAATTGTCACAAATATACAAAGACTGAAAACAAAGAAATAATGATTTGCTGTTACAAATCAAGTCCAACAGGAAGAGGATATCTGGAAAGAATTCACCAGTTCTGGAAAGAAATCGAGAGTCAGAAATAACAGAACCAAGGCTAGCAGATCAACATTGATTTATAATACAAAATAAAGTAGAAGAAGAAGAATAACTGAGAAAACTGCAAAGGTCTACCCAAGTCAAAAAAATAGAAGACTTGCCAGAAGTAGCTCAGATTGTTCCAGGGACAAACCAGGGGCAGTCAGCAGTGGAGGATAGCATAGTTATACAATTGTTTTTATTCCTAAAACAGGCACCCTCTCCTCTGCCTTCAACAAAGCCTTCTAACTAAAAAAACCAAGAGGAACTGAAACAGAAAATAACTGAGCATGTAGAACAGCACAACAACAACAGAATAACATTGCCTGCATTGAGGCTTGATCCAGCACAAATATTAAAAGATGCCAATACTGTAATATCAAACAAAGTATCAGTTCACTGCAAGAAACAAACCAATCAGAATGGAGTGGAAGGGACCTTGGAGATTTTCTAGTCTGACCCCCTGCTCAAGCAGGAGACCCTGTACCCGTGATGGCAAACCTATGACACGCATGCCAGAGGTGGCATGCAGAGTGCGCCATCACCCCAGGTCAGATCTCCGTGGCGTTTCTTTCGTGAGCTTCTGTTTCCCTGCAAACGCCAAAACAGAAGCTCACGAAAGAAAAAAATCTTACCTCTTGCCATGCTGCCAGTGTTGGGATGCCCCGCCTCCCGCCGGCCAGCTGGTCTTTTGGTCTCTGTTGCACATGCACGCATGTCCATGCATGGGCACATGCATGTTTGTACACATTTATGTATGTACACATTCATGCATGCGCACCTTTCAGTTTGGGCATGCGCGCACGTGCAGATTGGGCGCTCAGGGTCTAAAAGGTTCACCATCACTGCCCTATACTATTTCAGACAAATGACTGTTAAGTCTCTTGTTAAAAAACTCCAGTGATGTCCAACCAATGTGCAGCATGGCTGCATTGTTGAATGCAAAATCAACAACAGCAACAGCAGCAACAACAACAACAACAACAACAAACAATCCAAAAAGTGCACCACCAAAATGGAAGATAAGGTTGGAAAATAAGATCAGCATTCTAAGATCAGATACAAGTAAGCTAGAACAGATGAAAGAAAAAAAAGCTGAAGAACAAGAAGACCAAAGAATACCTGATCAAGAAATGTCACCTAGAAACAAAGAAGGTGAAGGAAGCACTAAAAATACAGAAGCAAATAATAGCCATAGCCAAGTTCAGGAGTTACATATCTTCAATTGCAGACTATTAGCAGAATCTCCGATTCACTTGAATCAGAAGCATGTCTACTAATCCATCAATGGAGAGACTGTAATGAACCAGTCAAGCCCTGACAAAGACGAAATAGTGCAGTTTTGGGTGCAGCTATGTGACAACCCAAAGAAATATAAGAATGCAGATTGGATAAAGGAAGTGGATAAAAATGAAAAAGAATCTGAAATGAAAGAACTTGTAACAACAGCAGAAATGGTGGAGCAGTCATCCTCAAAGTACTTCATTTTGTCCCTGGAACAGATGGGTCCTTTCAACGATGGTTGTGTGTTTACAAAAATATATACTTCATAGCACAAACTAGTTTGTGTGATGCTGAATGCCATGTGATATCATCAACCACGTTCTAAAAGGTATTTTCCTGAAGGAAATATATCATTCTGGAATACTTGAATTAGTTTATTAGGGAGACAAGCAAAATATTGAGATGAAGTAGTCTGTTCTCCATCTCCCTATTTATTTATTGAATTACCAAGCTGATTTTCTCTTTTTTCACTATTCTGAAGCATTAAAAATACACTATAAATTTTCATATTTTTTCCAATTTTTATGAGTTAACTAGGTTGTTGGATGTACTAGATACCAAAGAAAGTAATTTTTCTTTGAATCAGCTTGCAAAGCTGTAACAGTGTGAATTACATAGTTTTGAATTACATAATTATGCAGAACTCTGACACAAAGGACTCTTGGAAATTAAATATATGGCTTGCAGTTAGTTTTGTTTTGAGAGTATTTATCATTGAATTTCATGGTTACTTATTTTCAGTATGAAATCTAACAATCACATAATACAATCAAATAATGCTGAAAAAGAAGTCATTGCCCTGTAAAGGCTGACTTTAAAGTCTTTCTTTTTTTAAAAAAAAAAGCATTTCTGTACTGGAAAAAAAAATTGCACTGCGGTAGCTGTTAACAAATTACAACAAATATTGCCCCAGCTAAATATGGTTGAAATTATACATTTTTTTTTTCCTGAACAGAATGCAGTATGTAACTTTGGCTGCATCTCAAATAAAACTTTGATTGCATGCTCAAAAGGATTGGAGGAATCATGAAAAAGACTCTGTCACTTTAAAGGCTTCCTCCCCCTTCCTACACCTCCATCCACTAATTGCCTGCGGCAAATCTTTTTGGGGAATTGCGTGCAAACTCTGACATAACCTTGGGCTTAACATAAACTAAACTCTCTCAGGTCATTGGCAAATAACAGGTATATCCGGTTATGCTTTTGTTGTACCTGTCTACTCACAAATTAAAAATGTATGTAAAGTACCCCTAATCAAAGGCAGGAAAAAAAGAGAGATAAAACTAATAGTCATGCTATTTTTAACATCATTAGCAGCAGATGAAATAAAGCTCTAAGATCTGCCTGGCAGCCCAAACATTCATACTGCTGGGAGTAATTCAGGATTCCTTAAAAACATTACAGTTGGTTGAATGACGGATTTAATTTGATTTGTAGGACTCAACTCTGGGAATACACAACTCTGGGAAGTTTACAACAACATAATCTGAGACCATGCCCAATCACTTCATAAAGACGGCTTGCAGGGTATTGTTCATATGTTGGGAGCATCTCAAGGTTGGAGATTCAGAGATTTCTTGCTTTTCCTTTATTGATACAGAAAAAAGAGACTATATTCAACACCATCATCTGGAGTTTGTCCCTTGGATCTCTCCTGGGTCTGCAGCAGTGGTGGGTTGCTACCAGTTCGCCCTGGATTGGGTGAACTGGTAGCGGTGGCGGCGGAAGGCTCTGCCCACCTGTCTCTACAATTCTGCGTGTGCGAGCACCCATGAGCGAACCGGTAGTGATGGGTTTTGAAACCTGCCCCTGGTCTGCAGAATATTTGGAGAATAACCAGATTAAAGTAATTCAATGTAACATGTAATTAGGTTTAAATATAATACAAAGAAGTCATGAGCACCACTATGTCATATCATAATTTCTTAAAAAGAAACAGTAAAGGCCTTAGGAGGGGCATTTGCATTCAATTGAAATCATGCCATTTTTAATGTTGTATTTTGTGTAAATGAGCCCCATATTTGTCCATATAAGGTCCGTGTCTATAGGCAACCCAGCCATAAGTGGCTAGTGCAGTTAAGACCCCAATACATTGAGTAAAAGGGACCGTCTATTTATCTTTTCAATGCTGTAATATCAATCTTTTGATCATAATAAGGGCACACAGAATCCATTTATATTGTTCAGTTGTCAAATTCCAAGTATTGTGTAGTTCAACAGAGTATTATGGTCTGAAAATTTTACCTTTTGTGCACAGTCATATTTATATAGTCTATTATGCAAAAAGAATGAAAGTTATATAAATATTCTGTATCTGTATCTATATCTACTGTATATCTAGATATCTAGATAGACAGATAGATATCTAGATATCTAGATAGATATCTAGATAGAGCTAGATAGATAGATATAGATATATACCATAGTTGCACTAGATAACTAGAATTCTAATTGTTTACTGTTAAAATTATACTTTTTTCTTTGTTGTATTTTGTTTTGAAACACACTTTTTGTTTAAATGCACTTTGAAATTTTTACCTTTGAGTTTCGTTCTTTATTGTTTCTTTTTGCCACTATTTTAACAACAAAAAGAAAACATTTTAAAAAAATCATACAAAGTTAACGGTGCAGTTCAAAAATATAAAGAATATATTCATTTTAAGTTAGAAAAAAAGAATAAATCAAATGAAACAATTGCTTCTTTTAAATCTCAAAAAGCTTATCGGGGTCAGATCACATTATTTACTTAAATGGGAAACCACGGGAAAATCCCAGGACCAGGTTAGATTGGGCAGTCAAAAAAACATCTCAGAAAAAGGGAAAGACAAACCAATTGTGCACTGTTGCCAAGGCAACTACATAGAAATGTCCATGAAGTCACCAGCAGTCAAGCTTGATGAAAAGGTGATCTTATCTATTTATTAGAGTATATTAATATTAAATTAATCTGATTTGTTAACATGGCCCTACACATTCTCCTATCTCCATCAGACACTTACTGGAGTGTATATTAGTACGCTATTCTTTGCCAAGTAAGTTCCTTTCAATGGACGTCAATTCATCTCCTGGAGAACAGTGGAAGCGCAGATGAAAGATGCATTCAAAAATTGGAGCTTGCCTGCCTGCCTGTCTCTTTCCCTCCACACCCCGTCTTGTATTAGTATACGCACTGATAAAGTACATGATCAAAAAACTAGAGGAAAGAGTGCTTGAATTTTGGTGATTTTTAAATTTCCTACATTCCATTCCTGGTTTACTGCAGCTAGGTCCCTCAGGGCACCTAAAGGTAATTAACACAGGAGATTCAGCATTTCCTCTAATAAAGTTGACAGGATAATCTCATCAAATAAATGAGAAACCATTCCCTGAGATAGCTGTAGTAGACAGAGACATGTCACAGCAGTTACAAGGATTTCTGTCAGCAACTACCACTAGGGGTTCTTTTTAAAAAAGGTGCCCTGATTCAGCTCCATGGGAATTTTTACAGGATCCTACACAGTGGGCAAAAAGGAGAGAAGGAACTTCTGTGGCCTCTCAGACTACAGATAGAATAGAATAGAATAGAATAGAATAGAATAGAATAGAATAGAATAGAATAGAATAGAATAGAATAGAATAGAATTTGTTATTGGCCAAGTATGATTGGACACACAAGGAATTTGTCTTGCAAATCCACAGTGTGAATTTCTATGCCCTGGGGATAGCATATTCTGCATTTTCTTGGAAATAAAATATGTGATTTCCTTAAATCCTTAATTGCACCTTTGAAGTGTGCGTCTTTGATTTGGCAGGAATATAATAAAGGAGGTTGGTGAGTATCTATTGTCTGAACTTCCTGGGGAGAGAGGTTGTCATAAATAAAATATTTTTCTTTAAGAAAAATATCCCAATAATAATGCTAGCAGGGTAGAAATATTTAACTAAATATTTAAGATCAAACTATTTATCCATGTTCATCACAATTATCCTGTTCCACTTCACAATTTAGCAATAAATGCTACTGCAACTAATTGTTCCCAATGAAACATTTGAGAATATTTATTAGAATCATTCTCATAATTTCTGTATCCTTTTTTCTCTTTGTTCTCTTACCAAACAGATGTACAAAGTTAAAAAAAAAAGCAAAGCTTTCATAAATCCTGATTATGTTAGGACAGTGCATGACATTGGGATATAAAAGTAGCATAAACATTAAGAACTAAATGAAAAGAAATTCGGTATTTTGAAATACTGGACAGAATAATTTGAAAAGTAGGAGATTTAAAAGCTCACAACTGATATATAGCACATTATTTAAACACAGATTATAGAAGGGGGCCCTAGATACTACTCATATTCAAGAAAGCAAGAGCAGTGGGCAATTAAGCAGTTAACATCTACAGTGTGTCAAAAGAAATCTGGGGGGAAAATATTAGCATCTCCCCAATTCATAATTTACTGTGACAAAAACCATAAAAAATAACTGTATAATAACTGCTGTATAAGGATTTTCAGTCCAAGCTGAACCCAGTTTTATTTTCATCCTGCCTGTAAAACCAGATAGAAGAGATCTTTTAAGATCTCTGACAAGTTGCAGGAATTCGAATGTAGGCATCCAGCTTTCCAGTCTTTTTCTTGAGCACATTATCATCTCTCAGGTTGCAGGTCTATTGAAGTTTTTCATTATTTTTGGCAAAATCATTCCATCCTTTGTTATGAACACTCAACAAATGCAGGGGTTTAGGCTGCATTTAGAAAATGTTCTTTGCTCAGTCTTCGAGCAGTGCATGTGGTAGAAGTTCATCCTGAAGATATGGCTTGGGGTCTTCTACTAGCCTGAGCTTTGTGTCTCTCAGATCCTTTTATCTATCCTGCCTAGCATAGATTCCTAGCAATAGCAATAGCACTTAGACGTATATACCGTGTTTCCCCGAAAATAAGACCCTGTCTTATATTTTTTTGAACCCTGAAATAAGCCCTTGGCCTTATTGCCATGCGCTCAAAAGCCCAATTGGGCTTATTATAAGGGAGTGTCTTATTTTGGGGAAAACAGGGTATATACCGCTTCACAGTGTTTTACAGCCCTCTCTAAGCAGATTACAGAGTCAGCATACTGCCCCCAAAAATCTGGGTCCTCATTTTACCGACCTCAGGAGGATGGAAGGCTGAGTCAACCTTGAGCCTGGTGAGATTCGAACTGCCAAATTGCAGGCAGTTGGCAGTCAGCAGAAGTAGCCTGCAGTAGTGCATTCTAGCCACCGTGCCACCACAGCCATATTATCTCCTAAGGATAATATGGTTGTAATTCATCCACGTTGCAGCTATTTATATCTTGGAATGCTGTGGATGAAAAGGTCTCATTATTTTTGTAAAATAGTAAATACTGACAAAGATAGCACCGATAGCATTAAGCGCCTTGGGTACAATCCCAAAACATCTAGAGTACCACTTAAATTCCATTGGCATTGACAAAACCACCATCAGTCAATTGCACAAGGCAGCTTTACTTGGAACAACTTGTGTCCTAACCAGAGGTGGGTTTCAGCAGGTTCTGACCACTTCTGGAGAACCGGTAGCGGAAATTTTGAGTAGTTCGGAGAACCGGTTGTAAAAATTCTGACTGGCCCCGCCCCCATCTATTCTCTGCCTCTCAAGTCCCAGCTGATCGGGAGGAAATGGCAATTTTGCAGTAACCTTCCCCTGGAGTGGGGTGGGAATGGAGATTTTACAGTATCCTTCCCCTGCCACACCCACCACGCCATGCCCGCCAAGCCACACCCACAGAACCGGTAGTAAAAAAAATTTGAAACCCACCACTGGTCCTAACACAATACCTTTAGCAACTTAAAACAATGTCTGCCTATCTCAGGTTCTTGAAAAGGATTTGTTAGGTGGATACAAATGCCAGATCCAGGCTAAATATTTGGTGGTTGAATGCAACTAATCATAATAATAATGCACTTTGAGGCAATGGCTAATTGAAGTAATTGATTTTCATTCTAAAATTTATTTATTTACCTTCCGTGGTTTGGAACTTGTCTGCAATAAGATGGACTTGATATCATGCCTTGTTGCACTTAGATTCCAAATAATAAAATTCTGAAAATTAGCAGCAATCTGCAAATGCCTCTCTGATAGTTTTTCACCTGAGAACAGTCCCCAGCCCTTTTTTAAATGGCTTTTGGAACTTCCTTGCCCCCAGGTCAGAAATTCTTCTTCATTTTGAAACAGGAGAACCCAAATGCTTTAGTAAAAGACCTAAAGTGGGTTTAGCACATGAAAAATGAAAATCATCCATCTCTCCCAGCTCAATAAAAAAAAACAACCCTAAAAATTCTAGCTGTATCCACACGGACGGGACAGCTCTTTCCATTCTGTATCAGCGTCCCCTCCACTGCTCTCCAGAAATATTAACTTCAATTCACTGGCCCTAAAGAGTCACCTACCTCTCATATATGCCTCTCATTATGCCAACTCAACAAACTGTACTTTATTCAATAAAACATGGTTGCATGATTTAGCACAATGGATCAAGTTTAAACATTCAGCGGCAAACCTGGGTTCTTGGATTTCACTGTTCTGTTGCTAAATGATAGATTGGATGGGCTGCCGGATGAGTGGATGAAGTGAAAGTGTGGCAGGTGTTCTGTACTATCATGCTTTTGGAACAAAATTGTTGAGGTTTTGCCAGCAGGTGGCACAATACTTATTCAATTTTGAGGAATTGAAAAACTAACTTGGATCAGTCCTAGTTAATTCTGAATGGGAGACCACAAGTAAATTTCAGGGCTGACAGCTGGACTAGAAAACTGAAAAAATAACCTACAGTGAATGATAGTGGCAAGCAATTTCTATACTGTTGCCCAGAAAATCACATGGATGTATCCATAGAATTACCCACATGTATGTAATTATGAGATAAGCAGCATTTGAGAGTCTATAGTACTGTTGCTTCTTTTTAATCAGCTAGATTCATTTACAACATAAAGGGAGTACATGACTGATCCAGTAGGTGAGATGTGTGGGAGTACTGCAACAGCTCACTTTTGTATTTAACAAAATGCAGGTTGCAGTATTTGAAGGGGGGGGGACCTTAGATCTGAGCAATAAAAGAAAATGAAAGCATTAAATTTTGGAAAAGGTTTCAAGTGACCATAAACCTCCCCTGGGTATGGTAAACTGCTTCATTGACCTTAGGGTTTATCTTTGCCCTAACCCTCAACCCTCAAAGAGCCTTGGTAGTACAGTGGTCTAAAGCACCCTGTTATTAAGACCAGCTGCCTGCAATTACTGCAGGTTCGAATCTCGCCAGGCTCAAGGTTGACTCAGCCTTCCATCCTTTCTAAGGTAGGTAAAATGAGGACCCAGATTCTGGGGGCAATAAGCTGACTTTGTATAAATATACAAAAGGATGAAGGCTATTGCTTAGCGCATTGTAAGCCGCCCTGAGTCTCTGGAGAAGGGCGGCATATAAATCAAAATTTTAAAAAAAAATTCTCAGAGAATTAAGTGAAGCTGTAAGTCAGTGAAACTGGAGCCTTGTGTATGCGAAGCACACAAACTCTGTTCAGATGGAGGTGGGATGTAGGGTTATGCACACTATTTCTGCCCTTGCAGTTTTCTATGCATGTCTTTTGATGTGAATATCTGAGCAATTTTTTTCCAGAAGGTTTTCTGAAAGGAATAGGGTGCAACTCAGTGGAGGGATTCAAAAATTTTTACTACCGGTTCTGTGGTCATGGCTTGGTGGGTGTGGCAGGGGAAGGATACTGCAAAATTCCCATTTCCTCCCAATCAGCTGGGACTCGGGAGTCAGAAAATAGATGGGGGCGGGGCCAGTCAGAGGTGGTATTTACCGGTTCCCCGAACTACTCAAAATTTCCGCTATCGGTTGTCCAGAACTGGTCAGAACCTGCCAAATACCACCTCTGGTGCAACTATGCTAGGTGCTACACGCCAGAGAAGCCCCATGAAAAATATGTTTAAGGCTTCGAAATGGAGGCTGAGTGAGAAGAGAAGGAGACTTAGATGAACATTATTTCCTCAGGTCTCTCAGAATCTTTACATGTATTTATCTGTGGAAGTGTACAAATATCTTTATATACTTAATTGGTATATTCTGTGCATGCATGAGACATCCATATACACATATATCATTTCTACCCAAATAAATACCTAAGGCGAACTAAAACTTACAATTGATCAATGAAACTTCTCCAAAATTACAGGTTCCATCCATTGATAATTGCAATCTCATCAGTCTTTTAATCCTGATTGACAGCACCAAAGTAAAATTACTCAAGGCAGCATAAGACTCACAATTTCCCATCTGCTTCTGAGAACAGGGAAATGAAAGGTGTGAAAGTAAATGTTTTTATTCACGTAGCTGGAGGCCTTTTCTTGGAACAATTTACATGTCTTACTTATTATATACAGTTTCTGCAAGCAGAGCTGAGGGAAGCAGAGATAATGGTGGATGTGTTGACTGAGGATTATGCATTAGGAGTCTTGGCTTTTGTATCTGGCATTCTATATTATCTCTCTCTCTTTTTTTGAATTTATGTTTTTTTATTGTTTGTGACAGTGTGCTGCTTAGAGTTATAAGATGGTCAGCTATATGATTTTTTAAAATAAATAAGCAAAAAAGGAGCAGTATAGTCTCTATGTACAGTTTACCTACAAAGATCAGAAACATGTAAATCAGGTTTGTAAGCCAAGCCGAGGGGTCTGCAACCTTAAACACTCAAAGAGCCATTTGGACCCACAGAAAAGAAAACACTGGGAGCCACAAAATCTGGCTGGGCGTGGCCAACTCGACATCACTCACTTCCACCAGTCACATGAAAACCCCCCCTAGCTACGCCTACCCAGCGGGTCATTAGGGCAGAGAACCAGTTGTTAAAAAACACCGGGAACCACAAAACCCTTTTGACATCTCTCTCTCTCTCCCCTTCCCTCCCTCCTCCCTCTCTCTTCCCCACTCTCTCTGTATCTCTCTGTCTCTGCCCTGGCCGCTTCTCCATCCCCCGCCATCGCCCTTACCTTCTCAGGCCAGGCGAGGAGTAACTGGGAGGGGAGGGCGAGGGACTGGGACAGCCAGTGGTGGGATCATCTGACAGGGAGCCACAGCAGAGGGCCCAAAGAGCCGCATGCGGCTCCGGAGCCACAGGTTGCTGACACCTGGCCAAGCCTGTGACATTCTATGGAAGTGAAAGTTGGTCTTTAAAGAAGCGGTATAGGAAGAGCATTGATGCTTGTCTTCTTTCGTGTTGGAGAAGACGCCTGAGAATATAGTGGACAACCAAGAAAACAGACTGATGGAACAAATCAACATAGAGTTCTCACTCAAAGCACAAATGGCTTGGCTCAAATTATCCTAATTTGAACACACTATGCAAAGTCTCAGCTCTCTGGAAAAGGTTGTAATGCTGGGGAAAGAAGAAGGAAAGAGAAGAGAATGACCAGCAGCGAGGTGAATGAACTCAGTTATGGTAGTGATGAGTACACCATTGGTAGACTACTAGAAAGAACAGATTAGGGGTAAATTGTCATGGAGAAAATGAGGTCATTAGGAGCTGAAAACAACTTGATAAAAGCAAAATGGTTAACTTACAGTAGTTACTAATCCCTTATCAGTTTTGTAATAAACACGGGACGGTACTTTAAAAAAAAATCTATATTGGAGCAGCAAACCTATCCAGGACATGAGTCTTATAAGCAGTAACCTATGTGCAGGAGACATTTTTAGAGTGAACTGTCACACTCTTCTTTTAGTGAATTTAATTCATTTGCAGACATTTTATTTTCCCTTCCCCATTGCTACTGAAGTCATGCCTGAATCCTTATTGACTTGCTGGTGAAGTGCATGATCTGTACAACAGACATTAGGATTTGTGGCTTTAAAATACTTATTAGGAAATCATTATTTTCTGAGAGTAGATGATTAAGGAACCAAACTGTTAATTGGTTCTTTAATTGTTTAAATCGGTGTTTAAGCAACTCAACTTGGCAAGTTTAAGATGAATAGATTTTAACTCCCAGAATTCTACGGGTTTAAATCAGAAATAAGGAATCAGTATTTTTTAAGAGACTAGATGTCCTAAAGCAGTGTTTTGTTTTGTTTTTTTAATTTTTGCAACTTTAAGATGGTTGGACTTCAGCTCCCAGAATTCCCCAAGCCAGCAGTCTGAAATCTATGCTGTTTTTTCAGTACTTTTAAAGCAGAATTTAACAATGTGATTTCTATGTCTGCAGTATTTTCACCTCATGCTGAAACTGATGTTGTCATATCCAATAGTACATGCCTAAAGAGCCAAAATAATCATATTCAGGAAGTGCCAGATGTATAGAAACAACTTTTCCCAGTGAGGGAGGTGCTGAACAACTGTACAAGACAAATTTTTGGATGACTTGTTTCTTCCTTCCTCGTCCCCTCCTCTTCTACTCCCCCTTTTTTGGGGGGCGGGGGACTGTTCCAGTTGGACCTTTCTTGAACAGCAAAATTCTCTTCCAGATGAGAGTGTTAAAGTGTTACTCCATTTCATGAGCCAGCCAAAAAAATATGCCTGCATAAAATTTACTGCTCATGTTGCCACATTAACAAGGCTAGCAAAGAGTACTGTCCTTACAGCCAACAGTGAGCCAAGTTAAGGAGAGGGATTGGTTCTTTCCTCCACTCTCCTTTCAACTGGAAAAGGCTACCAATCTGTCCTGGAGCAGACAGAGTTGGGCAAGCATAGATAGATACTTAGAATGACGAAAAGTGGGCGGCTGGAAGCAGGAGTGAGGGACTCCTTCTGCTGGATGCAATTCCTGGCTCTGTCTGGGATCTCTCAGTACTGAGTCAACTCCTTTTGTGAGCTAAACCTCTGTCCAAAAAGAACCCAGATGAGGAGAAGGAGGAGGCAGCGGCAGAAATTGTGTTGGAGATAGAGGGAAAACATGACTTCAAAACTAGGAAACCTTGGATGATTCACTTAGGGAAAAGCGAGGATCAGTCCAAAATTTTTCAGACATTTTTCTGTTTTTCCTAAGTCCTGATTATACAGCTGGCTCTCCTTCATTTCCCAGCTTTTCCTTCTTTTAGACCAGGATAGCCAAGTTTGGTAAGTTTAAAACTTATGGACTTCTACTCCCAGAATTCCCCCTTCTGAGAGTTGAAGTCCACAAGTCTTAAAGTTGCCAAGGTTGGACACCTCTCGTAGACCTTCAACTCTGCCCTAAGAGTTTGTCCCTCCAACCACTTTCTTGCCAATTCATGGCACAATCATGCCCTGGCAATATTTCTTTTCTCCCGGTGATGCTGCTTTTGTCACATTCCAACTATCTCTACCAATATCTAAGTGGCCTATTCCCCTTTATGACCACATTATCCAATGACAGTCCCACTGTGAAAAAATATATGTAAGCCTTTGTGACTTGAACGGAAGCCAGGTGGCTGGCAATCATTTGCAACAGGCAGGTCAGGGACTGGCAAGGGGAATAGCAAATTTCAAGCTGATACTGATTTCTATCAACTCCAGAATAGCCCTCAGCCTTTCTTAGCTCTCAAATCGCCATCCCATGCTCAGATACCAACATAACTCTGCATTGAGAGTCTTCCTCATATTATCTAGTTCAGAGGTGTCAAACTCACGTCGTCACAGCGGCGTCACATGATGTATCAGGACTTTTTTTCCCCTTCACTAAACCGGGCAGGGCCAGGGCCAGCACGTGACGCATCCATCCTGCAGGCCGCGAGTTTCACACCCCTGGTCTAGTTGATCTTTCCCAATTGAGACATTCTCCAGATGTGAGGACTTAGGTTCCCAGAATTCCCAGAGAGCACGGCCACTGCTGAAAATTCTAGAGTAAAGCCCACATATCTGGATGATACCTGGTTGGGAACTATAGTCCGCAGTATCTTTCTCTTTGCTCTTACCTACTGCTTTATGCATTTAGGTATTCACTATCTTTTGCATATTATAACTGATAGTTACTGGTAATTATTGTGCCCTCAGCTGTACAGTAATTTTCATAAGGAAATTTGTGTAGGGGATTTTTGGGTATGCATTATATGTATATCTCCTTGAAAATGCAGATTTAAGGTGTAGAGATAACAATCTTATTGCTATTTACAAGGTAACTGATTCCAAGATTAGAGAAGTGTTTAACTTTATCATTGATCTCACTACTGCCTTCAACCCTTGAGGCATGGAAACAAGAAAATGAAAAGTGAATTAGGTTATTTCACAGAATCAATCCCACCCCCAATATCCAATCCTACAAAACCCATTTAAAAATAAAAAAGAGAGAAAAACCAATGCTAACAGTACCAAACAATCCCAAACTTTATAATCAGATACTGAACTTGAAAAAGAAATGCAGCTCTCTCTTAACCACCAATTAAGTTATTCCAAGTGGGTAGGAAGTTTAGATTCTCTTTATCTCATAAACAGGACCATAATCCTATTCTACTAGGACTGCCTTTATGTACCATTTTTTAAATTCAATGGAAAAGTGCTGACAAGTGTTGTCATGCAGAAATTAATTTTTCAGCACAACCTTCCGTGGCTTAGAGAGATTTATACAGTGTAAAATATTTGGCAGAATTCAAATCCATTTATCCTGTTTAAATAATGGAAGGAAAGTATTAAAGTAAACATTCCATTCAGCTCAGGCTCTTCTTTACTGTCTTCAAAATCAACATGTTCACAACTGCAATATCCCGCTTAAGATCCATTAAGCTGACACACAAAACTTACCAACATTAGAAAGCTTTATAATGAAATTATGAAGTTTATTGCTCACTTTCTATTTTTATTCTGAATTAAAAAAATATTTCTGCATGGATTTATAGATGAAGTTCATCATGTTAAACCATGGCTTATTTATGAAT
This sequence comes from Pantherophis guttatus, assembly GCF_059756535.1. Lineage (NCBI taxonomy): Eukaryota > Metazoa > Chordata > Lepidosauria > Squamata > Colubridae > Pantherophis > Pantherophis guttatus. The sequence continues at coordinate 283,987,980 of NC_142063.1, read as the reverse complement.
AATTGCTGAATAAAACATAATTTGCTGAAATTGTTTGCTAAACATTAAACCACAGTTTAAAAATTACAATTGTTTGATTCCTACATCACAGGTAAGCCAAATCAAGAAAACTACATTATTAGGGTTTGTATTTGTACGAAGAATTATCTTTTTTTTTAATAAAAATTTTGATTTCTCTTTTTTTTCAAAAAGGTTTTTGTTTCTGAATAATTCATTAAAAGGACACACAATTATGTTTGCTCTGAAATTACTTTCTTTGCAAGGGATACCATAAATAGAAATTAAAATCCTGAAATTTATTTTGCAGTTAAAGCATAGTTAAAACTAGATGTAATACAAGAAGTTCACAAAGAATTCAGACAGCATTTTTAATTCATGATAAATGAATGAAGGGCATGTAAGGGAGGTCTTGTTTATTGTTGCTGAATGGAAAATTTTGCAAAAGAGGCAAAAGTAGAAGAAAGATTTTGCATTCTTTCTTTTATAACCCTACCAGTAAATATGTGTTTTGATTGAGTTAAGAATTGCATCCTTCTGGATTCAGAATAGATTAGTTTAATTAGTTTAGATTATTTTATTTTTTAAATGAACACCTCATATTATACCTTGCTATCACACAGTCCCAGCCTAGAATATTTAACCTCATTGAGAATATCCTCGGCTTTGGGTACTCTAGCCTAAAGTGTTCTAAAATTTCATCTCTTTTCAGAGCAGCTGAAGAAATAAAATGTTGAAATGTATATTTTGTTTACAATTGCACATTTGTATTTATCCCATATATACCATGTACACAGTGTTATACAAATAATGCTTAGTCATTTTGTTTCCTGTACTGTAGATCTTTCCTTAAAAGATCATTAAGAAAGGGAGATGTGGACATTGTCAATGAAATCTAGCTAACTTAATGGATTCAATTTAATGTTATTTGAATTTAACAGTCTGACCAATGACAAGAGGTTCTGGCAGCAAATACAGAGTAATTATATGTAAACTGTTACATTATTTTTATGTGTAATAGATGTAAAAGAAAGCATGAATTATCAAAATTATAACGCTAATAGGTAAAACCTTTTCTTAATTATATTTGAAATAAAAGCAGTAGTACCAATATAAAAATGTTGAGAGATTTGCTACTATCTATACTTTCTGCTTCTTCATGAATTAGCATAATGTGAGTAATAAGAGTTATATTTTATAGGAGGCCTCTCTGGCTGAACAGAAGTAGCAGGATGGTGGTGATTGTGGTAGAACAGAATCTCTTCCCTGTAGATTTTATCCTATTTATTCATTTAATGTATGAATCATTACATCTTGTGAATTTAAAAATTTTTAAAGCAAAAGCTTGGAACCTTTCTAAATATGAAGAGCAGCTCACTCATATTTTCCATTCTTCCCAATTTATGTGGCGATACATCTTAGCTTTCCATTCCTGTTTAGCTTTTTGCTTTCTCCTATTTCATCTCCTGACCAAATTTTAAAATTACAATTTTTTTTCAATTATGGGAAGAATCGTGTACATTGCAATTCTATGCACATTTCGTCAGAAGTATATCAAATAGGCAAGGTTCACACATTGCCCTGAGCCAAAATGAAAAAAACAAAAACAAAAAAACTACATTAGCACAATGGGTGAATCTAGCAATTGTAGCTTTCAGACTATGAATGTTGATGATCATTATTATTTCAACATTGTTTAAGACAAGTAGTAGAAATTTTAAAAAATAAATATTTAAAAGAACATTAAAATAATTTACAATCAACTAGTTTGCATTGAAAAGGCATAATTTTAAGGCTTTCCCCCCCCTAAAAGCAGGAGTAGTTTAGCACTATGTGTAAACCTGCTACTTTGCTTATAAATGCTGAATGCTAACTATTGCTTAATATGAGAGATGAATCTAGCTACTGTTGTGTTACGTGGGACTTAGTAAAGGAGTGGGTTTGGGATTTTAGCCTATATGAATCATTGATATGATTCATTTCTACACTAAAAAAGTTAAATAATAGGGAATAGATATACTCCTTAAAAACTGAGATGAGGAAGGCTGCTGAATATTTATCCAATATTTATCCAATAGAAATTCTATTATCCAATAGAAAAAATGCAAAAAGGCATTCTGGGGATACACATTGCTCTTGCTGTGTATTCATTTTCTCCATTTTTTCAAATGTTGTCTAGTTATGATTACTATCTATATCATTTTAATTGGAAATAAGTGCCACTGAATTGAATGTTTGATGACATATGTTCTGATAAACATTTATAAGTTGGTTTGGGGCTCCTTTAAATAATATTTCACTTTAACTAATTTCTTTGACAATGCAGTACATAAAGGACTATTATGTTTACTTCATTCAGTTATCTATCTATCATCTATCTATCTATCTATCTATCTATCTATCTATCTATCATCTATCTATCTATCTATCTATCTATCTATCTATCTATCTATCTATCATTGTTCAGTGCAACCTCATCCACTTTGTTGAAAAAAAAATCCAAACAAATTGCTTAATTAAAGGAAGTATTTTTTTAAAAAAGGCTTTAAAGAGATTAAAATCATTATGCCTTATGAAATATGTGTTTCATTCTGCAACGAAAAAATTGTCATCTGTTTTAGAATAGATTTTAAGGGTTATATTTACCAGCCTGTAGACTCTAATTGCAGCCTATTAGAAATAATGACATTTACATTGGGGGGGGAGGGAGAGAGAGTCATAATGTGAAATATTAGTACAAATGTATACTGCCTAAATGTGCAAAAGATCCTTCAATTGGAGCCTCATTATTGAAGAATGACCTGTGGGTGGAAGTGTCACCCAGTTCAGAGACTTTCCCATGTAGCTGAGCTTCAGAAGTTACAAAAGATAGGGACCCAGTTGTGGGCACTTCTAAACTAATGAGAACTGAAAGTTTTTTGAAATATCCCAGAGACCTCCCAGATAGGATGCTTATTAAGATATCTGCATCAAGCTCCCGTTCTGTCTAGCCAACTGTTACAAAGCTGTGCTGAGGCGTAGGCAACAGTCCGTGAAGGTGTCTCTACGCTTTTCAACCTAGCCACAGCCTATCTCAATAAATCCACAATCTATACACTCAACCAGAGGAGGGGGTGTTTGCAGATATGTTTGTGTGATCGTGCAAGCAAGGCAGTCAATTGTGATTACTTCATCAAAACTGAGTATACAGCTGCTACCTATGTGACTATCTGCTTCAATGCGCTGGTAGCTAGCCAACTCCGGAGCCCAAGAACTTTCTATATATGGCTTCCATGAAAGAATAATTAAGCCATTAAAACCATAAGTAACAAAAGGGTAGCCACTGGGATGGGTTCCGACATAACTCATTAAAATACAATTCAAGTATAATAAATCTATGCTCTTTTCCGTATTAAAGTTATTCTGAAGCTTGTAAGAGAAAAACAATTTGTTGGACTTTAGGGTTTCTCCTCACGTTTCTGTAATTTTGGCATAAAATTTAAATCCTTTTTCTTTTTTAATAGTAATTTTATTTTAAAAAATTATAATTGAAAAAATAGAAACTAATACAAACTAAAAAAATAAAATTAAAAATAAATAGGAAAAACAGAAAGTGCTGGAAAAAATAAAGAAAAAATAAAAATACAGTAAAGAAAAAGAAAAGATATATATAAAGAAACGACTTCAACCTTCATTACAAATTAAATAATTGTAATAACTTATCACCTTCTCTTAAAATACAAGAAATGATATTTTTCTCTTATCCCATCTCTTATCTACAGACAAATCCTTAAAGCCACATTGCTCAGTCCTACCAATAAAATACTAAAAACTACCAGAGATAACAACATATCTATTTTAACCTTGATCAAATAAACCAACTGTACAACAAACCCTCTTTTTTACATCTAACAATTTTAATCTTTACCTTTAATCCCTTCAAATAATGTTCTAGAATGTGATTTCTTTTTTTGTCCCTTCTCACAAAATTCTTCAAAGATTTAACAAGTCATTTTGTAAAGTCAATATTGGAAAATTAGCCAAGTCACTATTTTAGTTTGTTATTGATATATCCCTCTTAATTATTAAGATATTAGCTGGTTTCATTTATATATTGAGTATAGCTTTTTTTCATATCATTTTTGCAGCCTATCATTTTTCAATCTACTTTCAGATGGCGCTCAGTCTTATGCAATAAAACTTTTATTTTTCATTTGTTTTTCTTTCATTATGTTTTTTAAACATAGTCTATCTATAGAAGTAAACACTCTTAAAATTATCTTCCGGGTCCATTCTTTAAAAATAGCCTTCAATATATTCAATGTTAAGATACTTTTATCCATTCTGTATGAGTTAGGCAAATATAATTATTCACTTTCTTTAAATATAATCTTTAGTTCCCTCTAGTGTTCAATTTTTTATATCTTATGGGGTTTTTTTTTTTACAAAATTTCAAAACGAAAGTATTTTGACACAGGAAGGTTTCTTTATAATGAATTCCAAAATCTTATTTCAAATCCACCTGGATTCTTAGTGCATTTGTAACTTTTTAAAATCAAAGTTCTAATAACCTTTTTGCTCTTTATTCCAAAAGAGTTCTTTTTTAAGTCCGTAAACTAATATTTAGTTTTTGGGGATGATAAGGATTGAAAGAAATTTACCTGATTCTGTAAAATTGTAAACGGTTCCTAATAGCTGAAAAGTAATTAACAATTTCCAAAACTAATTAGAAAAGGAAGTATGCAAACCCAGTATCATTTTGAAAGGCACTGACCATCATCTGAGCAAAAAATGCTTTTCCTTCATCTCCCATTGCTCATTGTCTTGCAGTTTCCTCATAAGGAACAACTACATGGGATACTTGTGGATGTTCTCAAATCCTCCCCTTTTCTGGAGGCGAATGATAAAGAACTGGTCTTTTTGCCATTCTGCTGTAGTCTTTTAGCAGAGCCATTCTTAGCTGGCCATTTTTTTCCCCTTGGAAGTCCAAATATTAGACCCTTTTTAAAAGATGTGATGTTGCCATCATCTCATTTTCAAACCATCATGGAAAGTAAGATTTAATTGTTCCAGTTAGTGTTTTCCCTCTTCCTTTTAAAAAATGTTCTCACCACCCATCTCCTCCCATTTATGACTGTATGACTGTAACATTGTTGCTTGTATCTTACGATTTATATTGATATTGTTTCCTGATTGCTTATTTGTACCCTATGACTATCATTAAGTGTTGTACCTTATGATTCTTGATGAACGTATCTTTTCTTTTATGTACACTGAGAGCATATGCACCAAGACAAATTCCTTGTGTGTCCAATCACACTTGGCCAATAAAAATTTGTATTCTATTCTATTCTATTCTATTCTATTCTATTCTATTCTATTCTATTCTATTCTATTCTAGTCTAGTCTAGTCTAGTCTAGTCTAGTCTAGTCTAGTCTAGTCTAGTCTAGTCTAGTCTAGTCTTTGCTTCCGATGCTTCATTGACAATGTTGCTGATTCAGAGATTGGAATCTGTTCAGGTCCTATTGGCCCATTATGATGATGTAGGCTCACCCCTTTCCTTCATAGTCACTTGGCACTTTACTCCATGAAGAGACAGGAACAATTAATACCAGATTTTAAAAAGCATTTATACCTATTTGGTTTTAAACAAAATAAATGATATTAAAGAAATAGAGAGTATGAGTGTTGGGAAGGATTTGCTAAGATGGGGAAATCCTACTCCAAAACTAAATACCCCAAAGTGGTATTTCCCCTCTCCATTGCTCTTCCCCCCACCCATTTATATCACAGATCTTTTATTATGTCTTTTAAACATAGACTATCTATAGAACTAAACACTCTTAAAATAAACTTCTGGGTCCATTCTTCAAAATTATCCTTCATTATACTCAATGTTAAGATATTTTGATCCATTATATCACAGATCTGAAGGCAATCCCTCCAAATTGGGAAGACTGCTCGCAGCTTCAAATTGACCAGGTTACACTCAAATTTCACCTTTTCATGGAAGATTCTGCAGGAAATGAAGGGAAAGGAAAGAAAACAAAGTTCTTCCCATCATGATTTTTGGGATATAGTGCTCTCATGCGTCCATGGGAGGAGACTTGGTAAATAATGAGTTGACTCTGCGAGTTGGGAAAGAGAATGGGGCCAACTCTTTATTGCCATCAATATAGGAAATACAAGTTATGGTTCATGTGATTGTGGGATATAAACTTAACTGAGGTCACTTTCAATACACTAAAGCAAACCCCTTAAATTTTACTTTTTATTTGTCATATTTAAGAATCAGCCATCTCCTTCACAGGGGGATTCTAGACAATAAAATATTAAAAGGTTGACTCAGCCTTCCATCCTTCCGAGGTAGGTGAAATGAAGACCCGGATTGTGGGGGCAATAAACTGACTTTGTATAAAAAAAAGAACACCGCTTGGGGGAGCCAAAAGCCCTACTAAGCAGGTATATACAAAAGTATGAAGGCTATTGCTTAACGCATTGGAAGCCGCCCTGAGTCTCCGGAGAAGGGCGGCATATAAATCGAACCAATAAATAAATAAATAAATAAATGCATAAAACGAGTATATAAATTTAAAAAGGGCAAATAAAACCAGGTTTATGATTTGATAGATGGCTACACCTGTTGATCTAGTCATTGATCAATACTTGCCTCTGTCACCCCATCCCCATCCCCATCTCAAATCAAGAATAGATGTTTTTCCCACTGGCAGGTGATATTTGATGGGCAATGAAAACAATCCAGGAAAATCCACCAATCCCTTTCCTTAACTAGTTCTGCATTAAAACCGCAGCACATGCTTTTTATGCTAGCATGCTTTTCTGTTGGTTCACAGACTAAAGGAAGCTGTTTCAGTGAGGCTGTCTGGCTCCACTCTCCGACTGACTGGGGGTTTTCCATGGCAGTGAATCTCAATCAGACCGTGTCGTGCAATCAGACAAAAATGTTTAGTTCTTGCAAATAGGATGCTTGGCCACACAAGCACATCTTCTCCAGTGGCTAACATATTGCTGAGATAAAGGATGAATTGGTCTTCTGTGTGCAAAAATGCCCCAGCACATTTTTACTTACAATAGCTTCCTTGTAAAAAAAAAAAAAAAAAAAGAGGCCATCCTTATTTCTGTGTTAAAGCTGGAGAGTAAGAGTGAGGGAGAGCGTGCTTTCCATGCAGTGATTTAGTGAATTCTGGGGTGAACTTGGATGTGAACGTAGGCCTCCTGGGCTGAATGCCAGCTTAGTATACACCAAGTCATTTTAAATATTTGAATTGGTGTGGGAGAGAACTTGGTTTGGCCTACAGTATTGTTGCCAGTTTATGGGTATTCTTCCCTAGCTTGACCCAATTTGGATTGGCTCTCTGGAACAAAAAGAGCAGACAGATTCAGGAGGCAGAATAAAATGGCCAAGTCTCAATCATTTCTGCTTCAGCTTGGCAGCCTGCGCTGAGTTTGTTTTAAGTTTCTGGTGTCTTTGTGTACCCAAGCTCTGTCTCTGAGTAGCTCAGAATGATTAATTTAGAGAGAAACAAGCCCTTTCACAATGCTGGAAACTGGAATGCTTGATATGATGAGTTCTTCTTCGTATTTAATCACAGCATGAGGGCAGTGCTGTTTTTTTAACCTTAACAAGATCTGTCATTAAAAATTACTGGAGCTTGACTTTTCTTCGTTCTCGGCTAGTCATCCACATCCAAGGCCGAGGAGCTCTGTTGTTCAGCTGTCTTTGTGTCTTTTCCTGGGTAATGATGATCGGCAGTTCTCAAATTCTCAACGGTAGATTTACTTTTAACAGGAAGTCTAAGGAAATAAATATTGCACAAAGGAATAAATATATGAACAAACTTTAAGGGTAGTGGTCGCTCTCCCTCCCCTTATCTTAAGGTGAAAGAGGATGTAAAAGAAATCTAATTATATTTCACCATCATTATCAGCAAACAGGAGATCAGATTAACCAAACAACTTTTTGCATTGGTTAGTGTACAGATCGTACATGGAAATTATTTGTGGTACTGGCTACATCCTCATTCAAATATAATGGAAAGGAAATAAAACAGTGCAAAGTAGGCAACATTACCATGGAATATCGTAACATTTCAAGTTCCAGAAAATTATTAGTTCAAGTAAGTGCTGTCAAAGCCAGATGTTTGCGCATGCATACAGTAACATAAGGTGGCTAACACTTTATCTTGATCTTTAGTTTATACCTTCTTCTTTTTAACTATCTTTGAGGCTGCCAGATGTATCAGTATGTTTATACCCCCAGTTCTAAACACATTGGTCATAACTTTTGAAGGTTATGTGCTATTTTAGGTTGTTGTTGATTTAGCAAAATTTCCTTTGCTCCATCCTTCTGCCAAGCGGCAAGCCATTTTGTAAACAGTGGATTTTAATATTAGCTTGTTTCATTGCTGCTGAACATATTTTAACATTGGAAATATGCTCTGGCACTGGCTTTTGTCACGAAGTTGAGCTGGCATCAGGACTTATAAGCCTTGTCGTATTGATTTTAGTGGCATCAGAATATATTCATATAATACGCTAAATCATTTGATTGGTTTAACTGGAAGATTTAACTTGCCATTTTCACCCTGTTCTATGCAGTTCAATAACTATGGATGGTGGATTTTCTATGTTTATATTGCTCCCCTAAATGCAGAGCTACCATTTCAGTTAATTTTATCCAGAGTTGAAAAAGAACGATCTCCTTTCAAATTCAGATTAATACTACTGGGAAGAGATGTCCACACTCGATTTTCAACAACATGCTTAACGATTGGAAAGCTATCAACCACCATGGTAAGTGCATATAGTCTGGGTCAAGGCCCCTAAGAATTATTAAATATAAATAATCATGCCAGAGCTCCATCAGAACCCTCAGCCCCAATTCTGGGAAGGAGCTAGGTCTCCTCAGCTTTTTCAGAACAAGGCTGTTCCACAAGACATGTATCATGTTGGAGAAGTCACGCTGCCTGGAGGCCACCAGGAGATACTGCTTTACCAATGAGAACCAGAACACGCCCACTCTGTCAGAAGCCACTGAGGATAGGCAGTTCTGCAAGGAACCTGGTTTGTGCTGTGTAGAGCTTTAAAGGTGAACCAGCAACTTGAATTGCACTCAGAAACCTATTGGAGATGTAGACAGTTCAAGCAGTATTATATGGGTTATCATGGTGCTCCAATATTGCAGATGCTGCTGCTTTCTGAACCAATTGAAGCTTCTAAATGTTCTTCAAGGGCAGCCCCATGTAAGCATGTTGCAGTAATCCAATTGCATGAATAATGCCTCCTGAGCTAGGAATGTGCAATTTTTGAACAAGATGTAATTATATAAGGGACTTCCTGGCCAAGGCTGCTACCTGCTCGTCAAACTGGAGTTATGAGTCTTAGAGAACCCCCAGATTACCCAATTTAGAGTCGATGAGGTAAATCACTATATATGGAGGAGTTAAATCTAACCAAAAAGAAAGCTCTCCTGATTTTATTATTTGATTGAGATATGCTGATTGGAAAGGAGAGAAAGACTACTGAAAAATGTTTTAGGTCACCAATTCATCTGAAGCTCCAAATCCAAAATGTGCCATTTGAGGGTGCTATGTTCGTTCTCATGGCAGAATGGCAGCCAATGAGAAACATAAAGATTCTAGTTTCCTATAAAGCATCCAGCCCCAAATAAGAATAAAATATTAATCAATTTTAGCAGAGCTAGTCAACTGAAGGGGGAAAAAAACCACCATAGCTTGAGCTAGTAAGAGGGAAAATAGCATGGGGCAGATGCTTCTATTTTAAATAGACCAAGCCAACATTTCATTGGTGGACCATCTGGAAAATAGTCCTCAGTAACTGGGGTTGAACATTTTCTAATGGAATAAATTACCTATATTGGCCCAGCTGCATTCCAAAAAGTTGTGCTTGAGTCTTAGCCTAACAAATATTTAATACCTCAGGTTTTGGGCTTCTTTTGTAGAATAGCTGAGCTGAATTTTGACTGTTCCATATGAAATAGTTGGTATGTCCTTCACATCAGAAGAAGGAAGGAAGAAATATATGCTACATTCTTGGATTTGTGTTGGGGGAAATCTTCCAATTAGTCTGCCAGCTTGGAATCCTTGGGTAGAGTATTTCAAATATTAGTCAGGTCCCATTCTGCTTAGCTTTCAAGGTAAGCTGAATTTAGCTGGCAATTGTCCCAAAGATGCTTTTTCAGGAGCCAACTGGACTTTCTTGTTTTTTCTTTTGAAGATGTTTCACTTCTCATCCAAGAAGCTTCTTCAGCTCTGATTGGATGGCAGGGAATTTATTTATTTTATATTTATTTATATTTAAATTTATATATCGCCCTTCTCCTGAAGGACTCAGGGCGGTGAACAGGCAAAGGTAAAAAACATAGAATACAAAAAATTTAAGAGCAATTTAAAAACATATTAAACAATTTTGGCCCAACAATTAAAATACCCCATTTAAAATTAAAATTAAAATTAGGCTGTTGGAGAAGTTAGGCCAGCCCAGCTTGTTGAAATAAAAAAGTCTTGAGGACCCGGCGGAAAGTACGTAAATCGGGAATCCTCCGTATCTCCGGGGGGAGCTCGTTCCAGAGGGCAAGTGCTCCCACAGAAAAAGCTCTCCCCCTGGGGGCCGCCAGTTGACATTGTTTGACCGACGGCACCCCGAGGAGCCCCTCTCTGTGGGAGCGTACTGGCCGGTGGGAGGCTCTCGGTAGCAGAAGGCGGTCTTGTAGGTATCCAGGTCCTAAGCCATGGAGTGCTCTAAAGGTGGTCACCAATACCTTGAATCGCACCCGGCGGATCACTGGAAGCCAGTGCAGCTCACGCAGGAGAGGTGGAAGGATCATCCAGTTAGAGCTGAAGAAGCTTCTTGGATGAGAAGTGAAACATCTTCAAAAGAAAAAACAAAGTCTAGTTTCCTCCTGAAAAAGCACCTTTGGGACAACCATGACCTGGATGACTGAGAACTTCCATAGGCTTTTAGCTGGCAGTTGCTACCTGCTGTATATAGTTATAAATGTTATAATTTCTCCTTCCCAGCACACCAAATAACCAGAAAGTCTTTAGAGAATTTCATTCGTTATGTTTACATTTTAAATGTAAACTCCCTTTGCTTAGCTTCCTAAACTAGTGGACAAATTTGGCTCAACAATGCACAACTATTTCACAATTCAAAAAGACTGTCCTAGATCTCAGTTGTTTCTTGTCTTTCCAGAATCGTTTCCTTTCTTGGAGCTCCACATGAAATTCCTAGTCCTACTGGCCTGATACGTAATCCTATGAGGATTATGCTGATTAGATTATAACTGCTTGTTTTGTTATCTGCTTTGTTTTTAACACTTGGATTGGACGATTTTAATCAAGATGCAAGGATGCTGTATTTTTCATTCCATTGTGTTCCATCTTGGAATCTTGGAGGACAGGGGCAGTAAATGAGGTTCTGGGCCAATTTGAAGCTCCAAACCTTGGTGATCCCACAATATCAGCAGCATTCAATTGTTCGGCCAATTTTTTGCCAGCTGAGTTCCTGTTAGTTGAAACCACTGCAAGAGAAACTCCCTACTCCACCTCTAGCCTTTGAAACACTTGATATGGCTATGTACTCTTTCTTGTCCCACCTCCTAATATTCAAGAGCAAGGCATTAGTTACTCTCTGTCCCTCTTGTAACTTCAATTTAGAATCTCTTTCTGAGGATCTACTATTTCAAGGCAGGTGCTTGATAAATAAATAAATTAAATAAATAAATCCCAATGAAGGTGGCTGTTTGATAAATAAATAAACAAACAAACAAACAAACAAACAAACAAACAAATCCCAATGACAACCCTCAAATGGGATAACTTTTTTTAAATTTTATTTTATTGAAAAGACAGTGCCATGCAGGATAACAATGCAAATAAAGTATAACCAGAGAGAGATAAATGATAAATAGCATACATGCTAATAACTATAACGGTACTATGTTAACAGTAATTGCAACAATACAACCAAAAAAAAAAAAATCACCAAAAGAAAATAAAACTTCAACTAAGTTTCTACTTACATTAGCTTATTTACAAATTTCTCCATATTATATCCATAGTTTTACATCTTTGTTGTACTGACATCTTTGGTGTACTGACATTCATATACTTCCCTCTCATTTCTGCCTCTTGTCTCTATCTATTCATAAAATTTATTCCATGTCCTGTAATATTTTGAGTCTTCTTTATCTTTAATTTTTAAAGTTAATCTGTCCAATTCTGCACAAACCCAAATTTTCCTAATTCTGTCATCATCCGGTGGGGTGTTCACATTTTCCAATATCAAATGGAATAACTTGAACGTCTAAAGATACCTTAGAAGTTTTAGAACAGATTTAGACATAAATCATACTTAAGTTGAGTACAAAGGACAGAACTGAAATGGAAGTTACCAATATGTGACTAGATTTTTCTGTGCTTGAGGTCCCAGTTAAACACAGTACCCAGAAATTTTAATATGCCGTACCTTGTCAGAATATTACAAAATATATATTGACACAAACATCTTTTGCCACTTGTGTATGTATCCTGTGGTTTCTATATCATCAACTTTAAGGGACTCCAATGTAAGGGGGTCCATATTCTGAAAGATGATGCCATGTTAGATAGAAAGTCAACATAGCGTGACTGATTTGATAAACTTAAGGTGTAGTAGGCCAGGAAAACTGCCAACTTTTTTTTTGTTTTAATATACCTTTGTTATCTCTAGGGCTGTAGACTGCCAAGGTTTGTGGTTTGGCAGAGTGGAAGTAGGTTTCTTGTTTTGTTCCCTTGTTCCCTTGTGTCAACACAGTGGACTGGTAGATCGAAAACCTATTATTATGATCTTGCATGCATGGGATATTGGCAAATAATTCCAGCAACAGCATGTCTCTGTCATTACTGTTTGCTTTGAACATGCCGTCAGTTTCTGGGAAGTCTGAAATGATTTGTGATCTAGGAATATGGGAAATGTAGAAAGTTTCCGTGTGCTCAGATCATTGAGCCTTCTGGTCTAGCACTGTTAAGACTGGTATCAATCCATTAGAGGGGCCCTTACCTTGGATAGACTGGCCTTCACTGCAGCACTTAATGGATGTCCCAGTGGCCAGAGGGATCCTGCTGCATTCAACAAAATCGCAAAAGCAACATTGTGCCATCATACTGCAAGGTTTGCCTCTTTTGTATACAGGTAGTCCTTGACTTACAACAGTTCATTTAGTGACCGTTCGAAATTATAACAGCACTGGAAAAAGTGACGTATGACCATTTTTCACACTTATGACCGTGGCACACCATGGTCACGTGATTTACATTTGGGTGCTTGACAACTGGATCACATTTATGACGGTTGCAATGTCCCGGGGTCATGTGATCCCCTTTTGCGACCATCTGACATGCAAAGTCAATGGGGAAGTCAGATTCACTTAACAACCGTTTTATTAATTTAACAACTTCAATGATTCACTTAGCAAATGTGGCACGAAAAGTTGTAAAAGGGGGCAAAACGCCCTTAACAAATTTCTCACTTAACAACATAAATGTTGGGCTCCATTGTGATCGTAAGTTGAGGACTACCTGTATATGTATGACATCATGATGCACATTTTTAAAAAGCTTTGCATCCTTCTGTGCTCCTTGCTATCTTATCCCTCCTCCTTGGAAACCACCGGACTTGGTTAAAAATGCCATGATAGTCCAGAAAAGAATGTCTACTGCATTCTACTCTAGCCATATGCTGGCTGAAACTTTCAACCCACTATAGGGTGTTATTTAATGGCTTTGTACCTGAAAGATATATTTTAAATTGATTTAATTTTACCCATTCTGCTATTAATTCAATTTTGTAATTTCCTAAATTTTTTTAGGAATGTGCTAAAATTTCTCTGATCTTAGTCCTGCATTCTAAATATCTGCTAAAAGAATAAGGATTTCACATGTGTATTTTTGGAGATGTTTCAGTTGCTCCTATGAGGAGTTGATGATTTATTTGCTTTAAATTGGTCCACAAGTTCTAACATGTCCTCTTTGCTAACACTCTTGGTTTTGGACTCCCTTTCTGGTATCTTTCATACATTAGAACAGTGTTTCTCAACCTTGGTAGCTTGAAGATGGGTGGACTTCAATTCCCAGAACCCATCTTCAAGCTTCCAAGGTTGAGAAACACTGCATTAGAAGGACTTTTGTATAACAAGGGACCATCTTTCCTTGTAGAATTTGCAGAAGAATAAAACAATTCAGGGCCACTACATTAATCCTCAATTTACAACCATTCATTTATTGACCATTCAAAGTTACAATGGCACCAAAAAGTGCCTTCCAACCATTTTTTCACACTTTCAACCATTGCAACATCTCCATGGTCACATGATCCAAATTTGGATGGACGCTTGGCAAACTGGCATATATTTATGTCAGTTGCAGTGTCCCAGGGTCATATGATCACCATTTGTTATCCTTCCCGGGCAGTTTGGGACAAGCAATGTCAATGTGGGAAGCCAGATTTGCTTAATGATTACATGATTTGCTTAAGATTTGCAGTGATTCGTTTAACAACTATGGCAAGAAAACTCATAAAATGGGGCTAAACTTACTTAACTATCTTGCTTAGCAATGGAAATGTTGGTCATTAGTTGAAGACTACCTATACTGTAAAAGATATTTACAGTAGAATTGTTAGGCAAAGGCATGATCACCATCAGGTGTAGGCTCAAGACAGACAGAGTCATCAGACGTACATAGCTAGACTTTCTATACACATTGTGCAAAAATAAAGACACTCTCCCCAAGAGTTAGGGGACAGAAGTCATAAAAAACATTATATATTGGGCCATGACATAATGTAACATCTATATATCTCTCTTCCGCAAAACCCAGAGGAAGGCGGACTGCATATATCATTCTGGTATTGTTCTATACTAGCAGTAAAGTTTCAGAGGAGAGAACAGTAAGGTGTTGTTCCAGAGTTTTAGGTAGTCAGCCAGAGCTTGAAGGCAAGACACAGCTGGTACAAGAATAGGCAGACATCAAAATTATCCCAGTGTTTGGGTGCTTTCAAGCAGAAATCAATTATTGGAGGCTCTTGGCCACCGCCCAATACAGCTGATGTTGAACACAACTAGCTGCCGAAAGCAATAACCTACTCCCAAATAGATCATTATTCTCTTGTATTCTACTATGCTCATGGCGCTCTTTCAGTTTACCACGCCTCCACCTCTCTGCAGCTGTGTCAGCAATTCTTGTGGATGAGATGGCTCAATCTCTTTTCAAGATGGGAGCTGGGGGCCTTGGTCTGAATGGAAGGCTATTAAGTCTGAAGAGCAACAATCTGCATGACCACTAGGTGGCAGTAAAGAGATATGTGACACTTGCAAGACAATTCAAAGCGCACTGATGGTGTCTCCTTGAACAGTGACAAAACGTTTACAACCAAATTGCCAAGCTAGGAGCTCAAACCAACAGCCCAACTATCAACCCAAGCTACTAATATTCAAATACATCCCCACTTGCAATTTTATCTAGTGTTATTCTGGTTTTTGCAGGATACCAAGATTACCTCCCCCTCCAATGTCTTTGGAGCAATATTGTAACCTGAGAAAACGACTTAGATAAGACCCTCCTTGTTAAGTGGTGGTTGAATGAAGAGGCAGGACTCCAGCTAGTGATTTCAACTCTTTATTTGTGGCTTAGGAAAAACTTCTCAGTCGGCTGGCCGACAGCACCCTCTTTTAAAGGGATCTGTCAGGCAGCCCGGCCACTGACATCACTTTATTTTCCCGCCGCTTGAATGGACCAATAAGCAGCAGGTATGCTAATGTCTCTGCTGAAACCGGACCTGAGTGAAGCTTTTGCTCCCAGCTTCACTCCCTATTTGCATATTTAACACTCCCTAGTTCTCATTAAGATAAAAAGAAGGAGGGAGTGTATTCAGACCTACAATTATTATAATTGTATAATAAGAGTAGTGGTTTTCTTGCCAAGGTTTTTCAAAAGTGGTTTGTTCTTGCCTGCTTTCCAGGGCTGAGAGAGTGTGACGGGCCCAAGGTCAGCCACCCCCAGCTGACTTTGTGCCTAAGGAAGGACTAGACCCAAAACTGGCTCAGAGAGTAAAGTAAAGAAATAAGCAAAGAAAGGTAATATAAGAGAAAGCCTTACAGGTAGTTCTCGACTTACAACTCATCGTTTAGTGACTGTTCAAAGCTACAATAGACCTCCCCAGGGATACTTACAACCCAGTTCTGAAATTACATTGGCCATCATCCCCAGGGGGCACATGACCACATGTCAGGTGCTTGGCAACCAGCCCACATTTACAGTTGTTTGCAGTGTCCTTCAGTCCCATGACTTTTAATAACATTTTTGCAATGTCACATTGCCATGTCATGCAATGCAATGTTGGGCCCCCAACACGAGCAAGACACAGTTGTCAATGGCAAGTAAATACTTTCAATTGCTCAGGTGCTTTTCTAGCACTATTTTTGAGAAAGGTGCTGCGTTTGACTAATTTCAGATGTTTCTGGCTAGCATTTGCATTGATTTCAAAACCTGTGAAATCAATAAAATAAAAAGCCAAACAACACAACAGAACAGAACCGCACCCAGAGAGGTTTTTCCAGCCACATACCTTTATTCGATATTCACCCAGCCTGCAAGTCATGAACGTTTTTCCATTAGTTTGTTGTTGTTGTTCTGCTAAAATCTGCCTAGTAATTTTTGCAAAATGTTTTCTTCCCCAGTAGAAGAGGCTTCTCAGGTGTTGTTGGATGTTGTTGTTGTTTTTTTACCAGTCTCAGGATGCTTCACAAATTCTTCAGATGTTTTTGAAATTATTCTTTGAGGTGACTGTGCTGGTGAAGGGCAGCCATTTCTCTTGCACATTTCCCCATCAGCCGAAGCATCCTAAGCTGCCCATAATTCTGAATTCTGTCTGAAAAGGGTCTACGGAAGAACCTCTTTCCAGGAATACCATGGACATGTGGGAAGCTGTGGTGGGTTGCCCCCGGTTTGCACTGGTTTTATAGAACTGGTAGTAAAACCAGCGGGAGGCTCCACCCACCGACCCCAACGTCACCAAAACGCTTCTGCACATGCACAGAAGAGCGTGCGGCCCCGCTGCGAACCAGTAGTAAAGGTAAGTAGAACCCACCCCGGTGGGAAAACTGCAACCCCCATGGGAACTGACGAAAGACATGCATTCCCAAATGCAGCCTGAATCCTTTAAAATATGTCTCAAATTCCAATTTGCTGTATGCGAACTAATAGAAAAAAATATAGAATAATTTTTTTTGCAAGGTTCAAGTTCAGTGTTTCTCAAACATGGCAACTTTAAGGTGTGTGGACTTCAACTCCCAGAATTCTACAGTCA
The DNA here is from genome assembly GCF_059756535.1 of Pantherophis guttatus. Taxonomy (NCBI): domain Eukaryota; kingdom Metazoa; phylum Chordata; class Lepidosauria; order Squamata; family Colubridae; genus Pantherophis; species Pantherophis guttatus. Next base: position 283,970,615 of record NC_142063.1, on the reverse strand, counting down.
GCATCTTAACGTTTCTAAGAAACACTGCTCTAGTTTATCCTTATGCCCATTTTAGAAACAAACAAAAATATTAGTTGGAGACATCAGAAAGCACCCAGGAAGAGAAACTAAGTGTCAGTAGGGATGATTAATATAAACGGAAAGGGCAAAACTTTTCTCTTGTCTAGATAAAATAGAAAATGTAAAATAAATAGACTTTAAAATCCCATTGGCATTTGGGAATCTCACCTCTTACCTGTAAAATTAAAAGTATGTTAACTGCATCCTTCATTTGATAGCCCAGAAATTAACAACCCTTAGTAACATAATATCTTTTCTGTTTTGTTAGGGAAGCCCAGTCTGTCAAAATAGGTGTGGTTGTTCTTGAGACTGAAAGATTAAAGGACATTGTGGCACAGTATCAAACAAAACAAACTATCATCCATCTATCTATCTATCTGTCTGTCTGTCTGTCTGTCTGTCTGTCTACATATCTATCTTATCTACCTACCTACATGTCTACCTACCTACCTACCTACCTACCTACATGTCTGTCTGTCTGTCTGTCTGTCTACCTATTTTATCTATCTATCTATCTATCTATCTGTCTGTCTGTCTGTCTGTCTGTCTGTCTGTCTACCTACCTACCTACCTACCTATCTTTCCGTGCTGGCCTGAAGACATGGTTGTTCCAGCAGACTCCCTGATCATTCTACGAGGTTTTAAATTTGGGGATTTTAATTTTAGATTGGTTTTAGATTTTATTGTTATTGTTTTTTATTTATGTGAGTCGCCCCAAGAAGGGCGGCATATAAATTTTAATAATAAAATAAATAAAATAAATAATATCTATATCTATCTATCTATCTATCTATCTATCTATCTATCTATCTATCTATCATCTATCTGTCTATAATCTTTAAAAAGTGCTACCAAATTACAAATTAGCCTTCAGTAGTGTTTCTCAATCTTGGTGACTTTAAGAAGGGCTGCCAAAGTTAAACCACACAGATCTTCAAACTCATTGTTTATATGAGATCTTACAATATGCAGTGAGGGAACTTGAACAGTGAGAGTAGTTGTATAGTACTAATGGTATAATCTGGAAATTATAAATTAAAATTAAGGACAAATTAGAAGTACACATTTTAGTTAAACGGAGAGCTGGATGTTTGAAATCAGGTTATGAATCCTATTGATGTATTAATGCTAATATTGCATTTATATTCTATTTTTCTCTGATATCTCAGTGTGAGTTATTGAAGATCCAATCTCATTTTATTCCAATAATGTGATTTGAGGGAAGAGGAGTTCTTGGTACTCTCTAACCTTGCTTGTTTTCTTGCAGAGATTTCATTACCCAAACTAGGTAACATCATCAGTGTTAGTAAGAAGTGCTGTTTGCTGACAGTTTATAGTCTGGTGTCTTGCCTGTCAGTGTTGGTGGAGATGGTCTTAGAGATTCTTTGGTTGGGCTGTTTACTGTTGGCTCTTAGTTTAGTTTAGTTTAGTTTATTGTCATTGCACCTTGTACAATGAAATTAAATGCCATCTTCAGTGTACATTATAACTATAAAAATAAAACACAAACACACATCCTTCACATTCTTCGGCAGCTTCTTGATTGGGGTAGTATTTACTTGATTGTTAGTCTGAAGTTCAAGTTCGAAGAAAGTTCTAAGACCACCCCCACCAATACTGACAGGCAAGACACCGGAATATAAACTGACAGCAAACAGCACTCTTTACTAGCACTGATGATGTTACCTAGATTGGGTAATGAAACATCTGCAAGAAAACAAGCAAGCTCAGAGATCACCAAGGATCCCTCATTTCAACCCTGAGCTACAAATATTCTCCTTTATTGGTAATTTGTGGGAGTGAGAACATAATCTGTGAGAATGTAGTGTATATCAGGGGTGAAATCCAAAATTTTTCCCTACCAGTTCTGTGGGCGTGGCTTGGTGGGTGTGGCAGGGGAAGGATACTGCAAAATCTCCATTCCCACCCCACTCTGGGGCCAGCCAGAGATGGCATTTGCTGGTTCTGCGAACTACTCAAAATTTCCGCTACCGGTTCTCCAGAACCTGTTAGAACCTGCTGGATTTCACCTCTGGTGTATATGTATGAAGATTCATACATATTTGACTTTCTCAGGATAATACTCCATGAATTGGATTTAATGGACTGTAATGCAAGAAAACCTATTCCATAAACTTGTGATACTGTTTAAGATACAAAATTTGGGTGCTTTTGCTTTCTGCAAATAATAAATTTCTGAGGCTTGAAGCTAAGGAAAGGTGTAACAGGATGACATCATATCACTTAACTCCAAACTCTTGCACCATCTTTCTCAGCAGAGAGCAAGTAAAAAGCAGGAAGTATCTAGTAGCACTTGAAAATACTATTCTTATGAGATGAGAAAAGATTCACTTAATCTTTGACTTTCCGAGCTGGAAAGTCAAAAAGATGCTAAGGCTCATAGTATGAAGAACTTCTGAGATCCTGGGGAAAATAACAAGTCTTCTACAGTTGTCAGCCAGCATAACCAAGGAGCTACAGTATCTGAGCAGTCCAAGAGAAATTGGACTTGATTATTTTGAGATCATTGGAACAATCTTATTGTACAAAGAGATATTAACCAGAATCCTAATAACTCATTTTCTGTCAAGATACTGCACATAAGTTGGGCAAAAACTTAGAACAAGTTAGAAGAATGGGGCCCATGCTAGGCCACAACTCAAAACTCAACCAAGCAGCGGTAATAAGACGAAGCTTTGTAGGACGAGTAAAGGAACTGGAATGGATGCAAGTGACTATGAAATAATCACATGTCATTTCTACGAAGGCAAAGCATACGCCCTACAGTTTGTCTCCTGTTTATTGCTTCCAATCATATTTCCTTACAGCTCCTGAATACATAACCAACAACTCCCTTTCCATTGGAATTAAGCACAAGAAGTATAGGGAAATGTGTCCACGCCATCTGCTGTAAATTATGTCCATTGCAATGCGCATAATAGGCTTCATAACTAAATCTATATTGATTACTAATGAAAAAATAAAAATTTGAGAATATCGGGATGATTTTTCTTTGTATTAATACTGGACATGTTTATTTTCAAGTTCCTAGTTAGCAATTTTCTGCATCTTCTTTTCCCTTGCAATAGTTTATATCTTGCCTAGTCTGATTTCTCATGGATAAAAAGAACAGTAATTTATCAAAACAATTAACAGACGAGGACTGCTATACTGTCACAAAACAGTACCCCCCTCCATACTTACCAAGTGAACAGTTTTGCTGCCATAACTATAGGTTTCTTATTGAAAAGCAGAGTATTTGCTGGAATGCTTGTGCTGTAACTGTAACCTTCCTTCTGATAAATACTGTACTTTTAAGGAGAGATATAAGATTCTTGTTCTTGGGATTAGGCGTTTCCAGTCTAGAGCAAGGACAAATGTGTTGGACACTTTCTGAGGATACCAGAAATCAGATTAGAGATTCAATTTACTAGTCAAGCTGCATTTCGTTTTAGTTTTGATTCCTTAACCAGAAACAATGAAGAACACAAAAATAGTAGTATTCCTTTTAGTATATTTTAAGCACTGTTAAACAGTATGAATTTCAGCAGATGGCAATACCTGACTGAAATTGTAAAGGCTGGGAAGCTAAGTAAGGTTGGACCTTGTTAATATTGGATGGGGACCCTCAGACAATATCAGGGCAATAGGCTAGACTTGCAGGAATTTCTATTCTACCATACTTGAGTTGTGACATTGCATGCAGATATTTAGTGTTGCAATGGGCAGTGCATATTTAATCACATAGCTACTGCAGGCAAGTATAGTTAAATGTGCAAGTTAAAAAAATTCCTGATATCCTCTAGTGCAGGGGTCTCCAACCTTTCCAGCTTTGCAGATCATCGGGGGCAGGGGAAGAGGATGGTATTCCATGCAAGCAGTGGGCACACCAGTGATGGGTTGCTCCTGGTTCAGTCCAGTTTTATAGAACCGGTAATAAAACCGGTGGGAGGCTCCGCCCACCCGCTACATCATCATCATGGGTGATCTGTGCATGCGCTCCCGCTGCGAACCGGTAATAAAGGTAAGTAGAACCCACCCCTGGGGCCCACGCACCCACAGAGCTCCATTTACATGAGTACCAGGTGCGCATGCCCGTTACTCATACTAATGAAGCTTCCTGCGCAAATGTGAACACCTGCCACTCGCAAACATGGAACTGTGCACATTCGTCTGCCCTTGCACAGCCTTGTACTAAGCCACAGCCCAGGAGTTGGTGAGCCCTGCTCTAGTGGTCATCCAGAATTTTAGCAATAGTTACAGTTATGTTCAGTTCTTTCCACCTACATCTTCATCTTAGATCTCTCTCTGCTTTCCAAGAATCCCAAAGCTTGAAAAGGAGTACATAAGAATTGTAAAATAAGTAGTTGAATACCACTGAAATACAATATTAGGTAAATAATCTGCACCAAATGTAGTTGGATTAATTTTGGCATGTGAATTAAGAAAGATTTACCGCATCAAGTTTCTATTTTCCCTCCCCCCCCGCATGCAGTCTATATGCTTGCTCAGTTTAGAATCAGACAATTTTAGAGAATTCTGTGCTATCCACACATTGATCAAACATAATATACATAATATAATTGTTTTTGTTTTTTAATAATTGTTTTTTAATTTAGCAATTTAATAATTGTTTTTTAAACTGTTTTTAAATTTTATATGCAATGTTTTATCCTGGCTGTACACCGCCCTGAGTCCCGGAGAAGGGCGGTATAGAAATAAAATAATAATAATAATAATAATAATAATAATAATAATAATAATAATAATAATAATATGCAGTGTTACATTATATAACACTGTATATTATGGTATATGATATATACTATACAGTGGAAGCAGCATCCAAAAAAGCTAATACAAACTTTGGTTGTATAAACAGAGATATAGAATCAAAAACACATGAAGTATTAGTACTGGTTTATAAAACCTTAGTAAGACTACACCAGGGGTGAAATCTATTTACCTTCCTTACTGGTTTGGAAGTGCAAGCACTCTGTGTGTGTGTACACCTTCTGTGCATGTGCAAAACCTTCTGCACATGCGCAGAAGGTAAAAAAACATTACTTCTTGGTTAAAACCAGGAAGTAATGACACCCGGTTGGCGATTGCTACCGGATCGCTGAACCACAGGGAAAAATCGCTACCGGATCAGCTGATCCGGTCCAATCCAGGAGCATTTCACCCTTGGACTACACCTGGAATACTGAATCCAGTTTTGGTCACCACATTACAGAAAAGATGTTGAGACTTTGAAAAAAGTGCAGAGAAGAGCAACTAAGATGATTAACGGCCTGAAAACTAAAACATATAAAGAACAGATTTCGGTTTGGCTAGTCTAGAGAAAAGAAGGACTAGGGGGGACATGATAACAGTATTGCAGTATTTGAGGGGCTGACACAAAGAAGAGGAGTCAACTTATTTTCCGAAGCACCAGGGGGCAGGACAAGAAACAATGGATGGAAACTGATCAAGGAGAGAAGCAACCTGGAACTAAGGAGAAATCTCCTAACAGTGAGAACAATTAACCAGTGGAGCAGATTGCCTTCAGATGTTGTGGGGGCTTCATCACTGGAGGTTTTTAAGAAGAGACTGGACAGCCACTTGTCTGAAATGGTATAAGGTCTCCTGCTTGACAAGGGGGTCAGACTAGAAGACCTCCAAAGTCCCTTCCATCTCTATGCTGATTGTTTGTATTTTAAACTTATTTCTCTAATATTACTGTGGATCAGGATCTCAGCTATAAAAATAAATTGTTAGTTTTAAATTTTAGTATTTTAAATATTAGCATAGCTACTATTGCCTAGGGGTCCCTTGGTTCTACCATCTGCTATATCATGCTAGATGATGAATAACTTTGAAGTTAAGCCAACCTACACACAGAGACATAACAGCCTTCCATGCATACAGATCCCTAGACATTTTTCAGGCTAGAGGCAACCACATTTCATCAGCTTTATCATAGGAAATCTAGCAGAACAGTTGGGCAGAATTACGTTATGTTGCCAGCAAAAGTCAATAGAATTCATGCTGAACTGCAGCCTTAATACTTTTTTGGGAGCAATGTTGATGGAGTTAAGAAAGTGTATTTCTTACTAAGCGTAAAAGTTAATGCGACTGTTAAAAGTAGGCACAGGCAGAGAAAGAGCAGCAGGTTGGGAAAACTACATCTACTCACAGGAAGAGGTATGTAGAATTCAAGCCTCTCCATGTTTAGTGACTGCAATTGGTTCCATCAAAATGGTCAGTAAGTGAACATCACTGGTTATACCATCTAATTCAAGTAAAGTTCTATAGTACACTGAGCCTGACCCATGTTTTCCTTTGACCCCCGTCACAGGGCAGAGAGATTGCTTATATAAGTAATCTCTTCCTGAGCTGTTTTTCTCACAGAATGTTCCTAAAAAGTGCAAGTTAACAAACTCATCCCTATGACTTGAATTAGTTGATTAGAACCTCCAGTTGGTTCCTGCTGCTGTCTGAAACTGACTGGACTTTAATCAGTTTCCCGCTGAAGGCTTTTGTAGTCAGGCACACAAAAATTGGTCCTAAATGCACACATTGGCCTGAAAATGATTTTTTTTATTGTTGTATTTGTAAATGGTCATCATCCGAGGCAATGGGTGATGTGCAGATGTGCCAGCTAGATAGTCATGTATATGGAAAATGTTAAGTCAAGAGCCTTGGTAGTACAGTGGTCTAAAGCACCCTATTATTAAGACCAGCTGCCTGCAATTACTGCAGGTTCGAATCTCGCCAGGCTCAAGGTTGATTCAGCCTTCCATCCTTTCTAAGGTAGGTAAATTGAGGACCCAGTTGTGGGGGCAATAAGCTGACTTTGTATAAATATACAAAAGGATGAAGGCTATTGCTTAGCACATTGTAAGCCGCCCTGAGTCTCCGGAGAAAGGCGGCATATAAATCAAATAAAAAAAAAATAATAATTGCTAAACGAGGAGTGGTTGTAATGTGCCTGATTCCTTGGACTTTTTCTGTGCAACAACTCTACCAAAGGCTTTTTGGAATAGAATAATCTGAAGTTTTGTTATTGCTTATAATTGCTGGATTGTAAACTATTTTGCGTTTTTAGTTTTGAAAATAGCATTAAACTTTCTTTTAAATAACATAAAAATAAAACCCATTAGCCACTACTAGTACTAGCCCTCTGCTCTTCCCAAATAGCATATTGGACACCTTCTGACCAAAGGGGCTCATCATCCAGCATCATTATCTTTTTGCCTTTTGGTACTGTCCATGGGGTTTTCATGGCAAAGATTCTGGAGTGGGTTGCCATTTCCTTCTCCAGTGGATCACGTTTTGTCAGAGCTCTCCGCTATGACCTGTCTGTCTTGGGTGGCCCTGCACAGCATAGCTCATAGCTTCATTGACCTATTCAAACCCCTTTGCCATGACAAGGCAGTAATCCATGAAGGAGAGCCTGTGGGATTAGGACTTCAGAATTGGAGAACTCTATTATTTTCCACAAGTCTGTTCATTGACTGATCTCCTTGCTATCTATGGATCCAATAGCACCTATAGCAGAAATATGGGGCTGGGTTATGCCTATGGAACAAAAGCAGCCCTCTGCTGCTCTTTCGAGTTTTCTGAACAAGTGAAAGGTCCGGCTTTACTCTTTGGCCAGATAAATGGAGTATTTGGATATTGTTAAAAGGCTATTATATCTTTTTCTAATATCTTACTGGAGTGTCTTTTAGATTTTGAGCCTCAGTTTTGAGGTTATTTGCCTGCTTGAGTGAATCACAATTTGCTTATACAGTTCAGTTCCACAGAGCCTCTGCAGAACAGTGAGCGACTGGCACTTCTGGACCCAATCCTGTTGCCTAACTCTGCAGTACAGTAAGTAACAGACAGGTTGGGTGGAGGTTTCTTTATGTAAGTATCTGTAACCAATATGTTTCTGTTTGAAATATTTGTATTTGTGTATTTGTTTACTGATATGGGTGATGTGCAGATGTGCCAGCTAGATAGTCATGTGTATGTAAAATGTTAAGTCAAGAGCCTGTAGTACAGTGGACTAAAGCACTGTTATTAACATCTGATGCTTGCAATTACTGCAAGTTCAAATCTCACCAGGCTCAAGGTTGACTCAGCCTTCCATCCTTTCTAAGGTAGGTAAAATGAGGACCCAGATTGTGGGGGCAATAAGCTGACTTCGTATAAATATACAAGAGTATGAAGGCTATTGCTTAACGCATTGTAAGCCGCCCTGAGTCTCCGGAGAGGGGTGGCATATAAATTAAAGCAAAAAAAAAAAAAAAAAAGTGAAAATGGCCACAGTAGCAACTCTGTAGCTATTACAATATTTAGAATGACCTGATATTCAAAGAATAATGTGAAAAACCTTTGCAAATTATACTATACATAAAAAATATCAGTACTATACAGTGGTAAAATACTGGCATTAAAATCAGTACTGGTATATGTTTATAAGATTTTAGAATTACAAGAATTTAGATGCTAAGGTATCAATTCTACATGTTCAGATTTTTTTAAAACAATAAATTTGATTCTTCAACAGCATACTTTATACTTGTTTTGTGTCTAAATTTCTCCCGCTCAAAAGATACAAATAATCTGTAGCCTTCCTTGAAGTTTATCAATCTAAACAGCATTGATATTTTTTGTCTTTTGAGGGGAGTATGTGTATTATCTTAACTGTATTTGTCAGGTAAGATAAAATAACTGTAAGACTTTAACAAGGGAGAAAACATTGACTAAGAATGAGATTTAAGTGTTTTCCCATCCTCTCAGTTGACGCTCTCATGGCGTGAGCACAATCCGAACAAAGAACAATTTACTTATTATTCATCTAGACACAAATCGTGGTCCAGGCGGGACATGATTTGGTTGACACAAGAACTTAATTCTTTAGTAGCAGAGACTAGAATTATGCCGAATGACTGGGCAGATCATAATCCAGTACTAGTTATACTAAAGAAAGAGGAGAAAAATAGAAGGAGGTGGATGATGAGATCAGAGATTTAAAAGAGACTGAATTTATACAGAAGCTTAAGATAGAAATACCCCTTTTCTTTCAAGAGAATAAAACACCGGGAATGCCACTTCAAATAATCTGGGACACCACTAAAGCTTTTATAAGAGGGTTTAGCATTAAATATATGGCCAATAAACATAAAAAAGAAGAACAAGAAAGAGGTGAGCTAATAAGTAAATTAATAAAAGCCGAGGAACAATTACAAGATAACCCACTTTCTGCAGGGGCAAAAGAACAGATAATACTACTAAGACATCAGCTTAATCTCCTGGAACTGGATAAATTGAAAGATAAGATAAAGATAGCAAAACAAAAACACTTTGAATCAGCTAATAAATTAGGAAGATGGCTTACATTCAGATTAAAAAAAGAAAAACAGATTAGACGAATCGACCAATTAGAAGACAAGGAAGGGAATTTATTAAAAGATTAAAAAGGAAAAGAAAAAAATTGCAGTGGACTTCTACAAAGAACTTTACAAAAGGGAGGAGATTTCATTAGGTGCAATAAAAAATTATATAGAGAATTCGGACTTACCGAAGATATCTAATTTAACGAAAGAGATACTAGAGGAGGAAATTACCTTAATGGAGATTGAAAAAGCAGTAAAGAAACAGGGGAATCTAAAAACGCCTGGCACAGATGGACTTCCAGCGGAACTATACAAAACAATGTTTGAGGTTATGGGAGAGCATGTGAAGGATCTATTTAATGAAGTAGTGGGAAAAGCGGAAATTCCCCATTCATGGAGAGAGGCAAATATTAGTTTGATTCCTAAGGAAGATCCCCCCTCATCAGATATCAGATATTAAAAATTATGATTAATTTGATTAATAAATAAATAAATAGACCAATTTCCCTTCTGAATTCAGACTACAAAATTTTTACCACAATCTTAGCAAACAGATTAAAATGGTTTCTGAATGAATTCATACATATGGACCAAAACGGATTCCTACCATCACAACAATTACGGGATATGAGATTTATGCTAAATATATTGGAATACTATGAAGAACACCCAGGCAAACAGGTCGCATTAGTCTTTATAGATGCCATGAAGGCATTTGATAGAGTTAATTGGGACTTTATAATATTACAACTAGAATATATGGGCTTTGGGCAGAGGTTTATAAATGCGATTAAAGCCATCTATTCTAAACAAATGGCCAGATTATTGATAAATGGGGACTTGACGGAAGAATTTCCTATTGGCAAAGGCACAAGACAGGGATGTCCCCTATCTCCCTTACTCTTCATCTTATCATTAGAAACTCTATTATGTAAAATAAGGAATGAAGAAAAAATAAAGGCCTTAGAATTGGACAATAGGTATACAAAACCCAGGCCTTTGCTGATGATATGGTTTTTATCCTGGAAGAGCCCACAGAATCTTGTTTATACTTATTAGAGACAATTGAAGAATTTGGGGCGATAGCAGGGTTATTAATTAATAAAAATAAAACAAATATATTAACTAAGAATATCCTAGAAGAATCTAAGAGAGGTCTACAGGAGGTAACTGGACTAAAAGTAGTTAATAAAGTTAAATACTTGGGAATTTGGCTAACTGGCAGATGTTCTAATATACAGGAGGACAATTACAATAAATTACTAATTCAAATCAAAAAAGATCTAGATTGATGGGGCAAAATACAACTCTCACTACTAGGACGAGTAACAACAGTGAAATCCTATGTTTTACCGAAGTTTAACTTTTTATTTCAGACTGCTCCAGTGAGTTTATCTAAAAATTTTTTTATGGAGTTGAATCAAATAATATCGAAATTTGTCAGGCAGGAGAAGAAACCGCGGATTAAAAGAAAGATGATGCAAGAAGTAAGAGAAAGAGGAGTCTTAGGACTACCATGTTGGGAGAATTATTACTCAGCTGCTTTATTAACTTGGGTAAAAGAATGGATTACTTTATCTAATAATCGTCTCCTTAAAATAGAAGGTTTTGACATACAACAGGGTTGGCATAAGGCACTCTGGCATGAGAATACCCCACAGAGTAAATGATTTACCCGACATTATATAACAAAGATTTTAATCCGAAATTGGGAAAAAGTCAGTAAAAAATATTACATTAAAACACCTTGTTGGTTAGCACCTTTAGAAGCAGTGACATATCCCAATCTTTACAACGTGGCTAAAAAATTAATATAAAGACTTGCTGAACGTACAAGGGAGATTAAAGTCTAAACAGGAATTAACCTCTCAAGGAGTGCAAATGGATTGGTGGAGTTACCTGCAGATTCAGTCTAAATACCAAAAGGATAGAGATGGAAGAGGTATTGATGGCGAACTACAAGAGCTAGATAAAATCTTGATGGGCCAAGAAAAAGACATGATTTCAAAAACCTATAAACTGCTCATGAAAATAGAGATAGGTGAGGAAATAGTCAAAGATTCCATGATCGCTTGGGAGAAAAATTTTGGGTATCCAATACACTTAGATAAATGGCAAGATATTTGGTGGGATAATATGAAATTAGTAATATCCACGGCCTATAAAGAAAATATCTATAAAATGATATATAGGTGGCACCTGCCTCCCGATAGACTAGCTAAAATGTTCTCTGGGCAGTCGGCGGATTGTTGGAAATGCGGATGGGAACATGGCACCTATTACCACCAATGGTGGACGTGTCTGAAAGCAGTGATATTTTGGGGGAAAATAAAAAAATGGCTCAATGAGATCTTAATGTTAAAAATCGATTGGCGACCAGAGACATGCCTGCTCGGTTCTAAGCTGGAAAATATAAAAAGGGACTTATGGTATTTGGCACTACATATCATTACAGCGGCGAGACTGACGTATGCTCAACTCTGGAAAAATCAAAATATCCCAACAGAGGAGGCTATTATAAAAAAATTTTTAGAATGTGCGGAAGCAGATATGCTAACTAAAAAATTACAGGATGGAGAGCAAACACAAGTAGGTTTAGCTTGGGACAAATTCTATAAATGGTTAGAAAAGAGGAAATTATAACCCACATTAGATGAGGAATGGTATTTAATGAGTAATTTATATTATATAGGATAAGTGTGGTCGGATAGACCTAATTGATGTATTAAGGTATATAAGCTGTTCTGTCTTCTCCGGAATATAATTTAGAGTTATAGTGCCGAATATTTGTTCATTAAGGTACTATATGGAAGTACGTATGTTTATTGTTGTATTGTTTTTTGTGTGTCACTTTATGTTGTGTTGTTTTTTCTTTTTAATTTAAATGTAAATAAAGATTATTTTAAAAAAAAAGATTTTAGAATTACAAGAATTTAGATGCTAAGATATCAATCCTACATGTTCAGATTTTTTTAAAACAATAAATTTGATTTTTCAACAGCATACTTTATACTTGTTTTGTGTCTAAATTTCTCCCGCTCAAAAGATACAAATAATCTGTAGCCTTCATTGAAGTTTATCAATCTAAACAGCATTGATATTTTTTGTCTTTTGAGGGGAGTATGTGTATTATCTTAACTGTATTTGTCAGGTAAGATAAAATAACTGTAAGACTTTAACAAAGGAGAAAACATTGATTAAGAATGAGATTTAAGTGTTTTCCCATCCTCTCAGTTGATTCTCATCTGCAAATACTAACCCATGCAATTACATTGCAAGAACAAAACTGAAAAAGACACATTTGCAGTGTAGAGTTTAATTCTGCATTGATTCCAAAGAACCTAAAAACTATGTCTAAAATTACAGTAAAGATAATGTCGTATACTTGCAGAAAAAAATATACACCCTGAACTTTGAGACAGTTATACTGATTTTTTTTGAACTGAATATACTTTACAATATAGCCTCTATTTTTCACATTTGCAACATGTTATACTGACCACCAGGAGGCACTACATGACTGGTTTCATCCTACAGCAGTGTTTCTCATCCTTGGCAACTTTCAGATATCACCCTGGATCACCTTGCTAGCTGAGGAATTCTGGGAGTTGAAGTCCATTGATATGAAAATTGCCAAGGTTGAGAAACACTGTCCAACAGTATTGAGACTCACAGCCTAACTATACTTTAATGTGGCTTACCATGGAGGGGGGGGGGAATGCAATGATGAATTGTCCGCTCATTTGCTTTCTTTGAATAGCAGTAACCAAGAAATATATTTATTTCTGATATCATTACAGAAGCTGGTTGAGTGGGGTGTTATTTTAAGACAGAAACTACAACTGTTTCAGTTACTAATTTCCTGTCTTAAATATCCTGATTCCCTCCCATAACAAATAAAATGATACTGCTGGATTCTTGTGAAAATTTAGTGAGTTTGCAAGATTTGGAGCAGCAAAAAATGGCCACTTCTTTACAGTCCTCTGTATAGTCCACACTTTGACATAACATGAACAGCATGTAAAAGACTCAAATATGTTCAACATGGCACAGGATGTATTTTTTTAAAAAAAGATAGAACAGAGCACTTTAAGTAAATCCATGTAAACCTCATAGATAGAAATGCCCTTTAACTGTAAACCGAAGAGGCTAAACTCTTAAATTACTTGGTGAGACTGTCACATACATTATCTGCCATCTGACTTATTTCAAAATGTTGTTTTACTAAAAGTCCAGGAAGGTCAAGAAGAGAAGAAATAGTATAATGAGGAACAGGAGATGTTTCTGTGGGAACTATTCCAGTTTTATTTATCCAAATGGTTGCCTTTAAACCTGCATTCAATCCTCCTTGGATGTCTGTGTCTAAAGAGTCTCCAATCATCACACAGTCCTCCGGCTGGACTCCTAGAAGTTCACAACAGTGAAGGAAAATGGATGGCGATGGCTTCTCTTCTTTCTGCTCTCCTCCTACAACAATTGCATCAAAGAATTCCTGACAGGCACAAGCTTCGATCTTTTCTCTTTGTGTCTCAGTGTCTCCATTTGTTAGCAAAAGCAAAGGGACAACTTTTTTGAGGTCCCTGAGGATCTTGCGTGTTTCCTCTGTCAAAGTCAAGTGCTTTAGGCGGGTGGTTTTCCAAAGAAAATAACATTCTCCAGCCAACTTCTGATTGGCTGTTCCTCCCTTTACTTCTTGTATAGCTCCTTCCCAATGTTGGATCCTTAGATTAGTAATAGATATTTCAGATGGATCAAAGCATTCTTTGGACAGCCTGGCTTGGAACTTATCACACACCATATCAGCTTCTCTTTCAGTGTAGTGATACTCATATTGTAAAATTCTGATTACCTATGAAAACGGAGAAATCAGAACAATGTTAGATTGGCTGATAGTTACTTCTCCAATTTGATGCCTTCCAGAAATGCTGGAATCTAGCTTCCAGAATTCCTAGCCAACATACATGCATGCTGGCTAGGAAGTTTGGAAATTGTAATTTAATAAAGTTAGAGCAGTATTCCCGAGGCGTGACTGTTTCTTATGCATGTGGAGTTCAGTTTATAGAATTCCCAGCTAGACGTTGCTAAGGTTGGGAGGCATTGCTGTAGAGTCAAATGTCAGTATTCACCATTTTCTCTTTGAGAGATTGTTTAGCAATGAATTGCAGAAAAAATAGGGGAAAATAAAATGTTGTGGTTTTGTATATTTGTATGAATGTATAACATTTTAAACAATATACAATATTTCTATCCAGAAGAAAACCTGTACAAACATGTTTTGGAAAAATGTCAGTAAAGCTAATAAACAATTGTATTTTCTCCCATAATTTTCACATAAACATACCCCACGTGTAGAAAATGGCATGTGGAATGGGAGGGAGGGAGGAGGAAGGGAAGAGAGAGAGAGAGAGAGAGAGAGAGAGAGAGACAGAGACAGAGACAGACGCAGAGGCAGAGAGCTCTGCTTTAAGGTCCTTTAAGATTCTTCCTCCAGGAGAATGCTAAAGTTACATAACACCCCTCCCATACACATATTGTGGAAATGTGGAAAACATGTTTTAGAAATGTTACCAACTGTATGTGTGTGGGTTCCATGAAGCAGCAGGTTTAAGTTGATCTAAGTCTCCCAGT